>NC_043703.1:137843366-137905274 GCF_006229205.1 Suricata suricatta | reverse complement strand
GATTTTCTTAGGTTACAGCAGCAGAGTAGTTGTGATAGAGATTGTATGGCCAACCCATGCTATGTAGCATTTAGTATCTCTCAATGGTCTTTAATCAAATTAGCATATTCAGTTACAATGAGTACACTAAACTCCTCTCTTACATTTTATTTGATGCTAAAAAATATACAAGTTTCTGGTCTTTTAGTTTTTGAAAAACTGTAATAAAAATGTGGCAAGATTATATCTAGATAAAATTTCTTATAGTTCACATAAACTGAGTTTCTGTTGACTCATTATTTTGTTTTCCATTCATTTGGGTAAGGTTTTCCCCCCACATTATTGTTTCTAAATACTTCAAAGCTTTGATGATTATTCTATGAGAACAACCATATGTATTTTCTATGATTAGCTTATTAAGTCCCTAATGATTAAAAAAAAGGAAATTGTTAAAAATTTGCAGTCACAGAAACAAGAATGGAGTGAACTGGAGAGGACCCTTATTTTGACTGCAGGGGGCTAGGATAAAGTAAAAGTACTTAGAGGGAAAAAAATCAATAATTTAGGGAAGATACAGTGTGTGTTTAATCTTAAAATATGCTAATAGGTTGTAACTCAGGTAATCTGTATGAAAATTGTCCCAGAAGTCAGAAAGAGCTCTTCAATACCTTGGAGGCAAATAGGAGGGATCAAAGGAAATGCTTGTTTCACCAAGGCTCTCTCATTAACAGCAAGTTGAATCATTTTTTCTAGGGTTCTGTATCTATTCTAGGGCTATGCTGATACACTCCACAGACTAGGCATCTACTTCCTGTTGAAACTTAACTGCATGGAAATGTATTGAAACTATTTGACCATAGATTTGTTATCTTAAAATTCTTTTTAACTTATTTATTTTTGAGAGACAGAGAGAGACAGAGCATGAGCGGGGGAGGGGCGGAGAGGGAGGGAGACAAAATCTGAGCTGCCAGGACAGAGCCCAATGAGGGGCTCGAACTCACAGACTGCAAGATCAAGACCTGAGCCAAAGTTGGATGCTTAACCCACTGAGCCACCCAGGCACCCCAGCTTTGTTATTTTAATTTGTCCTACCGGGTACCAAACTGACTGGTAATTTGGTGTAAATGAACCCTTCGGTTTCCATAGAATCTCATAAAAAAACTATCAATGAGGATTCTTCCATAGGATTCTTTTTTGATGAATTGTCACTTGAACAATTTGAATGTCTGTAAAATTAGAGATGATATAAAATTGTTATCTCACTTTATAATGTCTTATACATTTTGGGGGGAGAAATGCTCTCATTTTATGATGTTACTATGTGCATATGGAAACGATACTGTATATACAAAGTCAATATGACTATGCCAGTTCATTTAAGTGCTTAGTAAATTTTGGCTATATTATTATTATTATTATATTAATTATGGCATGTTTATATGGAACTTTAACAGTTTACAAAGCATACATGTATATCTATGCCTATATATGGATATTTTTTCTTTTATGAAAAATACATAAAATGGGCAAAAATGGTAGTAGTATAACCCACCTTTCATTAGGGAGAACTAAGATGCCAGGTTTGTAGGAGAGCTACAAGTTAATTCAGACTGACTCCTCTTATTGTGTTCAGAATGTGCCCTCTTTTTCACACACTTACTCCATCTCAACACTTTGCACTTTCACATTTGATCTTACATTTTCGTCTCTGTCTTTATCCAAAAAAGGCATATTGGAATAAGAGTCTAAGAGGTCTAATTAACTTGAGTATTTCATCTTTCAAGTAATTAACATATGACAACATTTTAAAGCATTTTTTGGAAATCTGTACAATACCAGGTTTACTGTGCTTGGTGAAAGACCTACTTCTTTGACCAGTCTTCATAAAACTACTGTTTTAATACTGACCTTAAGCTGTTTGAAGATTTGACATGAAATTTTATTTGCAAAAATAAAAATCCTGAGTCTCAAACTATCGATTTTGTTCTGTTCCTCTGTTTTCCTTCCTTTTGTGGAGTCACGCTCATTCATCTTTAACTGATCTCTTTCCCTCTTCCAGTGTCAACTGAATAGTAACCAGATTGGAAAACCCAGTTCAAAAGCTGCTCAACTTCTCTATAAAGATATTGATTATAAAACCCAAAATATGTCCTGGAATTGATTTCTTAGACTATTTATACATTTCACATACATGCCATATAACTAAGGTTTAATACTGTGATTGTTTCAATCAGCACTGTTAAGTACAGGTTAAAAAATAATCTGTATCATTTTATAGTAAATTAAACTTGCTGCTTCAGATGTGTGCACATAATAAGCACAGGAAATACTGAAGTCAATGTAAAGAAGTCTCGGTATTCCTAGGACTTACAGTAATCCTGGTGAAATGCTTAAAATCAAGTTTTGACATAATCAGGAATATGGAGACCAACTAGGTAATAACAACAAGACCGAAACGAAAATCATCTCAGGGTGAAAATTCCTATAACTGGACTATGGCTTCAAAGATAACATCTGTGATTCTCAGATTTTGGGCAAATCAATCAGCTTGACCCTGAAACTTGATTTATTTGGAATGTCTTTGGGTACAGAAATCATTTATGTCATTCTACATGTTTCTAGTACCCACATCTGAAACAGATGAATTTCTATTAAAATAGAGAACCTTCTGAGAAAACCTGTATCATCAGAGTAATCACAACATTTCAACTGTTTCGACAAGTAGTACAGATTTTAAAGCGTTCTCCATAGAGAAATTATTCTGCTCTTGATAGGAGCAAAGTGTTAGATTAAAGCATTTGCCCTTGCAATTAGTGAGTATATAACATCTAAAAAAAAAATGTGTTTGTATTTTCCTGGTTTTTTTCCTAACTAACTTCTGTCCAAATATCTAAACAGGGCAATCACTGGTGAATTCCAAAGATCATTGGTGTCTACTCTACTGATTTTGAGATTAAATAATATTTCCCTATGTTCTTAGAGACTAGTTCTAACGAGTCTGGCTTATCTCTCAATGAATAGGACTTGCTTTACAGGGCATCATAAACTGCTTTGGAAATTATTTTTGTATTCATAACTCTTTATTGGATAGTTATGGTACACAACACAGATTCATTTAATGAAAGGAGGAACTCTTTATGCTTTGAAAAAGCGAATTTAATGTTTTCTTCTTTTTCTTAAATGATACAAAATTAAATTTAATGATAAACTTTCTGTTTTAGGAGATCCAATTAATTCTGAATGAAATTTAAAACATTTTATAAAGGCAATCATAAAAACAGACAGTACACTATTTGCAGTTTCCTGTAGAATGAAGACACATTTTCTATGCATTTGTTGCTTCTAATCAAACAACTAGCTCCAAAGTACAACTACACAGAACAGATGGCAAAACCTTTGCACATTAGACTTTATATCTGAGAAAGAGACACTTTATTTTAGAATTGCCACTTGGGAACATAAAGTGCTCTCGTGAGAAAAACACATTTTACACTTTAAAAGCAGTCCATAAAATAAAGGCAGATGTTTAAAAGACTTCTTAATTAACACAAAACAAACATTTACCTACACTGTGGGGATAAAGCACCACAATTAAGATGAGCCCTTTAAAACAGACTGGGACATATTTTATGCAAAGCAATAACCAGCATTAGATCCTGTAGGATTTTTTGTCTTTTGTTAAGAAAAGAGTAATTACTGTTTATCTTCAATTCATTAATTTGAAACAGTTATAAAAATAATAGTTGTTGTTTTCAAATTTGATTAAAATGCTTTTTCTTAAAAATGTGCCTGAATTTGAAACCTATTCTAGTTACAAATATTATTTTCAACTAATTATGCAGTTATGTTACCCCTTTAGCACTGAATACTTCTATTACTCAAGGAAATGTTCATTAAGGGATTAGAGAGATGGGGACATTTTTAAAAATGTCCTCCTACAAAAAGTATGCAGAACATCCTGCTTGTAATATATAATTGCAGGTAGCATAAATGTTCCAATAATCATATGCAACAGAGAGAAGAATAAAAATAAATCATTTTTACTCATGAGAAATTCATTTAGGGAAAAATGCATATGCACATATTTTTGAAGGCTTAAGGTGTCAGGATACAAGGGATCATCATATAAAGTGACAGTGGTCAATTGTACTTCCCATGTGCACAGGATTGGTCTATTCTCTTAATAGCTCAAAAAAAATTTAGAAGTAGTGTAAGAAATAATAAAACTTAGAAAGCATAAGGCTCATTCCCAAATTCTCTTAATGTCAGCAAGTTTTCTCTGCTCTGTTAAAGGGAGAAAAAGCAAGGGACTGATAGTGCTCTCTCTGAGATAGTTGAAATTAATGTAAAGAAATGATCCAGGGGCACCTGCGTGGCTCAATCCATTGATTCTCCGACTTTGGCTCAGGTCATGATCTTATGGCCGCTGAGTTAGATCTAGCCCCAAGTTGGGTTCTATGCTGACAGCTCAGAGCTACTTTGGATTCTGTGTGTCCTTCTCTCTCTTCACCTTTCCCACTCACATTCTCACTCTCTTTCTGTCAAAAATAAGTAAAACTTTTAAAAAAGAGATCATAGGAAGAAGACCCTCTGTACATTCTTCTATAATAATGATAACAAAAAAATGACCTGCTGATTGGATAAAGAAATATTTTAAAAGAATCAGTGTAAAAGGTATGTGTAGATTAACATCTAATATGCAAAATAAAGTAGTGAAGAAATTGAATTGGTTATTGGAGACAAAAAGGATAGTAAAGTAAAATAAAATGACTAAGATAAAATTATACAATGTCTTACTGGATTGATAGAGATAGTAAAACATTAACTAAGGATTATGATCAATACGATTTTTTTTGCATTTTTTAACCTAAAGACATCTCAAGGATTTATATTAAACCTCTAATGGACTCTTTGCTATGAAGAATCCAGTGAAATATTTTCAGTTTATGTATTCTACTTTATTGTATTCTTTGACTTTGAACAATTAGCAAAAAAAAAAAAAAAAGATTTTGAAACTCCCTTGGTAATCATTAAAATTTCAGAAAACTCTAGGCTAGGAACCTTCTTAATTTTCTATAGGTGACAAAATTTGAGTTCCAAAGCCACAAACTAGGTTTTGTGATCACAAGAAGATCCTAGAACATTCATCTTACCAAAACCAAACATTTATTATTTACTATCTATTAGCTACCCTGCTAAAACCATGAACAAAATAATGAACCAAGAAAAGCATCCTTCCATTTGGAAGAGCACAATCAGGGAGATGAAACACAAATTATCAAGCATGCTATATTAAATGTATTTAGTGAAAATCTGCAGGGGATACTGTATAATTTTTGAATGGTTGAATTAGCAAGCTTATTTGCAGGAATTAGTAATGACAACAAAAGTATCTTAATTTTGGTCTTGAAAATTCAGTTGACATAAATTTTAAATCGGTTGTTCATGTGAGTGTTTTAAAAATATCTAAGAAGGAAAGCCTGGGTGACTCAGTTCGTTAAGTGTCTGACTTCAACTCAGTACATGATCTCAGAGTTCCTGAGTTCAAGTCCTGCCTATGCTCTGTGCTGACAGCTCAGAGCCTAGAGCCTACTTCAGATTCTATGCCTCCCTCTCTCTCTGCTCTTGCCCTGCTCATGCTCTGTCTCTCTCTTTCAAAAATATTTTTAATTTAAATAAAAACCAAAGATATATGATAATATAAAAACAAAGCAATTTTTAAACTTAACTGTGCTTTTTTAAAGATAATTTGGGAAAACTTTGTATCTTATATACATTTTATAAATGTATTCAGAAAAATATTTCATGATTTACTTAAAGCCTAAATATAAAAATATGGATTCAAAATATTAAATGTAGATCTTGCGATTGCTTTCACAGTTACATCTGAATACTAGTTGATTCCTTGTTAAAACTATTTACTGTCTTTGGTTTAAAATCTATTTTGCTAATATCAGTATTATTACTCTGGCTTTCCTTTGACATCTATTTGCGTAGTAAATTTTTCTCAGTCCCCTCACTTTCAATCTCCAAATATCTTTAGGTCTCAAATGAGTCTGTTGTAGGCGGCACATACATTGGTCTTATTTATCTTATCCATTCTGACACCCTATGCTTGATTAGAGCACTTAATTTACATTCAGATTAATTATTGATAGATATGAAGTAAGTGTCATTTTATTACTTGTTTTGTCTTTGTTTCTGGAGATTTTCTCTCCTTCTTTCTAGTCTTTGTCACTTTTGGTCGTTCCTTTCCACTCAAAGAGTCCTCTTAAATATTTACTGCAGGGCTGGTTTGGTGGTCACAAACTCCTTTAGTTTTTGTCTAGGAACCTCTTTATCTCTCCTTCATCAAGATAAAAAGTTTCTGCATAGTTAAGGAAAACTTAAGAAAACCAAAAGGCATCTTACAGAACGGGAGAACATATTTGGAAATTACATATCTGATAAAGGGTTAGGATCCAAAATCTAAAAACAACTTATCCAATGCAAAATCAAACTAAATCAAACCAAACAAAAAACAAATAATCCTGTTAAAAAGGCAGAAGACATGAATAGATATTTCTCCAGAGAAGACATGCACATCGCTAACAGGCACATGAAAAGATGTTCAACATTACTCATCATCAGGGAAACACAAATCAAAACTACAATAAGATGTCACCTCACTCTTAACAGAATGACTAAAGTCAACAACACAGGAAACAATAGATGTTGGCGAGGCTGTGGAGAAAGAAGAATCTTCTTACACTGTTGGTGGGAATGCAAACTGGTGTGGCCACTACGGAAAGTAGTATGGAGGTTCCTCAAAAGATTAAAAATAGAACTACTCTAGGATCCAGCAATGGCACTACTAGATGTTTAACCAAATGGTAGAATCATACTGATTCAAAGGTATTTATAACAGCATTAAGTACACTAGTCAAATTATGGAAGAGCCCAAATGTTCATGAACTGATGAATGGATAAAGAAGTGGTATGTATGTGTCTGTGTGTGTGTATATATATAATGGAATATTACTCAACCATCACAAAGAATCAAATCTTGCTATTAAAAACAGTATGGATGTAGCTAGAGACTATTATGCTAAGTGAAATATGTCAGAAAAAGACAAATACCACATGTTTATACTCATATGTGGAATAAGAAATAAAACAGATAAACATGGCAGGAGGGAAAGAGAGGGGTCAAACCAGAAAACAGACTATTAACCATGGAGAATAGAGTTTTTGGAGGGAAGGTGGGTAGGGAATGGGTTAAATGAATGATGGGTATTAAGGAGGACACTGGTGATGAGCACTGGGTACTGTATGTAAGTGATGAATCACTAAATTGTACACTTGAAACTAATATTACGCTGTATCTTAACTGGAATTTAAAAAACTTTGAAAGCACACACACACACACATACATACATACACACAACACTAGAGTTACTGAGAAGTGCAGGGCTAACTTCACAATGTATATTTTATCACTGCTGCGTCCATATTGTGAACAAAGATCTGGAAAATACCGAAAATGGCTCAAAACTAAGGGTAGGAGTTTGCTCAAATGTTCACTAGAAAATAATGATTAAAAGCATCTTGTACTTTAATTGGCTGATGTAGAGGTAAAATTTCCAAATACAACATAAAATTTAGAGGTATTAATGTAAAATGATGCATTTGAATAAAGAGAATTATAGAAGCATAGTTCCAAAGGTAATTTTTAAAATACACTCTTTATATTAACTCTTTAGTTGATAAAAAAATATTCTAAGCAACACAGCTGTCTTAAAAATAAATAAAATCTTCAATACACTTTCACTTTTATGTAATTAAACCTTAGATTAAGTTAATGCAAAGGTAGAACCAAAATTTCGAAATATATTATTCCTATCATATTTCATAAAATCCTTATTGGTTCTAGAGTTCTGATTCTGGTTCCAGATATCACAGTATGAGAGGAGCAATACCTTGTCAATCATTCAAGAGCAGATGGATACAGGAATAATTCAATGTAGATAGAACTTTTAAACTAAAAAAAAAAAACAGGGGAGCCTGGGTGGTTCAGTCAGCTGAGCATCTGACTCTTAATTTTGGTTCAGGTCATGATTCCAGGGTCATTGGATCGAGCCTTGTGTCAGCTCCACGCCAAGTGTGGAGCCTACTTACAATTCTCTCTCTCTTCCTCTACCCCTCCCCAAACTGTGTTCTCACCTCTCTATATAAAGTAAAAGATGAAAAAAAAAACATTAAGTGGAAAAATTAAAGGTGTCTTCAAAGGTTTCAAAAGTCAAGAAGAATGTTTATATTATACTGCTTTAGATGACAAAAAAAAAGAACCAGAGTATGAAATTAAGGTAAAAATATGAGTTTCAAGGAAGACATGGAAACAGTGAGTTCTCGAAAATGGTCTACTTTTTAAAGTTTAAATTTCCTAGTTTTTTAATGTTTAATTTTGAGAGAGAGACAGAGATAGAGAGAGAGAATGAACCCAAATGAATTGGGTAGGGGCACCGGCAGGGAGACACAGAACCTGAAACAGGTTCCAGGCTCTGAGCTGTCAGCACAGAGCCCGATGTGGGGCCCAAACTCACAAACCATGAGATCATGACTTGAGCCAAAGTCAGACCCTCAACTGACTGGGCCACCCAGGTGCCCCTAAATCTCCCACTTCCAAAATCTCTCAAGCAAAGACTGAATTAAACAAGCATAGTAGAAATCCTACACCATGCATGTGTGAGATCAGAACTTAAACTATCACCAAGAAGAAGACAAATGAAGCCAAAAAATCAGCCTAAAATCGTATATGGTACCAACCATACACTTTAAATGTCAATGGTAAACACAACATTTTTTGGTTTTGTTCTGTATTAGCAAATGATAAAATATCAGGCATCAGTCATTAAGGAAATGCAAATTAAAGTCATAATGAGAAGCCACTACATGTTAGTAGAATCTTTAGAAGAATACAACCTATACTCATTGTTGAAAAAGATCAACTGAACTTTAAAACTTTGCTAATTAGAATACAAAGTGGTAAAACAGTTTGACATCTTCTTCTGTAGTATATACCTCCTACATGACGCAGCATTCCATTCCTAGGTATTTGCCTTAGAGAAATGAAGCCATGTGAGTACCAAAGATTTGTACAGGAATATTCATAGTAGCTTTATGTCTAATATCTCAAAACTGGGAAAGAACCCAGAAATCCATCAACAGGGAAATGGATTAAAAGATTGTGGTGTAAGTAATTCACAAAAGAGAATTACTTAGCAATATAAAGGAATGGGCTATTAATGATGCTCACAGCAGCATGAATCTCTACTAATGCCACTAGAAGACAGTCACTATATGGCTCAGCTTACATAACATCTACAAAGTTTGAATTAATCTATAGGATGGAACATGAATCAGTTGTCTGGGGAAGGAAGGAGCAAGAGGCAGAGATTACAAAATGTACAGGAAACTTTAGGTTCTAAAAGGTAAATTAATTATCTTGAATGTGGTAATTGTACCTATTCAGATTTTATGCCTTTAAGTATTTAAGCTTATGTCAATTATCCCCAAAATAAAGCTATTTTAAAATATAGTCATAATTCATCTATAGTGTGTATAAGTGGATGTATATGTTCAATGTGTATATTTTATGTGAAAATATATGCAAAATCAAGAACTTAAATTCACCTAAACCGCCATACATTTCTGTAGTTAGGAGACTTTACGACAGTGTAAAAAAGATTTTGAGTCCAGAATCCTCAGAATACTCTTTGAAAAGTTCCCTCTTTTTCACTTTCTTCCTTTTTCCAGGTGAAGAGGAGGAAATAGTAACAGAGAGGTCCTTTCTTTCCTGTCACATAGGTTGATTTGTTTATTTGAACAATTTTCTTTTTTTTGAGTCACTACTACATGCCAAGTACTGGCAAAATAGGAGTCTAATGGGAGAACACCATCTCCAATATTGTAAAAGGATCAATTAAATTAAGAACAGAAATATCTTAAAAGCAAGGACAGTTTAAGGGCTCCTGGGTGGCTGTTGGTTAGGTGTCCACCTCTTGACTTCAGCTCAGGTCATGATCTCATGGTTCGTAAGTTCAAGCCCCATATCAGCTCCATGCTGACAGCATAGAGCCTGCTTGGGATTCTCTCTCTCTCTCCTCTCTCTCTGCCCCTCCCCCGATCTCTCTTCCTTGCATGTTCTCTCTCAAAATAAAGAAATTTAAAGAAAAAAAGTAAGAATAGTTTAGTGCCTTTGCCCTAAGGATGGTCCCACAGGGAATGTTTTCCTCCTTTGACTTCTCACTCCTCTTCCCATCCATTCCTTAACACTCGACTAGGACAGCTATGCGTGTCCACGGCTTCCTCCATGTCGCACTGGCGGTGCCCGCGGAGTGAGACATTGCTAGGGGCCAGAGGATGGAGTGACTTCCTCACAGGCCTTAGCATTTGCTGCTAATTCTTTAACTGGGAGGATGTGTCCTCTAGGAAACCTTATTTCTTGCTCCTTTGCAAGAAATGCCACTGGCTCTGGACTTGTTTTATTACATAATATTGAACAAGATAACAAATTATCTTGGATGTTTGGTTGTCATCTGTTTCTAAATAGCTCTGAGAACATTGTTGATATTTCTTATTAATTTCTTCCTGACTGCAAGAGCTTTTGAGTGAGGACAATCTTTTGAAGGGCAGTTTTCTTGTATAGACAAAAATTGATTAGCCATTTCCTAGGTAGGAGACTAGAAATTAGATTCTACTTTTGCCTATTTCTTGAATTGATAAATTATACTAATCATTCAGCACATGTAGTAAACCAAATTTTGTAATAGCTAGGAAATAATAAATTCAGTCAGCTAAGAAAAATACAGGTTTCTGCTTTAAAATGAAATTATTTTTAATGCATTATTCTGTGAACTAAATCCCCTCTCTCACTGTAGAATATTTAAAATAAGTGGCTGAGAATGTCATTCTTGTAAATTAAATTATTTTTCCTTTTCAAGTTTTTAAAGATTCTACTTAGTTCTTTTTTTTTTTAAAGCATATTGTTCAGTTGATTCAGCGCTTTCATTTAGTTGCTGTGGTAACAAAAATCAGGCCTGAATTAAATCCACAGGCAGTCAAATTAGTCAATGTTTTGCAAAAGGCAACTCTCCTTTTTCTATTTTGCTTAGGTTTCTTAATCAACTGAGGTGAAGTTAGCACATCAGTGAGTCCTCAAAATCAATTATCTCAATGACATGAGAGACCAAGACATTATGACAAAGAAGAGCACTGTATAACACCCAGATGAGTTTGATAACAAAGGCAAAGTTAATAGTCACCATGAACCTCATCATCAGGCTATACCTATCCTCCTTGGGCAACTATATGCTATACTGTGCTTTTCAGGGTTTTCTCTGAAGTAAGCAGATATATAGGAATAGAGATATGTTCCTTCTTTGAGGACAGGGATAATATAGTATGTGTCATAAGCTTTTCTAATTAGGTGAAGACTTAGGAACTGAACAACAGCTTTGCACTTTACTAGGTACAAGTGTGCACTTGGAAACTCCTATTCAAATCAGGTAGTAGTATCACAGTTTTATTGTCTCACACATCTTCCCTGGCCTTAGAATATTTATCACTTATGCATATCTGCTAATGGTCATTCAGTCATAATCAATTTTGAAAATGTGTGGTCCAATTCATAATGATTACTCAGAAAGTCATACAAATTACCGTGTGGGCTATAAGACCAGACCTTGCTGGATTTTTTGCTCAAAGGGTGACACCCTCACAGTATTAGAAATGCTGGCAGAACACTGGGGATTATCCTCACATACACTTTAATACTTAAACATTATATTAAGAAGCCATGTGTAAATTGTAGAACACTACCTAAACATTTGTTATCAGTATTGTTATTTCTACAGCTAGTGCTATTTACTACTAAAGATTGTTTGTACTTTAACTCCAAAGTTGAGCCTAATGAAAAAAAGACTAAGTCTTAAAAAAATGAGGCTGTGATTGATTCTTATTCTCAGAAAAATAAAGATAAGATTTAATTTAAAAGATTTTGGCTTAATTTATAATATAGTACCCTGATAATTTTTGGTGGATACTTCATGTTTTCAGATATCAGAGGAAATAATCTTGGAAAAAATTTCATTCTTTTATCTTTTAATTGCCTCTAAATAACATCATTATATCACAATAGGATCTATAATATCAAAGGCATATTATTTTTGAATGGGTCCAATTTTATAATATATTTCAATAAGTTTACTTATATCCTCAAATGTCTAAGTAGTATTAAAATAACTTGATTATTTTAATTTTGTTTTCCCCTAAATTCATAGAACTGAGAACATTATCCCTCAAAGCGTGTATTAAAAATACCAATCATGTTGATCCTATATTGTGAATTTGTCAGAAATGGTATTTATCTAGATATGAAAGTTTTGAAAATCAGGATTAAGGCTTAAATAAGTTTAGTAACCTCTCTCTTTTTAGAATACATACACTGAGTTTTTTTAATTAAAATATTTAAATACTTAGAACTAGCTACTTAAAATTAACTTTGATGACTTTGTATAGTGATTATCCTTTGTTAAAAATAATTTTTAGGGTTCCATAGCTTAATGGATAATGTTTAGAAGGTAAAACCTAACTCATATTTCACAATTTAATACTCTGAGTTAAGTGCTGAACTTTAGAGAAAAAATGATGGTTTCACTATATACTTTTCAAAGCAGGTTTGACTGGAATATATTTATTGTAATCAATTTTTCTAATGTCTTATTATTCCCTGGTTATTCCTCTTAGAATTCAGTAGTAAATTCATAGAACCGTGGGCAGTGCAATTTTGGTCACGCCCGTGCTTTGTAGGATGAATATAGGGAAGCATTGTGGGCTTCATGGTAATTCTAGCATCCAGCCAGCTGTTCTTCCATGTAGACAGGCAACCACAGAAAATCTCACTCACAGCTTACAACCAGTTGATGTGGTTCCTGTGAACTGAGCATGTCGGGTAGGTGTTTGAACAAGCTCAGTACCCCTGGATTCCAGATAGCACCTTTATAAGCCATTATAACGTTAATTCTTTTTTTGTTCCAGTTACCATAAAGTGTAATATCAGTTTCAGATGTACAATGTAGTGACTCAACATATCCATAAAACATCTTGTGCTTATCACAATGAGTGCACTTCTTAGTACCCACCATCTGTTTAAACCATACCCTCCCGCCGCCCCGCCCTATGGTAACCCTCAGATTATTCTCTTTGATTAAAAGTCTTTTTTCTGGTTTGCCTCTTAATTTTTCCTTTGATCATTTGTTTTGTTTCTTAAATTCCACATATGAGTGGAATCGTATATTTGTCTTTGTCTTTCTTTGTTCATATTTGTCTTGACTAACTTATTTCACTTAGCATAATACTCATTAGATCTATCCACATTGTTGCAAATGGCAAGATTCCATTCTTTTTGGTGGCTGTGTAATATTCGTGTGTGTGTGTGTGTGCGCGCACGTGCGTGTACTTCTTCTTTATCCATTCATCAGTCTCATCAATCAATGGACATTTGGACTCTTTCCATAATTTAGCCATTATGGTTAATGATGCTATAAACATCGGGGTACATGTATCCCTTTGAATACTCTGGGTAAATACCTCGTAGCCCTTGGGGTAAATACCTAGGGTAATTCTATTTTTAATTTTTTGAGGAACCTCCATACTGTTTTCCACAGTGGCTGCACCAGTTTGCATTTCCACCAACAGTGGCAGAGAGTTCTTCTCTACATCCTCGCTAACACCTGCCATTTCTTATGTTGTTGATTATAGCCATTCTGAGAATGTGACGGGACATCTCTGTGTAGTCTGTAGTTCCATGATGATGAGTGATGTTGGGCATCTTTGCATGTGTCTCTTAGCCATCTGGACATCTTCTCTTGGAAAATGTCTATTCACATCTTCTGCCCATGTTTTTTGGATGTTGAGTTTGATAAGTTCTTTATAGATTTTGGATACTAACACTTTATGAGAAATGTCATTTGCAAATATGCAAATATTGCCTTTGGAGACATATCTAGTAAGAAGTTGCTACAGCTTATGTCAAAGACTGTGTTCTCCTCTAAGAGTTTAATGGCTTCATGTCCTATGTTTAGGTCTTTCATCCATTTTGAATTTATTTTTGCATATGGTTTAAGAAAGTGGTCCAGTTTCACTCTTTTGCATGTCCCTGTCTAGTTTTCCTTAACACCATTTGTTGAAAAGATGGTCTTTACCCCATTTGATATTTTTTCTTGCTTTGTCTAAGATTAGTTGACCATATGGTTTTAGTCTCCTTTCTGGGTTGTTTTATTGATCTTTATGAAAAGTTTGTGCCAATACCATATTGTTGTGATTACAGCTTTGTAATATAACTTGAAGTCTAGCATTGTGATGCCTCCCGCTTTGCTTTGCTTTTTCAAGGTTGCTTTTGCTATTCAGTCTTTTGTAGGTTCCATACAAATTTTAGAATTCTTTGTTCTAACTCTGTGAAAAAGGATGCTGATATTTTGATAGTGATTGCATAAAATTGTGTAGATTTTAGTAGTATAAACATTTTAACAATATTTGTTCTTCTGATCCATTTCTTTGTGTCCTGCTTCTTTCATCAGTGTTTTATAGTTTTCAAAGTGTAAGTTCTTCATCTCTTTGGTTAAGTTTATACCTAGGTATCATGGAGGATTTGGTGCAGTGAAAAATTATTTTTTTTTCTTTTCTTATTGTTGCTTTATTACTGATGCATAGAAATGAAATAGGTATCTGTACATTAATTTTGTATCCCGTGAGTTTACTGAATTCATGTATCAGTTTTAGCAATTTATTGGTGTAACCTTTCAAGTTTTCTATATAAGGAATCATGTCATCTGCAAATAGTGAAAGTTTTACCTCTTCCTCACCTATTTGGATGCCATTTAATGTTAATTAATTCTTGTTTACTACCTTACAGAAATCTCCTGCAATATCAGGCCACCATAACTTCTTTTTCTACTTACAAGTTGTGAACTAAAGAAAGACATTTATGGTTTCTGCTTATTTGAACACTTCAGAACACTAGATACATTGCTTAGAGAATTCTTGCTGATTTAATTTAATCTAATCTTTTAATGTTATAGAGAATGACCTCAATTACTAGTAAAACATTTTTAAGACTGTAGGGGACTTAAAGTTTATGGAGATGCTTCTGAATGGAAAAAAGAATAAGGAGCATTGCACTTTAGCTTCTGGACATTAATATGGTTAATATAGATTGACTACGATGCTAATGGTAGCAAAATTAAGTCTATGTCATAGGTTAATGAGCAGGAGAACATTGACTACTCCGGCTGTATCCATGACAATATGTTCCAAACCACTCTTGTTATTTGGAACACTTGCTAGTACATGCCTCTTCCAATGTTTCTGTATTTGTGGGGTGAAGGGCTGATAACCACCAATCTATTTCCAGTTCATATTTTTAAGTTTATTTATTTTAAGAGAGATGTGGAGAGAGAGACAGAGAGACAAACAGAAAGAGAGAATCCCAAGCAGGCTTCCTGCTGCCAGCCCAGAGCCTGACACAGAGTTTGAATTCACAAACCCGAGAAAATGACCTGAGCTGAGATTAAAAGTTGGATGCTTAACCAACTAAACCACCCAGGGGTCTCCTGAGTTCATATTTTTTAGATTCTACATGTGAAATGATGCAGTATCTGTCTTTGACTTATGTCAGTTAGCATAATGACCTCAAGTTCCACATACATGTCATAAATGGCAGGGTTTCTTTCTTTTTTATTAATAGTATTCTATTATAGATTTATTAGGTTCATTTGGTTTATACTATTGTCCAAATCTATATATTCAGTTTTATTGTTCTATCCATTATTAAAGGTGGGGTATTTGAGAGTCTCCAGGATAGCTCAGGGTGAAGCATCTGACTCTTGATCTTGGCTCAGGTCACCATCTCAGTCCATGAGATTGAACCCCATCTTGGGCTCTGAACTGGAGCAGCATGGAGACTGCTTGAGGTTCTTTATCTCCCTCTCTCTCTCTCCTCTCCTCCCCCTTCCCTATCTCAAAAGAAATAAACTTTAAGAAAAAGAATGGAGCTAGTTACTATATATTTAATGAGTTAACTGGTGCATATTAATTAAATATCGATTGTTTCTTTAAAATCTCTTTTAGAGGATTTCATGCCATCTGGTTAACTTACTTTAAATGACAAAAGCAATAAGTACTTAATTGCATTCCTATTAATGCACTGTTGTTTCTAAACATGTGAGACTTTTAATGAGTATTTTACGAGGTTTACTGAAAGAATATTGTATAGATAAGAATAAATGTTTTAACTCTTTTGCTACTATGAGTTAGTGTAGAATAGTGCAAAAATGTAATTAAGTAGGATTTATATTACTTGAAAATAAATTATTGCACTTTAAAAGTGAATTTCTAAAAACATCTTCCTAAGGTGTTTTTCAGATTTCCTGCAGCACCTCCAGATGTTAGATCTCACTTTCTGTTTTTACATCCCAGAAAAGAAATGTTGTGAACAGAAACACACACCCCTGTTTAACCTTAGTGTTACACTTAATAGGGAAGCTTGAAGAGTCTGTTTTCAATTACTTTCCAAGTATGAGTGATGTGGGAAGGTGGAGAACTGTGGATATACATTAGTCATAAAATAGGCATGTTGAAGAAAATACAATCCAACCAGTTTATGAATAAACTGAGTTGTGAAAGTTGTTTGCAAATTAATCCTTTAACTCTTGGAAAACATTTTAATTTGCCACAGAAATCCTAATCAGCAGATTTGTTTCCTTGGCTAGCCTGAAAATTGATTTTACCTGTATCAGAACAGATCCAGAGTTTACACCGGTGCTTTTCAGACTGCAAGGCATGACTTCACTAGTTGGTTTTTAATTAATTAAATAGGTAAGAGCCATCTTTTTTCCTATATGAAAACAATAGAATTTATCAAGTAAACTCTACTTTTTGAGGATAAGGAAGCATTTGTGACACTTTATTTTTATAAATGTGTCGATAATACATATGTGTCTATGTGTTTGACATTTTGCGTATAGTGAGTTGTGAAATCAAATGTGTTTTACTGGGAATCACTGCCAAAACATTCAAAAATTACTGGTTTAAGCATTCTGTGAAAGGCAATGACTGTCTCTAAATTCTGTCCCTGACACAGTTAAAAAAAAAGTTGGGTGTCTATCAAACTATTTTTAAACATCTGAATCAATGGCTTTTCCAGATAAGCAATATATATTACATATGGAGTTGAATTTCAAAAAAATTTTTTTGGTTAATTTTGTATATGTATTTCTACAAATAGTTGTCTGTTCTGTGATAATTTGGCATCAAAGGTAAGTATTTTAAGTAAATTGATATAATAAATTTTTAAACGGCCAAGCATTTCTGTGTTTAGGTGATGTTTGTGGGAATGAAGCCTTTTTAGATCACTCATTGTTACTTCAGGGGTTCAGATATGTGAACCCTCTATTTCTCCACAAGTGGTGAAACTTAGGGCAATAGACATCTTGGCTAATGATCATACCTGTATATTTCTTCAGGTACTTGAGTTAAGATTATTCTCTAGCTCTGTTTAGACTAAAAACACCATGTTTTTCAGCCTGACTAAACAGTATACTAAGGTGACTAGACTCTAGGAAAGGAAATTGTAAGCAGGCATTTAAGAGGCCACCAGTTGAGGTCAGCCATGTGTCCTCTACCCAAGAAAAAGAGATGTGGGTCACTTAGGGCATATGAAAGAGAAAGGAACTCTTAAGAATATTTTTCTGTCCAACCAAGGTGGAAATATGGAGAATAGCTATAACATAAGACAACATGAAGCTGAGAGAGACTAGTACAGAAGGAAGTGCAGAGTTTTCTTATACTAGATTAGTCACAAGGTGCTGTGGGAAAATGTAAACACGTGAAAGGTATTTTGTGGGAAGCTTCTTACATTTTGTTGCTTACCATTATCTGAGTTATGCTTAGAAACTAAGAGTCTTAAAGAATTAGGGAAAAGGAAAGATGGAAAGGTAAAGTCAGATTATGAGTAATTATAGGGAGAGATAGAACTAGGTAGGATACTCTGACTAGAAACGAACCAGGAGCCACATTGTCATTTCTTTTGTTCCTAAATTAAGTCCAACCTTTACCATGGAAGATTTTTCATCATAAGCAATAGAATCTGACTCTCATTAATTAAATAGAAAGCCACAGTGTGCTTGTCAGTTGTTAGAAGTCTGTAGATACCAGATTAGATTGAACATTTGAAAAAGAATACTAAAAACTCTGCCTGCAAACTGATGTTAATGAGGAAATCATGATTGACTTGGCCATTTACAGGATTGCCTGAAATTGCACTGCACTCAAGCTGCTCTGCAGTCAGCACAGCAATTTACATCTGGGATTCCACCTGGCAACCAACACGGTCCCCAAACTGAACAGCTCAGGCATGAGTCTTGCCACAGAATGAAGACCCTAGGTACAGCATGTTTCCTTAGTTTGAGCACTTCTGCACCCAAGCCTCCTGTGCATGTGCCCTGTGCTTGGGTTTGTGGATCCTCAGTCACTTGGCTTGTGTTTGGATGTAAAGGAGCTGAGAGAGACAGTTTCCTGGGTTACTTTTTAAGGCTGAGCTTATCAGTCTAAGTTTCCCATCAGAGCAAGAGGCTTCAAAATATGCCCATAAACCTGAGAATAATACTCAGGGGGTCTTTGCATGTGCTGTTTCTTCCTTTAAGGAATCTTTCCTTCAAGGTCTTTAAATGGCTGTCTTTGAAAATCAAGACTGGTGTTCAATTTCACTTCTTCATAAAGGCTTTCTTAAACTATCCTAGGTCAGTCTTCCAATCCACCATTATTCGCTATCACCTGAACTTACACCATTCACAAAACTTTACCAATATTTACAAGTTTTATCTCTTCCTTCTCTCTCCTCCTGATCCCCTTCCTTTATCCCTCCCTTTCCTCTTCCCTTCCAGTTTTCTGTGTCTCTTCAGTATGAGAAATGTTATAAGAGCAGGATTTTGCCTTCTTCAAAATTATTGTCACCACCCACAGAGCAGAGCCTGGCACATGACAGTGACCCAGCAGATACTTGTTGATAGAATTTTTGAAAAGAACTAATAGGAATGTATTAGGCATCTAAAGATTTTGGAGAAATACCTAGAAGTTTGGGGGTTCTGGTGTTCCTTCAGGCGTATGGGTTTTTGTTTTGAACCTCCATGTTGCTGACTATTTGCCTGATCTTAATCTCTATATTAACATGTATGCTGATATTAGCCAAGCTCCCTGGTGTGAGAGGCACTGATATGGTATAGTGGGCAAGCCCCAGGCCTTGAAGTTCTTGCTAGGACTTAGTTATGAGTTCAAATCCGAATTCTTTCATTTATTCTGTGCATGAGTTGTCTCACTACTCTGTTTACCTCCCTTACATAGTCGAGATGAAAATAATAGCCATGAATATTAAATGAATTAATATCTGTAAACCAGTTGTAAAGCAAATAATGAGATGTATGGAAACATTTACTAGTATTATTACTTGGGATGAATGTCTGATCATTTTCTGATTTTTCTGGCCTCAGCCTTACTTCCTAAATGCTTAAATGCCCTGCGCCTTCTGTCTTGGCATCATTTCTGGTTCCTTCTATTGAACTTTCCCCTTGGTCCAGCACACTGGCATAGAAGAGGCCAGGAAAAGATTAGAAGGTTGATCTAGGAACAGATGGGAGAAGGACATCAAGAACAATCTTTTCCTACTTCACAATTGGATCTAGTCCTGGCTGATTATTTTCTCTCTCTTCTAAGAGACAACATAAAAAGAGTTCATCAGACATCTCGTACAGCGATGATTTTATTATCATTAAGCAAAAGGAACTTCTGAGGCCAAGAGAAGGTGGAGTGATTAAACCACAATATAAAGCTCCCCTTTCATTTACCAAACACAAAAGATTCAGATCATCAAAACGTCATTGCTCTGATCTACAGCCAGCAGCCCTGAAGCCATTTCCACTATCTCCTCCCATCTGTGCAGAGACAACCATAGCTGTGGTTGCAAGCAACTAAAACGGAATTTGTGGTTAAAAGGCTAGTGCCCAGAGTATGTGCTATAAACTAGATGTGTGTATGTATATGTTTGGCCCTATGTGCTTGAGACTATATCTGACTTTTCCATGTAGACTAGTAGTTTTGTAAGAAATATGACCATACATATAAATGAATCCTGATATAGCGATCTTATTGTCAGGCAGATAATCAAAAGAAGAGGAAGAGACTCAGCATTCAGATATGGAAATGAGTGATTCACTGGAAAGTCCTTAACTACTCTTGAGTATTCTTATTAGTTTAATATAAAGTTAGTATCTTCTTTAACTTTTAAAATCAACATTTTTTACGGGAAGTAACTTCTAGTTTTGCCATTATTCAAAACATTGGGTGAGACTTGACTTAATTTAACACAGCCCAATGTCATATACTAAAATCTTTGTATAGATGTTAAATAGGAAATGTAAATATTTAGGTGTGTGGCCCTATTGACCTTGTGCTTGAATTGTTAAGTGTTGAATTACAGATTAAAGATATATGATAGGAACTCATCTTTTATTGCTGTGTGGACATTTACACCTACTTAGTAGTAACTTACTACCAGAAAGCTCTAACTCTAACATGAATAACAGCAGCACAATATAGCCTATTTATTTTCCCATCAACTTTTTCAAGGTTGCCTCCCACAAATTTAGAAAAATGTCTACCTTGCTTATCCCAAGTTATTTCAATGACATGAAGGTAGCCTGGAATTGCAATAAAACAACTGAAAAGTCCTTTGAGTGCATTTGAAGTAGTCATTTTTCAATGTAGTTTCAAATATAAATCTACTTTTTCTTCTCATGATGGTGTGAAAGTGAGCAGAGTACCAATAAAGACTTCAGAGACTCATAAGCACTGTGTGTGTAATGTTTTTCCGGTTTTAGAACAGAATGTTTCAGTCTGACGACAAAGATGAGGGTGTCTGTCAAAGATGTATTGATAGCTAAGGCAAATCACTACCTATAATTTTTTCTTTGGTGAACTGAATTGCAAAAATATCAGTAGTCACCATTTGGAATTTAAAATGGAACACAATCACCGAAAAATAAGACTGTTTGAAGATAACGCAAGCAGAAGAGCAGACGTTATGAAACATACCTAAGCTTCATAGTTGCTAATATGCACAATTATATCTTCCAGGAAAACATGAGTACTGTTTACATGATAGTTTTAAAATAAATGAGCACAGCAAAAGTCCATGAGAATGAGGCTGACAGGAAGGCTCAGCTGGAGATCTACCCTCAGGAAGTAGTTTAAAATATTGGCCATTTGGTACCATCTATTGAATTCAATACACTAAAAACAATGCTATTCAGAACTCAATTTTTGTGAGCCAGGAATGAAGGATGTGTCTTACAGGGATCATTTAACAGAATTCATTGAACAGGAGGAAGACCATCAGAGGGACAGTGAAATCTCTCCTGACCACTCCACACCACATTAATCTGAAATGGACTGAGAAAATATAGGCATTAATTCATTCCTACACACACATGATCCTCAAATTTACTCAGTAAGTAGAGAGGGCCATCATATTGTATGTAATAAGCAGGGAAGGAGAAAATAGCCAAATAGATCATTTGTTCTGGGCCATATGCAGGAACTTCCAGAAGTTGTTATAATATGACTGCAATAGAGAGAGAAATCCTATTATTCTGGACAATTTTATATTTATATTCTAGATTCATCTTTGAAATGGTCATCACCACAACTAATTGCCAATAGTCTTTATTTAACTTACCAATAGTCTTTTTATGTAATACAAATTTTCATAAATTTATTTACAAATTTATGATTTTTTGGTAAATAAATTTGTGAAATAACCATTGATTAGAAAAATAGCAAACAAAACATAGGAGTCAACATTTTTTTAGAAATTTGAAACTGACTAGTTTTTATTGGAGGGTTTCACACATTTTCATTGGTGGTGTGGTTTTCCTTCATTTCTTATGAAAGTATATGTAGGAGACCAGTAGTCAAACACACATCTAGTTTAGTGCCTTAAACAGTGTGTGTAGCACATGGCAAATACTCAAGAAATATTTAGAGACAGAAAAAGTGAATATCACAAGCCCAAGCTTTGTCTTGATATGCAAATAGAGGAGGATTATAAAGTAAAAGATATTATTTATTTTTAAGGGAAATAACAGGATATATTTGCCTGGAGGAGAATGAAAATTATTTTGACGATACTTTTGATTTTCTAAAGAAACCACAAACTTAAAATTACACTATTAAAGAATCACTTCTATTATTTGTGCATGACTTTATAATCAGGGCTAGCAAAAATTATGTGTCATAGGTAAAACATTAGTTGATATTGACTAGCCAAATCGTTGTTTTCCTTTTAGTAGGTTAAACTTAGAATAAGTTAAATTGATAAATGAATGTCCTGATGCTGAGATTAGATCTACTCACAAAATACTCTTTTAACCCCGAGAATATAAATTATAAAGCATAGCAATGTCTCTGATTCCAATGCTGATTATATGACCAACAGAAAATTCTCCATCATTAAGAGAAGAAAACTTTATCATGGAAGATTTTCTTTCTTCAAAAGTTGTATTTCAAATTTTAATTTGGTTAGCATTGAATGGTTTTCAAAGAAAGTCGAAAAAAATTAGGACACTGATGATATTATCAAGAATATATATGCGAGGGCGGCAAGATGGCAGAGAAGTAGGGCGCCCTATTACCTCCATCCACCCTCAATGATCAAACTGAGAATTAAAAGTCATAGCTTTCTGATCTCGAAGAATGGAGGTGCACGCACAGACCCCTTATTGATAACAGCCTCATGGATGCCTGAGCTACCTCAAGAAACAAGCCAAAGCACACAGAGTGGAAAGTCCCAAATATTGCTGAGTAGGGAAATAAATTAATCAGAGGCATAACAAGAAAAACCGAGAGACACCATTAAAAGAACATCTCCTGAAACGACAGACCCTAGACAGTCAAAGAACCTCCTTTAACTGAGAAATACTAAAAGGTGCACAGTGCAGAACGAGATTTTAAAACTGACAAGAGACAGAAAGCTAGCCAAAATGACAAAACGAAAGAACTCTCCTCTAAAGAAACTCCAGGAAGAAATCACAGCTACAGAACTGCAAAAAGCAGACACAAACAACATAACTGAACAAGAATTTAGAACGATTGTCATGAAATTAATCACTGGGCTTGAAAAAAGCATAGAAGGCATCAGAGAAGATATTGATACAAAGACAAGGAACCTTCAAAATAGCTATGATGAGTTAAAAAAAAAAGGCTATAAATAAGGTGAATAATAAAATGGAGGCTGCCACTGCCGGAATTAAAGAAGCAGAAAGGAAAGTAGGTGAATTAGAAGACACAGATATAGCAAAAGAGGAAACCAAAAAAAGAGCGAGAAATTGAAACAGGAGCATGAAAGGAGAATTCAAGACCTGAGTGTTATTATCAAACGAAACAATATCCATATCATATGAGTTCCTGAAGAGGAAGAAAGAGAAAAAGGTCCTGAAGGGGTGCTGGATCAAATTACAAAGGAAAATTTCTCCAATCTGAGGAAAGAGAAAGACATTGAAATTTAAGAAGCATATCAAACTCCTCTAAGATGTAATCTGAACCAACCTTCAGCAAGCTATATCATAGTGAAACTGGCAAAACATTGGGAATTCTGAAAGCAGCTAGGGATAAAAGGGCCCTAACATACAAAGGGACACCTATGAGATTCGTTACAGACCTATCTACTGAAACTTGTCAGGCCAGGAAGGAATAACAGGAAATATTCAATGTGATGAACAGCAAAAATAAACAACCAAGAATTCTTTATCCAGCAAGCCTGTCATTAAAAATAAAAGGAGAGATAAAGGTTTCCCCAAATAAACAAAAGTTTAGAGAATTCATCACCATCAAACCAGCCCTACAAGAAATCCTAAGTGGGATTCTATGACAGAAAGGTAGCAAGGAATATAAGAAAACCAGAGACATAAATACAAACATGAACCCTACAGAGAACATAAAGAATCTAAACCCACATTTTTCAATAATAACACTGAATATAAATGGACTAAATGCTCCAATCAAATGACACAAGGTAGCAGAATGAATCAAAAACCAAAATCCATCTATTTGCTGTCTACAAGAGACTCACCTTCGACCTAAAGGCACCTTCAGAATGAAAGTAAGGGGATGGAGAAATATCTACCATGTGACTGGACGCCAAAAGAAAGCTGGAGTAGCTGAACTTATACTGGACACACTGGACTTTGAAGTAAAGGCAGTAGGGGTGCCTGGGTGGTTCAGTCAGTTGAGTATCTGACTTCGGCTCAAGTCATGATCTCACGGTTCATGGGTTCAGGCCCCGTGTCAGGCTCTGTGCTGATGGCTAGCTCCAAGCCTAGAGCCTGCCTCTGATTCTGTGTCTCCCTCTCTGACTCTTCCCTGCTTGTACTCTCTCAGTCTCTCAAAAAAAAAAAAACATTAAAAAATTTAAAAATATAAAATAAAATAAAGGCAGTAACAAAAGATGAAGAAGGACATTATATATTAATTACAGGGTCACTACATCAGGAAGAGCTAATAATTATAAACAGAGATGTGCTGAATTCCGGAGCACCCAAATACATAAAACAACTAATCACAAACACAAACCATCTTATTGATAAGAATGTTCTAATTACAGGGGACTTTAATACTCCACTTACAACAATGGATAGGTCAACCAGAAAAAAAACCAACTAAAGAAACAATGAACCTGAATGGCACATTGGAACAGATGAAATTAATAGATATATTTAGAACTCTACATCCTGAAGCTAGGGAATTAACTTTCATCTTGAGTGCGAATGGCACATTCTCCAAGAATGATCACATACTGGGTCATAAAACAGCCCTCCATAAATACAAACGAATTAAGATCATTCCATGCACACTTTCAGGTAACAATGCTATGAAACTTGAAATCAACCACAGGAAAAGTCTAGAAAACCTACAAAAATGTGGAAGTTAAAAACTACCCTACTGAAGAATTATTGGGTGAATCAGGCCATCAGAGAAGAAATTTAAATAAATATATGCAAACAAATGAAAACGAAAATACAACAATCCAACCTCTCTGGGACACAGCAAAGGCAGTCCTAAAGGAAAGTTCATTGCAATCCAGGCCTATTTCAACAAACTAGAAAAAGCACAAACTCAAAATCTAAAAGAGCACCTAAGGAAACTGGAAAGAGAGCAGCAAGAGCACCCCAAAACCAGCAGAAGAAGAGAAATAATAAAGATCAGGGCAGAAATAAACAGTATAGAATCCACAAAAACAATTGAACATATCAATGAAACCAAGAGTTGGTTTTTTGAAAAATTAAAATTGATAAACCCTAGGCTCCTAAGAAAAGAGAGAACACCCAAACAGACAAAATCATGAAGGAAAATGGATCTATTACAACTTATCCCTCAGAAATACAAGCAATCATCAGAAATTACTATGAAAAATTATAAGCCGACAAACTGGAGAACAGAAGAAATGGACAAATTCCTAAATGCACATGCACTACCAAAATTCAAAAGGGAAGAGAGAGAAAATCTGAACAGACCCATAGCCAGTGAAGAAATTGAATCAGTTATTAAAAATCTCCCAATGAATAAAAGCCCAGGGCCAGATGGATTCCCAAGGAAATTTAAAGCAGCATCAACACCCACCCTTCTGAAGTTATTCAAAAAATAGAAATAGAAGGAAGATTTCCAGACTCATTCTACAAAGCACATATCACTTTGATTCCTAAGCCAGGCAGAGACCCCCCCCTCTCCAAAAAAAAAAAAAAAGAGAGAGAACTACAGGCAAATATCCTTAATGAATATGGATGCAAAAATACTCAACAAGATACTAGCAAATCAAATTTAACAGCATATAAAAAGAATTATCCATCGTAATCAAGTGGGACTCATTCCTGGGTTACAGGGCTGGTTCGATATTCAAAATCCATCAATGTGATCCATCACGTTAACAAAAGAAAAGATAAAAACCATATGATCCTGTCAATAGATGCAGAAAAAACATTTGACAAAGCACAACATCCCTTCTTAATAAAAACCCTCGAGAAAGTTGGGATAGAAAGAACTTACTTCAACATTATGAAAGTCATTTATGAGAAGCCCACAGCTAATATCATCCTCAATAGGGAAAAACTGAGAGCTTTCCCCCTCAAATCAGGAATAAGACAGGAATGTCCACTCTCACCACTGTTGTTTAACATAGTGCTTGAAGTCCTAGCATCAGCAATTAGACAACAAAACAAAATAAAAGGCATCAGAATCGGCAAAGATGATGTCAAACTTTCACTTTTCACAGATGACATGACACTCTACATGGAAAACTTGACTGACTCCACCAGAAGCCTACTTATAACTGATCCATGAATTCAGAAAAGTTGCAGGGTACAAAATCAATGTACAGAAATTGGTTGCATTCGTATACACCAAAAATGAAGCAGCGGAAAGAGAAATCAAAAAATGGATCCCATTCACAGTGCACAAAAAATTATAAAATACCTAGGAATAAACCTAACCAAAGATGTAAAATACCTGTATGCTGAAAACTATAGAAAATTTATGAAGGAAATTGAAGACAGAAAGAAATGGAAAAACATTCTGTGCTCATAGATCGGAAAAATAAACATTGTTAAAATGTCATTATTACCCAAAGCAATTTACACATTCAATGCAATCCCTATCAAAATTGCACCAACATTCTTCTCAAAGCTAGAACAAACTATCTTAAAATTTGTATGGAACCACAGAAAACCCCGAATACCAAAGTAATATTGAAGAAGAAAACCAAAATGGGAGGCATCACAATCCCAGACTTTAGCCTCTACTGCAAAGCTGTCATCATCAAGACAGTATGGTATTGGCACAAAAACAGACCATAGACCAATGGAATAGAATAGAGAGCCCAGAACTGGACCCACAAGTATACGGCCAATTAATCTTTGACAAAGCAGGAAAGAGTATCCAATGGAGAAAAGACATCCTCTTTAACAGGTGATGCTGGGAGAGCTGGACAGCAACATGTAGAAGAATGAAACTAGACAACTTTCTTATACTACTCCCAAAAATAAACTCAAAATGGATAAAGGACCTGAATGTGAGACAGGAAACCATAAAAATCCTAGAGGAGAAAGCAGGAAATAGCCACCTTGACCTCAGTCGCAGCAATTTCCTACTTGACACATCCCCAAAGACAAGGGACTCAAAAACAAAAATGAACTATTGGGACCTCATCAAGATAAAAAGCTTCTTCACTGCAAAGGAAACAAAACAAAACCAAACAAAATTAACAGGCAACTGACAGAATGGGAAAAGATAGTGGCAAATGGCATATCAGATAAAGGGCTAGTATCCAAAATCTACAAGGAACTCACTAAACTCCATACCTGAAAAATGAATAATCCATTGAAAAAATGGGTAGACGACTTGAACAGACAGTTCTACAAAGAGGACATCCAGATGGCCAACAGGCACATGAAATGATGTTCAGCATCACTCAGCATCAAGGAAATACAAATCAAAACCACACTGAGATACCATCTCACACCGGTCAGAGGGGCTAAAATGAACAAATCAAGAGACTATAGATGCTGGTGAGGATGTGGAGAAACCGGCACTTTCCTACACTGTTGGTGGAAATGTAAACTGGTGCAGCCGCTCTGGAAAACAGTGTGGAGGTTCCTGAAAAAACTATCAGTAAAACTCCCATATGACCCAGGAATAGAATTGCTGGGGATCTAACCAAGGTATACAGAAGTATTGATGCATATGGGCACATGTACCCCAATGTTCATAGCGGCACTGTCAACAATAGTCAAATCATGGTAAGAGCCTAAATGTCCATCACCTGATGAATGGATCAAGAAGATGTAATGTATATGTGTACACACACACACACACACACACACACACACACACACACGCAATGGAATACTACACGGCAATGAGAAAGAATGAAATCTGGCCATTTGTAGCAAAATGGATGGACCTGGAGGGAGTCATGCTAAGCAAAATAAGTCAGATGGAGAAGGAAAGATACCATATGTTGTCACTCATAGGTCTAACAGGAGAAACCTAACAGGGGACCATGGGAAGGGGAAAAGGAGGGGAAAGAGTTGGGGAGAGGGAGTGAGGCAAATCCTGAGAGACTTCTGAATGCTGAGAACAAACTGAGGGCTGAAGAGGGAGGGGGGGAGGGGAAAGGGGGTGATGGTCATGAAGGAGGGCACTTGTGGGGAAGAGCACTGGGTGTTATATGGAAACCAACTTGGCAATTAACTATTTAAAAAAAAGAATATATAAGTGTGTGCATATATGTAAATATCTACCTATGGCTTACTTTGTCATTGCTTTCTCTCATCATACTAAGGGGTCTAAAAATTTAGCATAACCAAGAAAAATAGTTTTATTTATCACAAACAACAACAATTTTATTAAAATCCTATCTTCATATATGATGCTGAAAAAGAGCATGCAACAGCTTTCCCAAAGAGGAGCAAGGATAGGAGTGAAGGATAATATTTTAAGCTCTGAAACATATCCACTACAGAGTGAAGAAAGATCAGTAATGAGTTGTTGGGACTGAGCTGAAAGGAAAGTTGGTTGCTCATGGAAGAGAGCAATTATGCATTGAATTTGCATTAGCGAATGATCAAATTAAATTAAAAAGCAGTTTGTAAATACTATGTAGTGATAAGAAGATCATGTGAGTGTTTGGTGGAGTTAAAATTTCTAAAGTAAAGTCCAAAGAAGTCATGTAGGTTAAACACATATTAAAATAATCTCATAATGAAGATTATCTACAAAAATAAATTATTCAAGAAGAAGTAGAAATAATGAGTAAAGGTGAAATAATAAAGTCCCAACATAGGGGCATCTATGGTCCAAAAATTATATGATAAAAGGCACTTTTCTTCTTTAACAACTGGAGTTCTGTTTCAAGGCAGAGTAAAAAAAATAAATAAAAATCAGGTGAACTATTCCTTGAATTGACAATTGTCTTTTTCTTCTCCTTTTCAATTTTTATTTTTTTTATTTTCTTAATGTTTATTTTTTTAGGAGGGAAAGAGCAGAAGCAAAAGAGGGGCAGAGAGATGCAGACCCAGAATCCAAAACAGCCTCCAGGCTCTAAGCCGTCAGCACAGAGCCCAACACAAGACTCCAACTCACGAATCGTGAGCTCATGACTTAAGTTGAAGTCAGATGCTTAACAGACTAAGCCACCCAGGTGTCCCCCAATTTTAGGTTTTTAGTGCCGTATTTTTTTGCTTTGAGGCAAAATAATGTCTAATAGAGCTATCATCATGTTCATGACAAATCATCTAGTGGTTGAATTATGATTTTTGAAAATTAACTTTCCATTTTTGTGTCGGGCATTTGTTTCTCCCTCTTTTTCTACAACCTAACATTGAGTGTATTATATGTTCTACCTGATTTTGAGGTTAACATTCACATGTCAAAAACACAGAAATTGAGATTTTAGCAGGTTAGGTAACTTGTTCAATGTCACATAAATAATAAGGGGTGAAATTAAGTCTTGTGATCATTTGTAGTATGCTTGGTCCTTTTCTCCTCTTTGTATTGCCTCCTATACTTTCTATTGTCCTTAAAAACTGGCATGTTCTTTCCAAATAAACTAATAGTAATGAACTGGTATGTGACTAAGAATCATAACCTAGTGTCATATTTAGTTACTAAATTTAATTTTGATTTCATTCTCTTCACATCTCTCTACCCTCCCCCTACCTGGAACAAGTCAACCATGTTTTGTACAGAAAACAGAATGAGATTTGACAGCAAGAAAGAGCACAAAATTGCAATACAGGAGAAAAATAGTTATGATAGCCTTTCCAGACTGAGAATAAGCATGGTAGGGAGAGAATTCTGGGAGCCTAATTACTTGAACTTTCAAGAATCTTTAATGCTTACTAATCGAATCCATTTAGTGGTGAAAAAGTATATTATGTTACTACTTATATAGTTGAAGGCACAAAAATATTTTCGGAAAATACAACAGATAAAAGGCTTCTCATGCCCTATATGGAGCTTTCATTCTGGTGGGAAAGAAAACTTTGATAAACAATTGCCAATGTGAGAATATTTAGATGTGATGAGGGAAGATCACAAGTCCAGGCAGCTAGCCTTCCTTGAGAAAGTGATGTTAGAGAACTCAATGATGAGTATGACTCAGCTTACTGAAGAGTTGATGTAAGGATTCCAAGAAATAAAGTAGGACACTTGAAGTTAGATGGTGCACATTCAAGAAACACAAAGAAGCTAAAGCTTACCTAGACTTTAAGGAAAAAGAAAAACTCATAATAAAAGTGAAACTTATGTTTCTAAACATCATGCTCTTCAACATAGTAATTAATTTTAAGAAGTTGCTAAATCAATATGCCAAAAGAATTTATAATCGCAATTCAAGAAAACTTCAGAATATTTCCTTTAATAAGAATATAATCAGATAGTGAAACTGAATTTTTCTTCTCAACTATTAATTTGACATTGATTTATATGTTCTAAGAGAAATGTTTTATAGAAAGCCAATAAGCCATCTTTTTTCAAGTTTGAAAAAAAGGATTGAGTATATCCATATTCAGGATTCATCTGAAAAAGTACACAGAAGTATATGAAAGTTATTAATTTATGAGAGTTTTGATTATAAAATCCTATTGGTTGATATCTTCTCAACCCTTGTTCAAAACCAATTTAATTTTTAAAGCACTGATTTAGAAACTTCTGGTTAAACATGAAGAACATGTATTTCCATCATGTTTTAGGAGATAGGCATAATCTAATAGGATCATTCTATAGAGAAAGTTTTTCTCATATGTAAGTTCAAAATTTTTTTATTTTTCTAATATTAATTTTAGCTTTCTCTCTAAATCAAAAGGGAATACACTGGCATTCCTTCCTACTTCTGTATTCTATTGTCACTTGTCTCTTCTAAGTCAATGTAAATTATGTAAGAGTAGCTTCCTCTGGAACTAGAAACTCGGTAAGAAACGTGTGACTACCAGGTATTTTATGTTATCACTTTAATTTCAATACATCTTCATACTTGGACTTATAAAATAAGTATAAAATAAGACTTATAAAATATACCTAACAAACTATAATCAAGGCCATAGTTGGCAGTAAATAAAGTCCCCTTCTTTATAGAGGGTATGTTTCTAGATGACTTGGCAAAATGTGGGACATGTGGTTGATTCAATAAAATGCAGAGAAATCTGCCTGCCTCTGAGTGGTCTACAATGGGTTACCACAGAAAGTATCATCCAGAGAAATCCACTTTCGAGAATGAAATCAGTGATAATAATTACTCCTTGCAACTGTCGTACACTGGAATTGTACTAGGCAAACTGGATATATGGTCATCTTGATCATAACAAAGAGAGAAGGAACCCAAACAAAATGACATGTTTGAGACTGATTATCATCTCAGTAATGACTGCCCTTTACATTATGGAGCCCCACTCCCCCTCCATCCCACCAGTCCCTGATTTTAGGAGCAATCTCTGTTAGGTAGGAGCCAGTGTAGTTTCAGTATCACTATGAATAAAATGTGTAGCTTGGTCTAGCAAATAATATGTGATTTATCAATTAGTGGCTATTTATAGAAGCATGGGGATAGTATACTTGTTTGCAATGTTTATAGCAAGAATGAGATGTGGGCATATCTATAATAAATTAGAAATTCAAAAAAGAATATTAAAATAGAGTAATTCTATGGGAAAAAATTAAGAATCACTTTAGATCTGCATCCTTATTGGAAGACAGAGGTATAGACCCTCCCACTGAAGAAATAACTTCTTGACGAATTAAGGATTCCTCAAGATTCAAAATAAGTGAATACTTTGAAATTAACCTCTAAGGAAAGTCTCAGGGTCTTAGGGCAGGATCAGATTTACATTGATCAGCCTTGCAAGAGAGACATCCCAAACAAAGAGAAAACATGTTTTCGGAGACTCCAAGACAGATTAAGTTTATTGAGTAAAGATTAAAAGTACAGGAAAACAAAGTTGGCAAAAATAGAAAAACCTTCAAAGGTCTGTAGGATAATGCATAGCTCCCAAGTAGGTGAAAAAGAGCCAAAAGGGATAAAAATCTGAGCATCTTGTTGTACCTTCAAATCTGGCTTATAGAATAAGTGTTAGGTTCACCAGCTGTTATGCAAAATCCTTAAGTTAATCAGGGATCTGTCCCTCTTTTCTGTTAGATTGAGATTTCTTCTTTTGGCATCTATACCTATTTTATAGCTTCATTTTCTCAAAGGAGAATGATTTTATTTCATTGAAGCTGCTGGATTTATTTTGAGCTTTACAATGAGGTACAATGTAACTTCTGAAAACTAGTAAACAATATCTACCCCACTGTCCATAAACAAACACTTGACACAATTCAATCAGGTAACTCTGATGATAAATCGAACATCTATGGTGCCCCAAACGACTTGCTTTCAGAGTATAGATCACAAGCTACTAATTCAATACCATTCAGAGACTCACAATATTTCAGAGCTGATAGGGGACTTATAGCTCAATTTTGGACATGTTTATTGAATACTAGCTATGAACCTGGGCTTGTAATGTCAGAGCTCAATGATTTAAAAAATGTGTAGTATTTATAATATTATAATATTAGACAGACAATAATTAAATATGATTACATTCTGATTACTCAGAAGGGAAGAAAACAATGATAATGACAAGTTACCTATTGAGTACTTTCTAGTGCCAGGCATAATGCTAAATTCTACATGCACTTTCCCATTTGCAGCTCAGAGCATTCCCTACCCACCAGTGTAGTAAATATTTACATGCATACATATTAGATTGTAAGCTAAATGAGAGCAAGACTTAGCATAGCCAGTTCTTATTTTTCACCTAGGAGTGTGAATTTAGGCATTCAATATAGATCCCGTGAATGAGTGAGTGAGTGACTAATGAATAACCAATCCTACAAATACGTATTCTTTTATCCTTAATTGTAAGCAAATAAACTGAGGATCCAAACGATTAAGTACCTGGAATAAAGGGTGAAGACTAGAAGCCAAGTCATTTGAGTCCAGAGCAGGGGCATTCATTTGGTTTTAGGTGCATCAGCATGGCATAAAATGCTGAAAATAAAAATAGAAGACGTCAAGTAGGTAAATTGGGTTAGGTTTGAGGTTCTGATTTAGGAGGAAAAATAAATTTCTCATTATTTTTAAGATATAAGAAATCATAATTTCCAATGAATTTAAGACTTCTGAATTTTCATTCTTATGAGACCCAGCCATCTACATAGCATTAAGTAGGAAAAACTAAACTCTTTATCACCAAGGAGGACAGAGTTGACAAGCAACAAAACAAATATATAAAATCAATAAATTACAACCTTGAGATTCTAATCCAAAACATTTTTCTTTGATTTTGCCACACGTTTATACACGGGGTAAAGTTTGCAGAGCTTCGAAGAGAATACATCAGTTAAGCGTTTTCCTCAAATAATAACTCAAGTACCCGAGTCTGTCATGTGTCTGTATTGCTATGGACTAGTGTGCCCTCCGGGTTCAGAAACTTGATTTAACACATTGTTCAATCCGGTAAAGACTGTTTTCCTGTGATTGCCGACACTTGAAAGTCACTAAATGTTGTTTCATGCTGTTGGTTAGCTTCATTAGCCAGTGAACTCTAATGAGGTGAAGACAAGATAAATAAATGTACTGGTGCTCACTCCTTGAAACAGAAAGGAAATTTTAGGAGGGTGAAGGTATTAGGGTTTTAATAGGTTGCTTCACAAGAATGTCACACGTGCACAACATAATTAGCTCTTTCTGGAAGGTGGATATACAAAATGCCACAGTGTTCAGCTAGTGGAATATAGGTGATGTGATGTATTCCAGGCTCCCAGGCCCATCCTTCCATTCACGACGAAATTCACCACCCTCCCTACCTGGCTTCTGACAGAGTTCTAGGCCATAGTTTTAGAGATTATGAGAACTGCTATGTCAAAAGGTCATCTTCTGACCCTGTCAGCTTTGTTGCTGTTCCTGCTCTGCTTATGGTTATCTGTCACTGTGGTTCAAGTAGATCTCAGAGACTGAAGTTCTGAACTACCTCTGTGGTGAAAATCCCTGGCATGTTCAGGATTTTGTTAATCTTCTATCATTTTGAATCAAAAGAATTCCCTGTGATAATTTACTGGGATACTAAGAACTGGGCAATCTGGTGATCCAAGCCCAATGTGTACAAACTGCAATAAAAAAAAATAAAAAGGCCTTTATTTTTTATGGGGCCCTATGCCAATTTATCTATATTACTGAAAGTCCAGCAGCTGAGTCGCTAACAGTAAGAAAGTGGTCTTCTCGGGTAGTTTGTAAGGGTCCCTTTTTATTTGGAAATGCTTTTGGTGTTGCTTAAAATCTGTCGCCTCCTCCCTACGTTTCCCCTTACAATCTAGATACACCTTATGTTTAGAATTTAAACATCATTACTTTATTCATAGTCCCCAAATAATTACATACCCTAGAAATTCACCTCACGTTTAATATCTATATTATCTCTTAACCTTTACATTTTTTTAATCTCACATGAACTAGACAAACTTCCTAAACATGTTTAATGATGAAATTCAAGATCTAAGCCCCCCCCCGCAAGAGTGACATAATCAAACTATGGACCATCTTCTGTTTGCTAAAGGCACAGATGTTCCTAGATATATTTTTTTAATGTTTTATTTATTTTTGATACAGAGAGAGACAGAGTATGAGACGGGGAGGGGCAGAGAGAGAGAGGGAGACACGGAACCGGAAGCAGGCTCCAGGCTCTGAGCTAGCCATCAGCACAGAGCCTGATGCGGGGCTCGAACCCACGAATGTGAGATCTGACCTGAGCCGAAGCCGGAGGCTTAACCGACTGAGCCACCCAGGCGCCCCAGATGTTCCTAGATATTTAAAAGATGCATAGGAAGCATACTATTACCCCAGACATTGACCTTCTAACCCGGCAGCCATCTTGCTTCTCAATATTTAAAAGCTCTGTTGTAACAGTCCTTTGTCCATTCTTAAAGCACATTGTAGTCCCTAAGTTTGAATAGTTTTGATTGAAATCAGATTCACTTTTATTTTCCTGCAAATGAAGCCACTGTGAATTATGACTGGTTTTTATAAGGTTTATAAGCTTCACCTACATGACAGAGTAAAATATGTTAATGCTTTAAGTCCTATGTACCTCAAAATGTTAAAGATAAAATGAAATTAAGCATGTTGGAACATAAGCCATTTTTCCTTAGCCTCAACTGTAACCACAATCTCTACTGATCAGGGAATTTCATCATAGGAAAGATCCCTATTTTTCATTTTTTAAAAATATTTATTTACTTTTGAGAGACAGATCGCGATCAGAGGAGGGGCAGAGAGAGAAGACCTAGAATCCCAAACAGGCTCCAGGCTATGAACAATAAGCATAGGGCCCAATGAAGGGCTCAAACCCATGAACCATGGGTTCATGACCTAAGCCGAAGTTGGAGGCTTAAATGACTGAGCCAACCAGGCTCCAGATTCTTATCTTTACTTGTAATTCAAGGGTTCCATAATCATTCTAGCCAAGGCAGAGTAAGAGAATATAGGTGATCAAAAAGCTTATGATCATGCATCCAGAAAAAAGTCAATCAGAGACAAGAACCAAGGTAGTGATGAAAAGTTAAATCCAATGGCAATTGAAATCTGGATAAAGCAAGAATATGAGAAAAATAAGCAGAATTTAATATTAAGTTAATATGTCCTTACCATCATTCATAAAGATATTATATTATTATGTGCACCAGTAGTCAAATTTGGTTAATTTGTACCCTCTCAGAGATGAGCTACCAAAAGAATGGAAACTGAAAAAAAAAATACAATAATGACCAATTACAAGCAGATCCAGACACAAATAAAGCCTGACAATGTTGTGGACAACATTCATCAAGGGTAGTACTTTGTCACCCTGATCTTTCCACATGGAGAGGTAGATACCAGAGTCCTCAGACACAGGCAGGCTAAACTACCTAATTAAAACCATCACTCCATCATATTCCCAAGTGGCACCTTTAAACTGATGAGTGTCATGCTCATTTTAACAACCATCTATAATTGAATAGGACCATTTTGATGTTGAGAAAAATGACCTAGATAAATATGATTACTTCACTCTCCAATTAATTTGCATATTAAAAGACAGCAAACCTACTCTCAGCACCTACAGGTCTTTATACAAAGTAAAGCAGTATTTATTAAATAACAAGATGTCAAGAGTGGCTGAAATCTTTTCATCGTGGACAACGGACTGCTTTTGCATTTATGTGTATTTCTCTCTTTTAGTGTTCTTTTCATAGAATGCTACTGATCATCATCTTTAAAAAGCTTAATTTTCTAGGGGCAACCTCATTGGCTCATTTGGTTGAGCATCCAACTCTTGATTATGGCTCAGGTCATGATCTTACAGTTTGTGGGATAGAGCCTCATATAGGATTCTGCATTGAGCATGGGCCCTACTTAAGATTCTCTCCCCACCCCCACCTCTGCCCTTCTTCCAGCACCATCATCAAATAAATAAAAAATTTAAAAAGCACATTTTTTGAGAATACACCATTCACTCCCAAAACCAAACTCATTTGCTTTTTAGGGCACTTAAATGGCTCAGTCAGTAGAGCATGCAACTCCTTATCTCCAGGCTGTAAGTGCAAGCTCCACATTGGGTGTAGAAATTAATTAAAAAATAAAAATATTTAAAAAATATCAGGTTCATTGCCTTATTTAAGAAGGCATCTTTAAGAATTTGTAGGCTATGGAAATTAGTAGCAAATAATCGGCACCTCCAAAGATCATTTAAAGAAGATATTTCTGCCAAACAGGATCCTGTCCTCCCAAGCCTTTGAAGGCAGGAAGCCAGCCTAGGCTCCAAGGAATGCATTGTGGAGGCTAAAAAGTAATACTACTTGGACAATATAAGATTTAAGGTAAACTATATAAATAGGTCCCAGCACAAGTTGCATCGTTCATATGCTCATTAGCAGTTGCTTCATGATAAAAGCTTAAGAGAAAGACTTTTCTCTTTCCATATTTTAGTATCCTCCTCAATTTGAGAGTCCTTAGAAGCATAATTCAAAACTTTTTTTTTTAACAGCTTTAGTGAAGTAAATTTTATATACTGTAACATTTACCAACTGGAAGTATTGAACTAAATGGCATTTTGCGATTTGTATAGTTGTATATAACTCAGCAATCCAGGTTTAAATTTTTTTTTATTATCAATACACTAAACTTCCCTGGAGATTAATTGTTGTCTATTTATACTGCTACTGCCCCCCCCCCCCCAGGTAGAGGCAACTGCCAATGACCTCTTTGGTCAAGTCATATGATGAAGATCATACATTATATAGTCTTTTGCAAATGGATTCTTTATTTAGCACCTGGCCTTTGAGGTACATTTGTATTAAAGTATGTATCAAATGCTTGTTACTTTGTGTTGTTGAAATGTATCTCGGGGTAGACATCTATCCATTCACTAGCTGATGGGTGTTTGTCTTGCTTCTAGTTTTTGACTTACGAATAATTCTAACAGTCACATGCAGACTTTATGTGGTTATATCATTTAACATCTCTTCCATATGTGACTAAGACTGGGATTTCTAGGTTGAATGGTAAATTTGACTTTTACTATGTGGAATTATGAAATGGTTTTCCAGAGTAGCTGTCCTATTTTAAACTCCCTGTAGGAAGGTAGGAGAGCTCCAATTGCTCTAAATCCAAGCCAACATTTACTCTTTTCTATCCTTTTGATGATAACTATTCTAGAATGGGTACAAAAGTCTGTGGATCAATTTGCTTTTTCCTAATGACCAATAGTATTTAAAACTTTCCACGTGCCTATGAGCCATTAAAAGGGAATATGACGAGTAATTTTATGTCAACAAAATACCATTTTTAGAAATTTCTAGCACTGACTCAAAGACGTCTGAATAGAACCATACCAAAAAAATTGAATTCATAATTAAAAACCTCATTGAACAGACCACCAGCTGGCCACCAGAGATATATGACCACCGTGTGTGTGTGTGTGTGTGTTTGTGTGTTTGTGTGTGTGTTATTTAAAGAATATTCAAACCTTTCCAGAATATAGATAGCACTTCTCAATTCATTCTCTAAGTTCACTATTGCTGAAAGCAAATTAGAATACATATTGAATACTGTAGTTTTAAGCCTGTTAAGCAGTGATGATAATTAATGAGTTAACCACTTATAATTTTGACAGAGGTCATGTGGTTCTGTATACTGACCATTTCTTGTTACTCTCACAATTTTTAAAAAATGTATTCCTTTCCATAGAATTGGTATAGTGTCTATTAATTTGTTAATAGAGTCTATATGATGGCATTATTTAAAGGAAATAAAGGAGTAATATAGCTTCATTCTAAGACTTTTTTAAAGCTAAATGTTGGTTGGGCTACATTCCTGAAACTTTCAAGTGGAGAAATATCAGACTAATTCTGCTACAATGGTAGAGGAGAAGCCTAATAAAATTAGGTATTTCTATTTCTATTTATTTATATTACATATAAATACATAAAATTTATTGATATTACCAGAGTGGTGCCATGAATTCCTTTTGTAGAGGGCTGAGCCTAAGAAGGTACCACTTACTGCAAACTGGAGATTCAGTACACTCAGTATTAATTACAGTGCCAAAAATTTCAGTGCCAAAAACAGTGCCAAAATGGTCATAATCAAGTATGTAACAGCTCTTACTTTTAGAGAATTGTTTTCATTATTACATTCTTTTAAACTATTCAAATTTCTTCCACTCCAATTCTAAAGCATGTATCAATTATTTTTTATGAAGTAGGCAACTATATTTGTTACCGGGAAAACGATCGATATTGACTAACTTAATGAGAAATGGAACCATGAGGAAGTAAATTAAATAGATCACTATCAAGTAAGTCAGTTGTTATGTGATCCTTTTTTTAAAACACAATTTTTATATGAATGAGTTAATGAAATTTAGCTGATGTCCTTTTTCAAAGAGACCAAGGGAAAATGTAGCTATCAGCACTTATGGATACTAATTTGATCGTTTCCATAAAGCCACAAACCATGTCCCCAGAACAGTAAAGTTTATGACACAGAAACGGGCCTGATATCAGTAACTTGTAACAGATCTCATTGTAAGACAGTAACAATTCGTTAGTGAGTAAAAAGATATTTCCCAGTTACCGGTTAAAAAATATATTGCCATGTATTAAACATAGCATTGTTAAATGCCTATTTTTATTTTTTGTAAGACACAAGCAGCATATCGATATTCAACCTTTATTTCCAGGCAGCACTGTAACTTCATTTTCTAGACTTCCATCTTAACAAAAAAACAAAAACACAAAGTGTAACTTTTCTATTTTTTTCTTTTCTTTCCTTTTTTTTTTTTTTTTTGGAAAATTAGCCCACTAACAGAATAATAGGCTCCCCCTCCCCCTTTTAGCTTTGTACTTTTCTAACTCCTAGGGTGGCTTGTACAAAATTTATCTAATGTATTACAATATAATATCCCTTGACTTTTCCAAAGTTGCAATATACCTCATATTTTCCTGTTACTTTCAATGACTTTCTCATCATTACTGACAAGCAAATATTCAAATAAAGATATAACCATAGTTCATGCCTCCATCAAATCTGGATTTTTTCCAAACACTCCTGATTTTTCAATGCCAACTGAATAAACTTTACAATCTTCAAGGTTGAAATTCCAAGCATTACACATGTGATATTGTTTAACTTCGGTAACTTATTATTCTCTCTCCATGAGATCTTTGCTTTCACAGAGTTGAAGTTTAGTCTTTGCTATCAGAAGATTAGCACCTCATTTGAGGTTAAATTAAGGCTACACTAAAGGCCACTCTGAACTTACCATACCAATATTAAAAGTAAGACTTGAAATGATCACGTTTATTTGAAAGTAATGTAACTGTATGCTAGACTCAAATCCAAAACTATGTAGAGAAGTACAAAACAAATAAAAATTCCTAAATCACAATATCAGACATCCAATCAATATAACCAAGTATTCATAGAAAGAGAAAAATTTAATCCATAAATGAATCCAATTGAGGAAATAAATGGGAAACATATTAGGAAGAAATAAACTGGCTATTTGCAGATGACCTGAATGTCTGTATGAAAATCCAAAAGAAGTGCCCCCCCCAAAAAGAAATCATTCCTGGAACTAATTAATTCATCACTATAGCAAGGTGGTAGGATACAAAGTTAATATTTAAAAAGTTATTCATGTTCCTATATACCAGCAATGAATATGTGGAAATTGAAATTAAAATCACATTACTACAGGGGCCCCTTGGTGGCTCAATTGGTTAAGCATCCAACTCTTGATTTCAGCTCAGGTCATGATTTCAGAATTCTTAAGATCAAGCCCTGCTTCAGTCTCTATGCTGACAGTGCAAATCCTGTTTGCAATTCTCCCTCTCCTCTCTCTGCCACTCCTCCCTCATACACTCTTTCTCAAAGTTAATTAATTTTTAATGAATTTTTACTATTTGTTTATTTCTGAGAGAGAGAGAGAGAGACAGAGACAGAGACAGAGAGAGAGAGAAAGGGCACAGAATTCAAAGTGGGTTCCAGGCTACTAGCTGTCAGCAAAGAGTCTGATGTAGGGCTGGAACCCATGAATCATGAGATTATGATCTGAGCCGAAGTCTACTGAGCCATCCAGGTGTCCCCATAAACTATTTTTTCTCAAAAACACATTACTATTTATATCAGACCTCCAAGAGTAAGATAGGTATAAATCTGGACAAATGATGTATAAATCCTACATGAGTAAATTATAAAACTCTAATAAACAAATAAAAAACTAAATAAATGGATAGTCCATATTTATGGTATGAACATCAATATTGTCAAGATGTCTGTTTTTCCCAACTTGATCTATACATTCAACACAATGCCAATCAAAATTTCAATAAGTGAAAATACTACCAGACAGTAGAAATCAAGTCTAAATATTTCCTGTACCTAAAGTGAAATGCCCTCAATTTATCTGTGGAGATTTCAGAATTGCTGAAGAAAAATGATGGTCGTGTGTCTGCCCTTCTTCCCATTTCCTAAGTAGGCTTCACACCCAGTGCAGAGCCTAACATGTGGCTTGAACTCACTATCCTGAGATCAAAACCTGAGCTGAAATCAAGAGTTGGATGCTTAACTGACTGAACCACCCAGGTGGACCACTCCTTCCTGAGTGAGAACATCATTGTGCTTACAGGGTTCCTGTTCCACTATTGTACAATGAATGTACTATTGTACAATGTCCCTCAGATGAGAGACAATTAATTCATCTTGTTATTTCTAGCTTTCCAGAGGAAGAGGATAGCTTTATTTCTGTTTAAAAGAATACCACAGGTCCAAAATGTTGTCCTTAGGTTAAGTCCTTAAGTCAATAAATCAAGACTTAATACCAAACTTTAATTTCACCTCCCCGCCCCAAAATGTAATCTTTATCTAGTCAACATGGTGATTTCCTACTGATAGGGGTAACAGAAGGGGTTCTATGAGGGTAATCTTGCCAAAAACAATGGTTCTTCCCTCATCATTTCTTTTTCCAATCCCTCTCTACCTTTGAAAATGTTTCCTTGTCTGTAGCCCTTTGGAACTCCCCTCTCCTTGCCACAAAGGGTGCCTGGGTGGCTCAGTTGGTTAAGCATCCGGCTTTGGCTCAGGTCATGATCTTAGGGTTCATGGTTCAAGCCCCGCATTGGGCTCTGTACTGACAGCTCAGAGCATGGAACCTGTTTCAGATTCTGTGTCTCCCTCTCTCTTTCTGACCCTCCCCTGCTTGTGCTGTTTCTGTCTCTCAAAAACAAATAAAAAAACAGGAAAAAAAATTTAAGGATTACAGCCCAGTTCATGAGTTGATTATTAAAAATCAATTAGATATTTAAAATTCCCTTGGTTGAATTTTTTTTAACACTCCCTAATTTAGCAACTACTGTCTACCACTGGAGACACTACATTTCAGTAGCATTCGATTCCTGTATGAGACTTCCAGCCTGTCTCCCTTGAGGAGAGAGTGAGTCTCCCTCCCCTGAAGGAAGAAGAGTAAGTCAATATTCAGTAACCATAGGAGTAGAAAGTGATATTCATGAATAGTCTTAGCAAAATAGGTCTTGATCTTTGAATTCTGCTATGGTGAAGAGCAATGTTGGAAAAGGCTGCTCTATCCATCTGAACCCATAGTGAGCAGGGGTCAGAGAAGAACTTTGGATAACTTCTGATTAGGCAATGGCAAGAAATGTCACTTTGTTATTTTAAACCTACGACATTTTAAGGGTTATCACTGCTCCAAAACTAGGTTATCCAAACTTAATAAATCCTAACACATTTCAGTTGAAATCAGGAATAAGTTACAATTGATTTTCTATTATTGTTAGTGTGGTAGGTCTATACCTTATTTTTTTTCTTTTCCCTAATGTTTTCCTAAGACCTGTGGGGGAAAAAAAGGTATTCATCACCAGTATTTCCAATGCTTTATGTTTTATTTTTTTAATTTTTTTAAATTTTTTTGAGAGACAGAGACAGTGTGATCAGGGGAGGATCAGAGAGAGAGGGAGATACAGAATTGGAAGCAGGCTCCAGGCTGAGCTAGTTGTCAGCATAGAGCCCGATGCAGGGATCAAACCCACAAACTGTGAGATCATGACCTGAGCCGAAGCAGACGCTTAACCAACTGAGCCACCCAGGTGCCCCTGCTTTATGTCTTAGAATCACAGTAGAGTGTATTAATCTTCCCATGATTCCCTAGCTACATTCTTAGCTTTAAGTACCAGTTTCTGCTTATTCTCTTACCTCACATGCTTTCCAATCTCCACTTCCAAGCTAATGCTTCTTTTAGGTTTTTCCCCTCTAAAGCCTGAATTAAGTTCACTCCTTTCATTAAGATTTTCCTGGTACGTTCAGCATATGAGTGGCCCATTATTTGAATTCTTATTAACGCAAAGTTTAATAGCGATGCCTTAACGATGGTTATAATTTTTAGTGATTTTTTTTTGTCTTTCCCTTCTTCCAATTCCTCGTCCTCTTCCTCATCTATTCTCTTTTAGTGTGTGTGTGTTTGTCCTTTCATTATGGAATATTCGCTCTCTTAGTTCATGAACATGCACCATGCATGAGACTTCTCATTAAAATTAATTTCTATGTATATTAAACACTATTCATATTGATTGAAAACTGTAGCAAGCACTTCTTTTGGTGCACTGATGGGATGCATCTGAAATGATCTATTCCCATACTAGCACGATCAATGGTTATTTGACTCTGGTTTAAAATGCCAGTAACACATAACATTTTGCAAAGATTTCAGCATCATATAAATGGCATGTAAAAGATTAACATATTACATTTTTGTTACATAGAACTCTAAAGCAGCACCTGAGTGGCTCAGGTGATTAAACATGCAACCCTTGATCTTGCCTCTGGTCATGATCTCACAGTGCTGGAGCTCAAGCCCCATATTGGGCTCTGTGCTGACGGCATGGAGGCTGTTTGAGATTCTGTCTCTTCTTCTCTCTGCCCCTCACCTGCTTGTGCTCTCTATCTCTCTTAGAATAAAAACTTAGGGACACCTGGGTGGCTCAGTCAGTTAAGCGTCCAGCTTCGGCTTAGGTCATGATCTCATGGTTTGTGGGTTCGAGCCCTGCATCAGGCTCTGTGCTGACAGCTAGCCTAGAGCCTGAAGCCTGCTTCAGATTCTCTATCTCCCTCTCTCTCTGACCCTCCTCTGCTCATGCTGTCTCTTTCTGTCACTCAAAAATAAAAAACAAAAAAAATTTTTTTAAAGAATAAAAACTTAATTTACTTGGATATTAAATGCACACCATTATAATTGTACTTTTACTAGCAGGAAAACCGTTAAAAATCAAATGTGTACAGGGTGCAAGTAAGGCCTTGTGTTGAATGACTTTTCTCTACATTATCTCCACTAATCTCAAAACCAGCCTTCTATGGGGAGCTAACACCTCCACTTTACACTTGCAGATAGGGCTCTGACATGCATCTAATTCTGACCTAGGTATATTGTTTTTATTAACAACCCAGGATGTTAATGTTTACATTCTTACTCATTTACCTCTTGATTCTTGTTCTCCCCATCTGCCAACATTCAAAGAGATTATATGGAAATATTGTCATGGCTGGATAGTGTTTACGGCATACTGATATATGCACTTGCTTACATATACACTTATTTACATATATTTTATGTATATATGTTTATATAATCACTTTTCTGAAATGTTGCAATGTACATATATATAACAAATAATGTGTATCAAAATTGATATATATATGTATATATATCAAATAATGTAATGATGGACATGTTTGTGTATTTCATTGGTGTCTCAACTGTGGACTCCATCCATAGGTTAACTCTGCCCAGAGTAGATGGTAGATTGGACATAATGTAGTGAGTCTGTTTTACCTACTTTAGAAATACCATAATGGTAAGGATATAGTATAATACAAAATAGCTTGGCTGTTCTCACAGTATTTAGACCAAGATTTGGCAAGCTATTGATCATAAGCTAAACTGCATGTCCACTTTTCTATTGCTCTCTGTTGAAGTATGGTTTTTATATTTTTAAAGAAATTTTTAAATAAATGTATTAAAGAGACTACATGAGGCTCCCATAATCTACTTGCTATATGGCCTGTGCAGGAAAAAATGCCAATCTATGGTTTAGACATATATAAACATAGAAGAAAATTGAGTATATACTTGAATTGCCCTTACTGTGAATCAACATCAATGGTTTAAACTGAAAGACTCATTTTCTTCTGTTGCATAGTTCCATAGCTTCCTATAGATTGTTTTATGCAAGTGACACTATCATGGAATAGAAGCAATCCTTAATTTTGATTTTTAAATGTTAATTGTAAATAAAGTATTCATTTTAATTAACTACACAGAATAACCTATATTAAAATAATACCACTAAAGGAAAAGGGGAGGGTGCCTGGGTGGCTTAATGGGATAAGTGTCTGACTCAATTTCAGCTGAGATCATGATCTCCTGGTTTGTGAAATCGAGCCCTGTCTTGACAGCAAGGCTGACAGCAAGGGACCTGCTTGGGATTCTCTCTCTGCTCTCTTGGTCTCTCTTTCTAAGCTAACTTAAAAAAAATAAAAGGAAATAGGACAAGATGGCTAGCTATCCTTTCTACACAAAAGTCAGAGGTATTGATTAAATAGAAAACCAAAACAATATTAGGGTGAACAAGTATACCTTTCATAATCTGTTTAAGAAAAAGTAAAAAAAAATGCTTTCAAATGGAATGAATTGTATAGGGGTGCCTGGGTGGCTCAGTTAAGCATCTGACTTAGGCTCAGGTCATGATCTCACAGTCTGTGGTTGGAGCCCACGTAGGGCTCTGTGCTGACAGCTCAGAGTCTGGAGCCTGCTCAGATTCTGTGTCTCCCTCTCTCTCTGCCCCTTCCCCACTCACTCTCTGCTCTCTCAAAATAAAATAAAGACATTAAAAAAAAGTTTTAAAAATTGATTGAATTGTATAATTATGAAGTTGATCTACTTGGCTGTAATGAAATTTTTATAGTATTTGCTTTTACACAACTTAAAAGATACCCCCCAAAAACCATTTTTTCTTAAATGATGAAAGAGAAAATATTTCATGAGAAAAACATGGCTACAACAATGGGGAGTACATCTGGAAAAGAACTAAATTATTAGTGGAGAACTACTTTCATAATCAAAATAGGTAATATCTAAAACATTCTAAGAAAGAAATTTGCTAGGCTTGATTGCAGTGACAATGGTAAGATTAAAATGCTTGAAAATATATAATCTGACAAGCAATTTAAATAGATTATATCTGAACATTTTCTATGATAAAGATGTTTTGCAATAAAAGTGAATCAGAGTTGTAAGTAGAATAATTTTCGCTATTAAAAATAATGACAATGTCCATGTCATAAACTGTTGTTATGATCACATACCATAACAAATTTCACAAATGAGGATTTTTAATTATTTACTTAATGTAGTGCAAAGTTATGCTTTGTAAAATGATTATAATTACCCCATAAATAGTTGTGTTGTTGAATCTATGACTATATTTATAATTTAGGATTGCTACACTAAATAACCTTTTTCCGTATAATCAAACCATTAGATGAGTGACTGAAAACATGTTATACAAATCTGAACTATTCTAAACAGATAATGGGTAGGAATTCAAATAGTTGCAATGTGTTTGGTTTCTTATTTAAAACTTACATCATCAACCTTTGTTTTATTATTTCAAGAATATCTTGAAAATATATGTGCTATTGCCATCTTAATATAAAAGGACTGGTTTTAGAATTCCATCCTTTGAGAATATTTCCTGATATTCACTTGAAAAATCAACAAGACTGATTGATTACATCAACACATTAAGGGGAAGTCATGGAGTTTGATGGATACACATGTAAAATATATGAGATTTTACCAATCTGATAGGATTTTAGCTAATGATTTTTGCATCACAGTACAGAAAAAGAGAAAGAAAATCTGCCTAACATCTGCCAATGAGCTTTTTTCTTTGCTACATTTTTTAGAAAAAATTGTAACTTCTATTTTGAAATAATTTAGGACTCAAAAGAAATTACAAAAATAGGACAGAGTCCCTGTGTTCACTGTTCACCCAGTGTGACGTTTTCACTTCCAGCATTCAAAAACACCAAATGTGTGGGTTTCTTTTCTCACACCAACAACCAACTCTCGGATGCTCTAACATTAACTGAGGTCCTGCACTTCAATTCTGGCATTAACCTCCTGGAGTTCACATCGCACCCCACCAGTGAAGGGCTCAGTTCCAAGACTGCCCTCACTTCAGAGAAGCAGCTGCTTTCAATTGGAGTTTCCAATTAATGTATAAAGCTCTTTTGCAACCCTATTTCTTATCATGTCTTCTTTTTTTTTAAGTTTTTTCATCTATTTTTGCCAGAGGGAGGAGGGAGAGAATATCCCAAACAGGCTCCACACTCAGCATGGAGATCAACGTGGGGCTCTAGCTGACAAACTATAAAATCATGACCTGAGCCGAGATCAAGACGTGGACACTTAATTGAATGAGCCACTTAGGTGCCCCTCTTATAGGGTTAAAATGACCATCTGACTTGGGAGAAATCTTCTAGTATTCAAAAAATATATATGTAATAGGGAAAATATTTCAGGCTTGAAATCTTAAAGCTTTTCATATTCACAAATAACTCATCTAGATTTTTTAGTTTTTATTAAATTCTAATGAGTTTACAGTATATTAGTTTAAGATGTGCAATATAGCAATCCAACACTTCCGTATAAATCCTGGGGCTTACCTCAACAAGGACCCTCCTTAATCCATCCCTCTATCTCCCTTCTCTATCAGTTTGTTCTCCATTGTTAAGAATATGTTTCTTGGTTTTCCTGTCTCTTACTCTTTTTTCCATTTGCTTTGTTTTTTTAATTGCACATGTATAAAATCATGTGGCATTTGTCTTTCTCTGACTGACTTAGCTTAAGGTAATACTCTCTAGCTCCATCCATGTCCTTGCAAATGGCAAGATTTTATTATTTTTTAGGCTAAATAATATTTCATTGTGTATATATATTACCTCTTTTTTTATCCATTCATCAGTCAATGGACACTTGAGCTATTTCCATAATAGGTTATGGTAGATAATGTTGGCATAAACATCGGGGTGCATGTAATCCTCTTGAATTAGTACTTTTGTATTCTTTGGGTAAATACCTAGTAGTGTAATTGCTAGGTCTAAGGGTATATCATTTACATTAACCTCTAGATCTTAATCCTAGGTTTACTTTCTCTGCTCTCCCTTTCTACTCCCTTGCACTCCTCTTCCTGTGCCTGGCAATAATAATAATAATTTACTACCTAAAATAGGAAGTAATATTAATAATATATTAACAATTCTAGCTTTTATTTTCATGGTGGATTGATAATCTTTCTCTTATTTTTCCATATCAGCTTACTGTCAGAGTTTGGATGATGAAGACAACATTTTCTATCTAAAATTATTTTTGTGGCTTCAACATTTCATTGTTTATTTATCTTTGGAATAATATTCAGGTTTAGTTTTACTGTTATAAGAATAAACTGTGCCTGTGTGGCACAGTCAGTTAAGTGTCTGACTCAGTTTTGGCTTAGGTCATGACCTCACAGCTCATGAATTTCAGCCCCTACTTGGGATTCTCTCTGTCCTTCTCTCTCTGCCCTACCTTCATCTGCATGCACTCTCTCTCAAAATAAGCTTTTTTTTTTTTAAATAAAAGGATAAACAGGTCTATTCATGGCAATAAATGGGTCAATTATTCAAGAAGTCATAAAAATCCTAAACTTCCATGTACCTAAACATGAGATTTAAACTATACAAGGCAAAAGATGATAAAACTGAAAGGAAGAGGCAAATTCATAAATAAGGTTGGATATTAACATCCCTCTCATTAGTAGTTGATAGAACAAGTTTATTTAAAAATAGGAAGCAAAAGGACTCAGTACTATAACACTGGATCTAATGAACGTCAATGAAATACTCCCCGTCCAGGTAGAGCAGAATATTCACTTGTTTCAATGTTAGAGACACACTGACCAAAATACATTATGATCAGATATAATTAAAAGAAGATTAAAGTCACAGTCACCAATATAAGGAGTATAAGAAAGGACATGAGAGATCCCACAGACATTAAAAGGATAACAAGAAAGTATTAGGAATAACTTTATGCCAACAAACTTGGCGACTTTTTTTTCAATTTAAAAAAAAACTTTTTTTTTGTTTTGAGAGAAAGAGAGAGAGACAGCGTAAGCAGGGGAGGGTCAGAGAGAGAGGGAGACAGGGAATCTGAAGCAGGCTCCAGGCTCTGAGCTAGCTGTCAGCACAGAGCTCGATGTGGGGCTCGAACCCACAAACCGTGAGATCATGACCTGAGCCGAAGTTTGACACTTAACCGACTGAGACACCCAGGTGCTCCTAAACTTGGCAACTTAGATGAAATTTGGAAATTCTTGAAAGGTGCACACTACCAAAGCTCACTCAAAGAGAAGTAGTTAACTTGAAAAAATATATATGTATATATTTTAGAATTGAATTTATAATTAAAATCACTCCAAACAGACCAGTTTAGTTAATTCGTGAATTTTACAAATATTTAAGAGAGAAGTAATACCAATTTCACCCAAAATATTCCAGGAAAAAGAGAAAACATTTTTACTGGTTTTTATTAGGCCGATCAATATTCCCCAGATACTACAACCAAACAAATACAATTTAAGAGGAAAATAACTCTAGACCAGGTAGACCTCAGGAATATAAATCCAAGGACTCCTAGGAAAATATTAAACTCAGTATACTAAAAATATATATTAGGCAAATGTTTCATATATCTCAAGTGTGCAAGGTTAATTTTAACATGAAAATAAGTACATGTATATCTACATGGTAACATGGTAAAATTTTAAAAAAGATAATCTCCAAGAAATGAAATATAGGCATACCTCAGAGATATGATTCCATATCCCCAAAATAAAGCAGATATTGTAGTCCAACAATTCAGATTTATTGGTTCCCCAATGCCAATTAAAGTTACATGTGTACTATACAGTAGTCTGCTAAATGTGTAATAAAATAGCATTATGTATTAAAAAATGGATATACCTAAATTAAAAATACTTCATTGTTAAAAAATCATCACCATCATCTGACCTTTCAATGAGTCATTATCTTTTTGCTGATAGAGGGCCTTGCCTGAATGCTGATGGCTGTGGAATGTCCAAGTGGTAGTTGCTGAAGGTGGTCATGACCATGCCAATTTCTTAAAATAAAACAATGAATTTGGCTGCATTGATTGACTCTTGCTTTCATGAAGAATTTCTCTGTAGTGTGCAATGCTGTTCGACAGCATTTTATCCACAATAAAGCTTCTTTTGAAATTGGAATCAGTCCACTCAAACTCTACTAGTGCTTTATCAACCAAATTTATGTAATATTCTAAATCCTGTGTTATTTTCACAACCTTCACAGCATCTTCACCAGGAGTAGATTTTATCTCAAGAAACTGTTTTTCTTCACCCATAAAAAGGAACGTTTCATCCATTAAAGTTTTACCATGAGATTGCAGCAATTCTATCCCATCTTTAGGCTCCACTTTCAATTTTAGTTCTCTTGTTATTTCCACATTTATAACAACTTCCCCTTAAGTCTTAAAGCCCTCAATGTCACTCATGAGGGTTGGAATCAGTCTCTTCCAAATTCTTGTTAATATTGATATTTTGAGTTCTTTCCTGATATCTGAATACTCTTAATGGCATCTAGAATGATGAATCTTTCCCAGAAGCTTTTTAATTTACTGTGCCCAGATCCATCAGAGGAATCAGTCTATGAAAACTAGACTACAAAATGTATTTCATAAATAATAATATTTGAAAGGTGAAATTATTCCTTGATCTATGGGCTGTAGAATATATGTCATGTTAACAGGTATGAAAACATGGATTTTGTCCAGCTCCATCAGAGCTCTTGGGTGCCCAGATGCATTGTTACAACAAGAATATTTTGAAAGCAATCTTTTTACTGACCAGTAGGTCTCAAGAGTGAATTTCAATAAGAGTGGGCTTAAATTATTCAGCAAACCATGTTGTAAGCAGATACACTGTTATCTGTTCCTCCATTTCTAGCACAGAGAGTAGATTTGGCATAATTTTTAAGGGTCCTAGAATTTGGGGCATGGTAAATGAGCATTGGCTTCAACTCGAAGTTGCCAGCTGCATCAGCTCCCAACAGGAGAGTCAGCCTGTCCTCTGAGGCAGGAATTGAATGCTCCTCTCCAGCTATCAAAGTCCTTGATGGCATGTGCTTCCAAAATAGACTGTTTCATCTACATTGAAAATCTACTGTTTTGTGTGGCCACCTTCATTCATGATTTTAGCTAGATCTTCTGGATAACTTGTTGACTCATCTTGGACTTTTAGGTCATATTGACAGCTTCTTTCCTTAAACCTCATGAACCACAATCATTGCTAGTGTCAAATTTTTCTTTTGCAGTTCCTCCCCTCTCTCAGCCTTCACATCATTGAAGATTGTTAGGGCCTTGCTCTGGGTTAGGATTTGGCATGAGCGAAGGTTGTGGCTGGTTTCATCTTCTATCCAGACTGCTCAACTTTCTCCAGATCAACAGTAAGGCTACTTTGCTTTATTTGTGTGTTCCCTACAATAGCATTTTTAATTTCCTTCAAAAAGTTTTCTTTTGCTTTCCCAATGTAGCTAACTGTATGGTTGAGAAGGGCTAGCTTTTGGTCTGTCTTGGTTTTTGACATTCCTTTCTCATAAACTTTAAGCATTTCTAGCTTTGATTTAAAGAGATAGAAGAATCTACTTTTCACATGAACACTTAAAGGGCACTGTAGGATTATTAATTAGCTTGATTTCAATATGGCTGGGCCTCTGGGTATAGGGAAGCAAGAGGAGAGGGAAAGAGACAGGAGAACAGCCCACTGGTGAAGCAATCAGAATACATACACTTAGGAAGTTGGCTGTCCTATATGGGTATGGTGTGTGGTGCTCCAAAACAATTACAATGCTAACATCAACGATCACTGATGATAGATTGCAACAAATGAAAAAGTATGAACTATTTCAAGAATTACCAAAATGTGACAGACACAAAGTGAGCAAATGCTGTTGGGGAACGTGCCAATAAACTTGTTGGACACAAGGCTGCCACAAACGTTCCATTCATGAAAAATGCAGTATCTGCAAAGTACAGTAAAATGAGGTATGCCTGTATGTATCATATTTGTCCAATTCTTGAACTGAAAATTTTTACCTCCCCCATCCTGTTCTGCCTTTAGAATGATTTTTAAAATAATCATTCCATTTTATCTTATGATTAGCTTATACATCATCACTCTGTTTTACAAGACTTGCTCTCAGGTTTGCAATAGGGGTCTTCACTCAAATACTATTCCATCACACCGCTCATACTGGTATAACTTATACTTCCTTTGTCCCTTCCCATCCTTTAAACTACTCTTGTCATATAATGAACTTGTGTGTATATTAAACGTACCATTAATGTGTTGTTGTTGCTTTGTTTTATTCAATTTCATTTTATGTAGAATTTTATTAAAAAGTCTTTTATTTTCCTTTATTGTCCAGTTTTTTCATAAAGCTCCAAGTTCCCATCTATTATGCCTATCTGCTTGAAGAACTTCTTTTAATGTGTTTAGCTTTTGTTTCTCTGAATTTTTACTGCATTTTGTCAGTTATCAAAAAATTAATCTCTATATTTAATTTGGGGTTCGAAACCACAACTTTGAGATCAAGAGTCACACATACCAAAACTCAGCCAGCCAGGTGCCCCTGCATTTTTACAAAATAAAGACATTTTTACATAATATTAAATTCTAACTAACTTTATTTCAGTGTTTTAAAAATGTTTCTCTCTAGAGGTGCCTGTGTGGCTCAGTCAGTGGAGCATCTAACTTTCGATTGACTCAGGTGGTGATCCCAAGGTTATGGGATCAAACCCCACATCAGGTTCAATGCTAAGGTGGAGACTGCTTAAGATTCCCTAAAATAAGTAAAAATATTTCTCAATTTTTTCTGGCTTGTATTCTTTAATAAGAAGTCTGCATTCCTTCTAATAAAATATATTTTTCTCCAAATACTTTCAAGATATTTTCTCTTTAGCATTCATTTTCAGAGGTCTGGTGATAATGAATATTAGTGTGATTAGTATGCCTAAAGTTCCATTATTTCTATTCTGTTAACTTCCAGTTCAGATATTGTACTTTTCAACACTACAAAATTAATTTGCTTCTTTATTAATTACCTAGTTATCACATCACTGTTTTTTTATCCCCTTTTAAATCTTAAGTATAGTTAAAATAGCGCTTCTAATTTCCTGGCTTTCATGTTCTACTTCATCTTTCTCAATTCTGTAGCAGTTTCTATTGATGGATTTTTCTTTTGTTATCGGTGATTTTAGATATACATCACTAAGTGTGATTTTAAAGATTTTAGATTTACATTAAGTGTCTTAATTTTCTTACTGTAATGAATTGCACTATGTTCTGGTTGACAAGTTACTGTTGGCTCATCTGATTAATTCAGAACTTTTTCTAAAGAGGAAATTTACTGTAGCATTTATTCTATAAATGGTTTTAGTCACAGAATTAAGGCACTTTTTGGAGTAGGCAGTAATGCCCTAGTTGTTCAACAAGGATTATATATTTTGTTTGGTGAGAACTCAAATGATTCCTAGTCCTGTGGCCATTTTCAGTAAAGATTGAACAGATCGCTTATTCAGATTATCAGCCTTGCCCCTATGTTTTGGGAACTCTAACAAAGTCCATCTATCACAGACTCACTGACTCTGTTCCTCAACTCCCTGATTTAGCAAGATCGCCATATTGTGCTTGCAATCATGCTTCCCACTTGGCAGCAATAGACCTTCAGTGAGCAAGTCATGGCTTTTGTAGGTTCTTATTTATTGATCTATTGAAAATGTAAATGCAAAGCTGTCCTTCACAATTTGAAGACTCTTGCTTTATGTATTTCGTACTGTTATTTTTTCTGGTGATATAAAGCAAGAAATCCAGTCACTGTTATTACATCATGGAATTTTATATTGGTGGAGTAAAATGCAAATTATTTTTTCTATCAATGTAGTGTTTTTTTCCACTATCTACGTGGTGGAACACTGCCCAATGGAATGCATGAGGAACTTCGGTCTCGAGTAGGGCAAGTACAAACAGTAGCATAATTGAGAAGAGAGGCTGAGAAGGAGGTAAACTAAAGCGTCTATATGACCTATATAAATGCTTAATCCTATTTCTTTTCTGATCTATAACCCATGTCTAATTCCTTCTATTTCTGAACTCTACTCATCACCAACATGTACTTACGGAGATCAGTTAGATGGTAATCGTGGATGGAGCGTAAATATGTTTCACACATTCCTTATAATTAAAAATTATGAACATTCAATAGGAATGACTACTTTTTATTAATGATATTTGCGTGAAAGCAAACACGTTACTGTACATGTACCACAATGATCTATTCAAATACGTATTTTATAAGTGTGCTTAGCATTATAGAACACTCATGTGATAAAACATTGTTTCCAAATTAATGCTAATGGATATTATTCTTTTTCAAATTTTTAATGTTTATTTAATTTTTTAGAGACAGTGTGAGCCAGGGAGGGGCAGACAGAGAGTGAGATACAGTATGTGAAGCAAGGTCCAGGCTCTGAGCTGTGAGAGCTCAATGTATGCTTGAAATCACAAACCACGAGATCATGAACTGAGCAGGAAGTTAGATGTTGAACTGACTGAACCACCCAGGCACCCACAGATGTTATACTTAACAATTTAATAGAACTAACCTAACTTTACTCATTTAGGAATTAATCTAGTATTGGCTCTTTGAATACTATTCTCTAATTTTACTTTATTTTAAATGTAATGTGAATTATGAAAACAATTGAATGAAGAAAACACTTAAAAATAGAAATGCTTCCCACAAAAGGTAAAACCGTTAACATTTCAGGACATTGTATTTTGCTATTTCCTTTACCAAAATTGTCAATATACTACACATATTTTTTGGTAACCTATGCTTGGAACCAAATCGATCATAAATATACCATGACACTAAATATCCATATGTATAAAATCAATGGGATTTTATTCCATTTAACCAAATTGCTGGATACTTGGGTTTTTCCATGTCCTTATTTCACTAATGAAATAGCAGTCTCTTTCAACAGGTGAAATGAGACTTTTACTCTTTAATCTGTAAATGTTTATTTAAAGAATTTATGTTTATTTTTAATGTTTATAAACATTTATTTACACTGTTTACTTAAAATTATTTATTTGTTTTTGAGAGAGAGCCAGCAGAGAGGGGGCAGAGAGAAAGGGAGACAGAATTCAAAACAGGCTCCTTGCTGTCAGCACAGTGCTCATGGCAGCGAGGTGGACGGTGTGTGGGGGAGATGCTCAAAGTCAGGAACCCTGAGATCGTGATCTGTCCTGGAAGTCAGACTCTTAACCAACTGAGCCACCCAGATGTCCTGACTTTTATTCTTTTGGGTACTACCTTTTACTCGGTACAATCTTACTTAATGTGTACTCAATAAATTGTTACTTGGAAAACAAAAAAATTGAGAGAAAGTATCTACTATCCACATTTCAAAGCTAAATAATGTCATGTATGTACTTTCAGCTTTGAAATATATTTATATATATATAGTGTCTTAGTTTTATGGCTTTATGTAGGACACAAATTTCCTACAACTATTTTTACTGAAAGTGGATGGTAAATAATAGTAAAAGTATTATAATCATATATGTTGAGTACCTACTGTGTGTCATGCAATATTTTGCCATTATGAAAACAGAATACAACATAATACATTCTCATTTATCTATCAAAGACCTTGTATTTCAAGATCTATTGGTTAATAAAAGATAATAATTACTTATTGCCCTTATTACTCACTTCTATAGATTCAGGATGAAAGTAAATTCCTGTCTAGGAAAGAATAAGAAGATTAGAACTTTGCCCTTTAATGAACTACAGAAAATCAACTTTTTTTAACCGGAGGGGGAATGGAATTGCCTAATTTTTAAAATTATAAACAACATTTCTTGAATGCTATGTAATTTATTCAAGCATAACACTAAATTATGGCTGTCTTTCAAAAGCCAGCTTGTAGTTATGAAATTTTAAGTATCAAGTGGTATGATCTGCACAGATACTTTCCCTTTGAACTGATTAATTCATGAAAAATTTAAAAAGAAGGACTACACAAATTATATTCATGTATTAATGTATATGCCCTTCAAAGTTGAGGGGTTGGGGAAAGACAAAGGCTAAACTGGCAACTGTTTAGCAGTTCCAGGAAACTGTGATGCACCTGTGTTAGAATTAACAGAAAACCTTGCATCTTAATGTTCTCATAGCGAATGAAAACAAAGTGTTCCCTATTAGTATTTATAAGTTTAATGAAGTGATATAAAAGAATGAAATGATATAAAAGAAAAGTGATATTATGAGGTCTAAGTAAACATATTTAAACAATTTCCAACTGATTTACTAATTCTCTAAGTATCTGGATAAAAGTTCATTTTCTAGAACAGCTAACATTTATTGAACGCTTCCTAACATATGGTCAGTCTCCCATATGCACTATAGAATTTCATCCGCAAACATTAATATGAAGTGTGATTTTTAATTTCTCTTTCATCGAAGACACCAAGGCTTAGGAAGTGGATGTGTTCTAGACAGAATAAGCATTTTTATTCCTCTTTTCTGAGATCCCAGTAGTTTCTATTTTCCCTTAGAGTTTAATCTTCACCGACAAGAAAATGAGAAAGATGTTAAACCTCCGATTCTCAACATTTTCTGGGCAAGAGGTTAAGATGGAGGAATGAGTGGAAGGAAGCTACAGTTATGAAATACACTTGTATAGGGCACACAGATGAGAATACTGACCTGCATGGTGGAAGGCATGAGGAGCTTCAGTAGCAAGGATGACAGGTGTCAATTTTGTCAAGAGCAGAATTGAAAGGAAAGGCTGAGAAGGAGGAGGTAAACTGAAGGGTCTGTTTGAACTGTCTATCCACTCATCACGCTTAAATCATGATAACAAGAGTATTTCATTCCAAAGCTCAGATCAAAAAGTGAACTTTTCTCCTTAGAAAACTGGAAAAAACAGCATAAAGTGGAGGAGGGACAGAGAGAAAGATGGAGAGACAGAATCCAAAGCAGGCTCTAAGTTCTGACTTGTCAGCACAGACCCCGACATGGGGCTCAAACACACGGACTGTGAGCTAATGGTCTGAGCTGAAGTCAGATGCTCAACTGACTGAGCCACACAGGCACCCAAGCTCTCTCAAAAATAAGCCTTAAAAAATAAAAAAAAAGACAAACAGAAAACTTAACTATCTTACCCTAATTCAATTGTCTTGAGAATGTGAGTGTATATTGTTGGTAGTAGACTGAATGGTGACCCCCAAAAGATAGGTCTACTCAGAATCTCTGAATTTGCCCTTATTTGGAAAACGACCTTCACAGATTTAATTAGGCTAGTTATGTTGAGATGAGGTTATTCTGGATATTCTGTCTGGGCCCCAAATTCAAGAAGTGTCTTTATAAAACGAGAAGACACAGCTACAGATAGGAATGCCTTGTGAAGATGGAGGCCACATTACTGGTAATTTATTACAGCAGTCCAAGAAAATCATGCACTATGACATCAAAGTAAACCTCCCTAATTCTTAGCAATTTGAATCGTAAAAGTCTAACAACCAGATCCTTGCAATAAAACAAACTTGTCGACACAGAGGTATCTCAGACAAGTCCCTCTGCTTCAGTCTAAAATATGAGCGGGTTTTTAATGATTAATCAGCTTTTTGAAAAATGTTTTGTTGCAGAGACTATCTGAGATTAACAACAGGATGCAAACTCCAACCAGCAAAAAATACCCACTTATTTCTGGTAAAAGAATCTACTTTCAATAACAACACCCTGACCACTATCTTTGGGGCACCTGGGTGGCTCCACCGGCTAAGTGTCTGACTCTGGCTCAGGTCATGATCTCAAGGTTAGTGGGGTCTAGCCCTGTGTTGGGCTGTGCTGACAGCTCATACCTGGAGCCTGATTCGTATTCTGTGTCTCCCTCTCTGCCCCTCCCCAACTTATGTACTCTCCCTCTCTCCCTCCTTCCCTCTGTCTCTTAAAAATAAATAAACCTAAAAATTTTAGAAAGACATGTAACCACTATCTTCAAGGGTATCCAAGCTGAAATTAGATTTTAAGTCTATAGGAAATGAGAATTTTGTAAAGAAAGAAAATCCAGAAAATTATAGTGCTTTTAAGCAATGTAAAAATATGATAGAGAAATTAAAATACTGACTAGATATAGGAAAAGGTTAATAATATATGAAGTGAGAATTCTCTAAAAATTCAAGGACAGAAGCAATGTCATCAGTAGAATATAATGATCAACATGCAATTAAAAAAAGGAACAAAATTACAGAGTAGAAGATATATCCCTTAAATAATAAATGGATAGTCTACTGGATGCTGAAATGTAAGAATTAGAAAATAAAACATCTTATAGCATAAGTGAAATTCAATAGTACAAATAAAAAAGACCTGAAACACTTTCAAAGAAAAAGAAAAACATAGGTGTTGTGCAAAAAGAATAGCAATCAGAGGAAGTTCGGATGTCCCACTGGCAATTCTAAGCACTAAAAGATAACATAGTAGAACCTTCAAGTTTTAGAGGATAAATATGATTCATGAGGACTAATTACGTTACCACAAAATGTTGAATTAATCAATAGGGAGGAATAAAACATTTCTTCATATGCTCTGCTTCTTTAAATTTTTCTCCCGCAACTCCCTTTTTAAAGTAACTTGAGAATACATTTTGTTAATGGAAAAGTGAACTGGAAAGAGGAATGAATAAACAGTATGCAAAAACATTTGATGCAATCAAGAGAAACCCAAAGAGAATCCCCAGATTCAGCAATGCTACAGGCCAACAGAGAAATAAAAATGGGGGAACAAAGGGCTCCAAAAAGGTGCTATTGAGCCAAGACAAGTATTTGATACATGTCCAAGAACAAACTCCATTTATTTAGGCTTTTTAAAAATATTAGTGGATTTGACCAGCTAAATTTTAAATCTTTTCTATTAGAATTTGAAAGAATTTTAGATTCTTAAAAAGTTACAAGGATAGTACAGAAAGAGCTCATGCACCTATCACCTTGTTTCTAGTGATGATTACAGCTTATTTACCTATAGCACAAGGTCAAACACTGGACAATAGATTGGTACTATTTGTCACATAGGTAGATGTACGTAAGCATCACAATCAAAATACAGAATTATTTTATCTCCCTAATGTTACCTCACTCCAACTCTCCCATACCCTTTCACTATTCCTAAGCCCAAGCAACTAAGAATTTCTTTTCAATACCCATTTTGCTATCTCAAGAATGTTATATAAATTGAATATGCTATATAACCTTTTTACACTCACAATATCCTTGAGATGTTATATTTATCAACAGTTCATTCTTTATTGTTGAGTACTATTCTATGGTATGGATATATCAGAGTTGGCTTAATCATTCTTCTACTGTAAAACAGTTCAGTTGTACCAGTTTTTACCTATTACTAATAAAGCTTCCGTGAAAAATTACGTAGAGATTTTGTGTAAACATTAAGTTTTATTTCTCTGAAATAAGTGCCCAGGGTAAATGCTGGGTCATATGGTAAATCTAGGATTAGCATTTTATCAAAGTGTCGAGCTCTTTTCCAGAAATTCTGTACCATTTTACATTCCAACCAGTAATATAAAAATGTTCCAATTTCTTTGCATCCTTGTTGGCATTTTTATCACATTTTTTATCTTTACCCTTTTGATAGGTATGCAGTGAATCTCATTGCGGTCTTAATTTGCATTACCCTCATAGCTAGTAACATTTAATCATTTTACATGCTTACCTGATAGCTGTATATCTATTCAGTCAAATGTCTGTACCTTTTGTCTACTTGCTAATTGGAATATTTATTTTTTTCTTACTGCTGAAATGTTGAGCATTCTTATATATTCTAGAATAAGTCCTCTGTCAAAACCTTTCTTCTAGTCTACAGTGTATCTTTTCAGATTCTTCAAATCTTTGCACATAAGTTTCTAACTTTGAGAAAGTCTAATTTGTAAAATTTTCCTTTTATGTCTCATGCTTTTAGCACCATTGCAAGATCTCTTCATGAAAAGTTAGGACCCAAAGATCATTTCCTATGTTTTCTTGTTAAAAATCCATAGTTTTACATTTTACTTTTAACTCTATGATCCATTTTGAAGTAAATATTGGGTAATGTCTTGGGTCATGGTCAAGGTTTACTTTTTTTTTGGCTATTAATGTCCATTTGTTTCAGCATCATTTACTGAAAAGACTATCTGTCCTCCATTTTCATTGCTTTTCCATCTTTGTCAAACATCAGTTGGGCATATTTATTCTATTCCTTATCTATGAGCCTTTCCACCAATTCTGCACAGTATTACTATCTTTACATAAATTTCGAAAGCGGTAGAGTGATTCTTCTATTATTTTCCCAAATCACTTAAATGTTTGAGTTTATTTGCTTTCTGGTTCATTTGCTTTCATACAAATTTATCATTTGCCTTCTTAGGATGCATTTTTAGTCCAATTCATGTTTAGATAACAACTACAAAATGTATTATTTTAAGCACATTTTTATAGATCTACGAATGGGGATCTGCATATATCTGTTCACACATTATAATTTTCAGAAACTTGAGTCAATCAAGCCATTAGGAAAAGTACTTGAAATAGTCATTTAAAAAGTGCCCTATATAGTAACCATTGAAACTGCAATGTACATGATCCAATTACCATAGAGTAAGTTGAATATTTTCCTAAAATAAGCATATTTAAGTACATTTTATATTGAAGCACTGCTTCTTGCAAAAACATCCTTTAGAGTGGTCTGAAAAATGCCGCAAACAGATGCATATCACACAGGGAAGAAAAATTACATTAATGAAGTTGGGTTATTATTAGGTGGGTTGACAAAAAGAACTTGGAAGAAATTTGGTTTCCACCCCCAAACCAAAAGGAAAGCTTACAAAGCAGAACCCCAGCTGTCCAAACTATTTCCAGGAAAGTAAGAACTGTTCCAACTATTGTTAAACCTCATGACAGGAAAAAAAAATAGGACTTTATTAGTGTATCACCACTAATACTAAAAATAACTAATAATAATATCTCAGAGCTTGCCTAATTCTAGGTAAGTAAATAAATGAAGATGAATGAAAATTAGTTCCACTGAAGTTTTCTGTAGCAGAAAAGCTAAACGGCCTTTGCATTGAACTAGAGGAGGCAAAATTATGGTCAGGGTGGGAAGAGAGGTGCTTTACAGAAAAGCACAGACACATGCTGATGGTGGGTCAAATTACATCTGGCAGGGAATGTGTCACAAAGCCATCTGTGAGGGAGTAGCTTTGATCTAACTAAATAAAACGTGTCTCTGGATGACTGGAAGTAATATTTGGAAGCAGTCATCACCTGTGTAGTTTTAACAGAAAGATAAATTTTAAATGCCTCTAATTAATAATCCTTTAATATGAATGGACAAGCTCTAGTTCAGATAGATGTGTTGATTTCTTAAAATCAACATTTCTTAAAGTAAGCCAAACCAATACAAAACACTAAACAGCCTGAGAATGTGAAGGCCTGAACTTTGGACTGAATCTAACATTAGCCACGGTTTTTGTTATTTATCCTTTACGGGTTTTAATTTTCTCATCTCTAAAATGATGAATGGCTGAAGACTTTGGTTTGAGAGTCCATACTCTAATTTTTACTAATTCATGACTTAAAAGAGGCAGATTTATTTAAACCACTAATTCCAAACTCAGGAAAAGATGAGCTGCTATAATGTGTTTAACTGTATTTTTACTCAGAAATTTTCTCCTAGGTTATGCATATTGTGCAAAGAATTTTTCTAATTTTTACATTTAAAATAGAAAGTAAGAAAGTAGTCGTTTCATTCTTCTGCATGTTGCTGTCCAGATCTCCCAGCACCACCTGCTAAAGAGGCAGTCTTTTTTCCATCACATACTCTTTCCTGTTTTGTCAAAAATTAATTGGCCATACATTTGTGGGCCCAGTTCTGGGTTCTCT
>NC_043703.1:137840906-137843266 GCF_006229205.1 Suricata suricatta | reverse complement strand
CCATCACATACTCTTTCCTGTTTTGTCAAAAATTAATTGGCCATACATTTGTGGGCCCAGTTCTGGGTTCTCTATTCTATTCCTTTGGTTTATGTGTCTGTTTTTGTGCCAATACCATACTGTCTTGATGATGACAGCTTTGTAGTAGAGGCTAAAGTCTGGGATTGTGATGCCTCCCGTTTTGGCTTTCTTCTTCAATATAACTTTGGCTATTCGGGGTCAAAAAAGCCTAAATGTCCATCACCTGATGAGTGGATCAAGAAGATGTGGTATATATACACAATGGAGTACTACATGGCAATGAGAAACAATGACATATGGCCATTTGTAGGAAAGTGGATGGACCTCGAGGGTGTCATGCTAAGCGAAATAAGTCAGGCAGAGAAAGACAGAAACCATATGTTTGCACTCATAGGTCTAACAGAAAAACAGGAGAAACCTAATGGAGGACCAGGGGGAGGGGAAGAGGGAAAGAGAGTTGGGGAGAGAGAGGGATGCAAAACTTGAGAGACTATTGAATGCTGAGAATGAACTGAGAGTTGAAGGGGAAGGGGGAGGGGGGAAAAGAGGTGGTGGTGATGGAGGAGGGCACTTGTGGGGAAGAGCACTGGGTGTTGCATGGAAATCAATTTGACAATAAAATATTTAAAATAAAATAAAATAGAAAGCAAAATCAAAGCCAGTGTAATGGATATATATTGTATTTATAGTGATAGGCTCTGGAGTCATTGGAAAACAGAACCCCAATCCAGGAGGATAAAAATTGATGGTTCCAGCAACGGATGATTAATAGATACATCGTAGAGAGTCCTATCAAAGTAATAGGTGGGAAAGTAGAAAGGTGGGACATTTGAAACTCAGATAGCTACATGATTATTTAGATCAGCACTGAGCAGTGTTTAGATTTTAGTGCAAAAATAGGAGCATATTTAAAGACTCATCCACCAAAAAACCAATAAAACATGGTTAAGTCAACACTGAAAACTCAGTTTGCAAATGTCTTGAAATCAACAACAGAAATATTAGGCCCGGCAATTAGTCATAATGTCAACAGTTCAACTGCATGAAACTCAAGGTTCATGATGAGATTGCACAAAATCAAGTACGTATCATTGAACCTAAAAGGCCTATAACATATTGAACACGGATCCAGCATGTCATGTGTATACACACAAACATTTGTATTTGTTCATGTGTGTGTGTGTGTGTGTGTGTGTGTGTATGAAAAAGAAACAATATTCTAATAGTAAAAATAGATTTAATTAAACTGGTTTAAAAATAATCTCTAGGGATTACTGCTTTTAGGAAGACAAAGTTGACATACTTTTTCTTACTCCTTTCACTACGTGGAACTAAAAGTTTTAAACATTATATATAAAACAACCATAAAACTTCAAAATGTGGAAAAAAGAGGGTGCTTTAGCTAGTGGCCTCAGGACAAAATTAATGGCAATAGAAGAATACAGGTGAGCTCCTGATGTTCTCTTTTCACCTCAGACATTCCCAGAGTTCCAACTGAAAACGCTGGCGATGTAGAAACATCAACAGGCATTTTTTAAAAGTCTCCACTCTACCCTCCTCTAAAAAACTACTTTTCTAGTGAATGTAATAGAAAAGGGGTAGAAAAATTTTCAAGATAGAATAATTTAGAGAATAATCACTCTACGGCAGCAAACACCACAAAAAGTATTGTAGACCCCATCACCAGCTACACTAGCAAAAAGCAAGTAGGAAGCCTAGATTTCTACTTTTACAGGGTTCTAACCAGATACCCCAACCCCATGGGCAAAATGGTATTAGAGCATGCTGAACAGGGAGCCAGGAGTATCATCCTTGCTAAGCTCCCTCCCCTCTGATGGTGGAAGTGGAAACCAGATGAGGAATTGGAGCCCTCATATGCAATGACCAGGACCACCCATCTCAGATCTCAGAAGGTCTGAGGAGAAATCTGGAATTCTAGCCCAAGCTGGTAGTTAATGAGGTGATCTCTCCTCCTTCTGCCAGACCAGTGTCAATAGGAAGCAAGCTAAGACAGAAAACTCTAAAATTTAGAGTCTCTTAAGGCAACATTCAAGGTTTGGTAGAAAATTACTCAGAATACGGAGAGCTCAGAGAAAAAATAAATATATTTTAAAAATCTTAAAAGGTGGCAGACATGTTAGGAATATTACACAAAAACTTTAAAGCAGTCATTCAAAAATGTCTTTTCCCTGCCTAACCTATGAGTGCAAACATATGGTTTCTGTCCTTCTCTGCCTGGCTTACTTCGCTCAGCATGACACCCTCAAGGTCCATCCACTTTCCTACAAAGGGCCATATGTCATTCCCTCTCATTGCCATGTAGTACTCCATTGTGTATA
>NC_043703.1:137821709-137840806 GCF_006229205.1 Suricata suricatta | reverse complement strand
TTTTCCCTGATTATTTTCATTACTTTTTTTTCCTCTTCATTTTTTTGGTGGTGGGAGTGGTTATGTTTAAATGAAGTTGCTTTTACAGCACCAAAGACTTAATCATCCATTTCCTATATAAAAGGTAGCTACTTTTTTTGCATGGACCTCAAGCATATTGTAGTATAGAGGTGGAATTTAAGGAAAGGTATTAAGCAGGCTGTGTTTTAGCTTATGGGCAAGTAATAAATTGTATCATTTATCTTGAATGTATCATAGATAAGCTGCTATATAACGATTACCACTTCAGATAGCTGTGAAATTAGGTGATTAGTTGTTACCTAACCTTCTAATTTCTGTATAAGTCTAATTAGATGAAATAGAAGTTGGAGTTCTGATTTTTTACTTTGCTTATCCATTTGGAGTGTCATTGTAACTACTGTATTGTAAATGATGGAAAATAATTGCATATGTTAAGAAAATAGTGTTATATTCTAAAAAAAATAAAAAATTAAGTTACAAAAAATGTCTTTTCCAATTCTAAGTATTGTTGAACAAATAAGAAAAAAGTCTCATCAAAAAAACAGAAGACATAATGATCTTAATGGATATTTTTATAAGTGAAATACACAACTACTGAATTGAAATCTCCATGGACAGGCTCAATAGCAGAATGGAGGGGACAGAAAGGAATCCATGAACCCAGTAATTAAAAAGTTGGAAGTACCCAATCAGAAGAGAAGACAAAAAACAAAAACAAAACACAGAGCCTCAAGGGCATGAAGAACCATAACAAAGAAACAATGTAATATTCATGTCATGAGGATCTCATAGGAGAAAGAAGGTGAGGCTGTGAAAGTATTGAAAGAAACAATGGTGGAAAACACCCCAAATACGGTAAGAGATAAACAGATTTTAAAAGCTGAGTAAAACCTTAGAATAACGTCAAAGACATCTACATCAAGACATATACTCAAACTTCTGAAACCTAAAGAAAAGTAAAGAAATCTTGAAAGCAGTGAGAGAGAAACAATACCTGACCAAGAACTGAAAACATTTTTGAATGACTGGATTTCCATTCAGAAGCCATGAGGGTCCTAAAAAAGTAGGACAACGTTTTAAAAGCTCAGAGAAGAGAGAAGAAAACAAGCAAGCAAACAAAAGCTGTCAACTCAGAAGTCTATATCCTGAAAAAATACACTCCAGGAAAGAAGGGAAACTAAAACATTTTTAATTGAAGGAAAACTAAGCAAATTTTATCAACCACAGATCTAGTCTGAAAGGATGTTTAAAAATAGTTATCTAAAAGACAAAGGAAACAATAAAAGAAGAAATAAAAAGAATAAAGATGAAACATGATAAACAGAAGTATGGGAATATAATGCTTTTTTTCTTCTTTTGAATTTTCTAACACATAACTTGTTCATGGACTTGTTCATTATCTGTCAACAATTGAGGCTTACAGTCAACATGATTCCAAGAAATACTTGATTTTTAATTTTGTTTTAGAAATAAGCTACTTCTAAAAATTATATGAGAAAATAATAGATCTGTATTAGCCAGAACAATTTTTAAAAGAATAAAATTTGAAGCCTTGAACTACCTGGTTTGAAGAACTTACCAAAAGAAGAAAGTAAAGAGTTTTGTACTGTGAATATATGTTCGACTTCTCAATTTTCTTGTATGGTTCATGCAAGAAAAGTTTTGCTCTTGGAAAGAAACCCTTACAAAAATGAGAACATACTAGGAGAAATATTTTTTAAACACATATAGAATAAATAATTGTTATGCAGAACATCTCAAATAGGAAGAAGAGAAAACTCAAATTTTAAAACCAGCCAAATATTTGTACAGATACGTTCCCAAAGGAGAGGTATGGATGGCAAATAATCACATAAAAATATACCCAAATCATCAGTCATTAGGAAACTCAAATTAAAGTCCCAAAGAGATAAGATTACAGAACAATTACCGACTGTCAGTGAGGAGTACCTAGCAACTGGAAAGATCATACACGACTGGTGGGAATACAAACTGGTACAACCACCTCGGAAAACAGTTTCTTACAGAGTTAGCTTACAATTAACATAATACCCTGCAATCCCTCTCCTAGACACATGAAAACTTATGTCCACAGTGAAAGCTTTCTGCAATTTTTTATAATCACTTTATTCAGAATTACCAAAACTGGAAACAGAATGTCCACAGGCTGATTAATGAATAAATAGATGTGGTGTGCCCTTATAATGAATAGTTCTGAATAAAAAGAAAGGGCTACCAACGGGGGAAACTACATGCATGAATCAATGAAGCATTATGCCAGGTGAAAAAAAACGCAGACTCAAAAGGTTAGGTGTTTTAAGACATTTCAAGTATGTGACATTCTGGAAAAGGCAAAATGATAACAGAAAAGAGATTAGCAGTCACCAGTGCTCAGAAGTGGGGGAAGGGGGACTACAAGGAAGCACAGGTAAAATTTTTTAATGTTTGAGAGATAGAATGCACATGTTCTGTGAGTGTATGTGTGAGCAGAAGAGGGGCAGAGAGAGGGAGAGAGAGAACCCCAAGCAGGCTCCACACTGTCAGTGCAGAACCCAGCAGGCTGCTTGATCCTATAAACCATGAGCTGATGACCTGAGCTGAAATCACAAGTCAGCTTAATCAATTGAGCCACGCTGTCGCCCCAGAAGCATAGGATGGAAATTTGAGTGAAGGAAATATTCTTTATCTTGATTGTAGAATTGGTTATACAATAGTGTGTATAGTTATACAGTTGTATATGTCATTTATGCATAATATATACACCTTTATATCATTATACAACTATATTTTAGTAATATAGATTTTATAGTTATAGATATGTGTGTATATATATGAAACTATATTATGCAACTGTTATTACTTACATACACGTTATTAATCTATGTGTCTGTGTGGCTGTATGTGCACATCCATAGGAAACCTGTGGATGGCTTCACTTCTCACATGTTTCTTTCTCCCACACACATTCACTTTTCTGTTTTCGGTTGTGCCTTGAAGACTAACTTGATCCATGTTAATTCGTGAGTCTGAGATACCCTTAAAATTATTAATATCAATACTGACTTTTCTGGAATTTTGTGTGAACTAAGTTCTTCTATCATACTCCCCATAAAAATGCTTCTTATTTGAGATTTAATGAGTTTTCATATGCTCTAATTGTTATCTAACTCATAGAAAGCAGAAAATATTTGTTTTAGTGTATAGTATATGTGTCTTAGGAAATATTTTGTGACATGCCTAAGTCCATATATCACATTCTAAGTTTTTAAATCAAGCAAAGATTTGAATCCAAGGGAAGAAACTGGTATCATCACATAGTATAAAATATAGTTATCTTGTACCTTTTGATAAATCATGAAAAAATGGGCTGATGATCTTAATACAAAGTTCAATGGCTCTTGCTGTTCACAAGTTATGATAGCGTTTGTGTCATTTCCACATTTGGGAATATGATTTAATATGAAAATTCCTGGGACTTATTATAAATTAAAAGAAATTTCTAACACAATTAATAACTGTAATCTGTTTTTGTACAGAATAAAAATACACAATGCTACTCTTGAATACTGAAAACAAACTGAGGGCTGAAGGGGGAGGGGGAATGGGGAAGGGAGTGATGGACACAGAGGAGGGCACTTGTGGGGAAGAGCACTGAGTGTTATATGGAAACCAACTTGAAAATAAACTATAAAAAATAAGAATATACAATGCTGTATCTTTTTCTTTTTCTGTTAAAATGCCTAAGATATTTTAATGAATACTTAATGATTGATAGAGAACTTCATCTTATGAACTCCTTTTTTTACCCTAATTTAGTGCTATTGCTGTACAGTGGTAGTATTAAAGCTTTAATCCACTAGACTGATAATTTGAATTTATAAACTATTATCTCTCAAACATCAACAAGTTGATTCAATAATTTGTGAAGATAAGCATAGAATGCTATACACTAATCTCTGCTTCCTCACATCAAAACAACCTTCTAAATACTTCTATACAGCTAACCAATGGTAAAGTCCATCATTTTCAATTTTGCCATTTTGCTTAACCAAAACTATTCCTTAAGGAAATTACTACTGCTGTAATGGTAGGTATTACCAACTTCTGATCAGTATTTTTATAGAGCATCTAGATCATTTTTTTTTTTACTTAGAGTTCTTTTTTTCTAGGAAGAATTTTCACATTTAGTGAATAATAGAGTAAGTCATGTTTCCAGCTAATTAGTTAGATAATAATTACACTAATTTGAATAAATGAGTAAGAATATAGTACTCTCAGTTAAAATGCAATTCTCTTACCTAACTAATCTCTATACTCAGTGAAGAGGCAGCATTTGCATTTGAACTTTCTGGATAAGGGATTGCTACATAATTATATTCTAATATATTCTGATTAATTTTGAGAAGCTTCAATATTAAACCTCAAGTAGAAGAATTCAAAGTTCTCAAAGATGTGGAATTTCATTTTGACCCTAGTTCCACCTGTGATTGCAGATAATTCTATTCACATCACATAATGAGACTGAATATTTTTAAAACCTAAAGTAATATTAGTACTTATTTTAATAATTCAATGAATAATTTCTTCCAAGCCATCTTAATTTTTAAAAAGTAACTTATACAGATTACCCTTGGAATATATAGATACACACCCTAAAGAGGTTTCAGCAAATATAGCATGCAAGGATATGGTATTAACTATTAGACGTAATCCCAACAAGTTATTACTGGTCTACAATTGGATAAAAACAGGTAGAGACTAGGGCCATAGTCATCTTAAATAAAATGTATCATGATACAAGTACTCAGGGTAATTGAGAAAGTTCAGTCCAATCTGTATTACATTATGCCCCCAAGCTAACAGTGCAGCTGTCCAGATCACTCATTAAGAAGACCATTAGCCAACTGGACTAATTGGTTTGACTGTTTTCTCCTCTCTTTGCTTGGAAACATATAAATGCTTGATTTCCTCTCACAACTGGTCCTTTTCATTGTGTTTCCCAGTCTAACACTAAATTTTACATTACTAACAGTGTAAATAGAGAAAATTACATATATAACCCCGGAAAAATTACTAAGACAGATTTTATCAACCTTTTAAAATATTCATAAATAATCAGTAAATATGTACACTGAAACAACTAATGCTCTATCTTCAGCCTCATGTTTTGCATTATTTAACTGATGGCTGCTGCTCAAATTACCAGCTGGCCCATCAACACAAAATAAGAATAGACCTGAAAGCAGAAGAGTAATCTATCATTTTGATTTATAAACAGCCTCTATAAAAAGGACAAAGGAATCTAAGAAGGACACTGGTATGTTTTGAATCTGGCAAATGGGAGGCTTTTTAGACAGTATGTTTATTTTGTTTTATAGAGGAAATATTACTTTGAACAATGGATAATAAATTTATGGAACCCACTGCAATACATAATGTGTTACAGAAATATTTGGGTTACATTATAAAAGGCAGAGACATAAATACCTACTAAATAGAAGTAGAGTGTCCTAACTACTAAGGCCTCTGGGCTTGCCTTTCAGAACCCCTGTTAAACAAGTGAACTTTGTACCAGGTACATCAAGGGTAAAATCTAATATATCAATGTCTATGTCTTTGTGAATGCAATTATCACTCTCCTTTCCACAGATTAGCAATATATTGGCTCTTAAGAATTTGTTCCAATGACTGCTCCCTGGATACTAAACTACACTCTTCTTTCTAACGGCTCCCTATTCAGGTCATACTATTCTGTATTATGGATCCTTCAGAGCACTTCTCTTGCCACCTGATTAACTTTACTCATCCTGTAGAAAGAGAAACCTCATGTTACTTAGCTTTGGGCAGTGCTTTGAACCCTTATAATATTAGTGCAATATGAAATAAAACTTGCCAAGTCTGAGGTATAACTTTACAATAAAGTTAACAAATTGAAGCACCAATAAACCCATGAATATTAATTTGCCAGAGAGTGTAAAAGGTCACCCTTTAATTTCAGCCTTGACACTTTCTGGAAAATGATTAATGTATTTTATAAAGACAGTTTTTTTAACCCCACAATTTTCTAAACATTTGTTAGTTCTTCTAGATATTAATATCTATGACATAAGACTTGTGTGCATGGTGGTCATTATCAACTTGGGAAAATTAAATGTAAAATAGTTTTAGAGCTAAGAAAGTGAGTTTTATCTGTAAATCAGATGATAGAGCCTATGCATTCTTCAGGATTTTATAGGAAAATGTAATCACTGACTAAAGACATGATGGACAAGGCAAGGTCTGAGATGGGCTTAGAGCAGAGTGTTAGATCTATTAATACACGGAACGTAGAGAACACTCAGGATTATGAAGAATGGTATGAGTAAAAAGCTAAGTTAAACATAAATGTTAAGTCCCATGGTTCAGTTTTCAGTATGTTTGCTTTAGATCCATTCCTACCTTTGCTCTTCTGTGTGTAGCAGGGATATGATAAACTCTGTGTACTGCTTTCCTTTCAAGTTAAGCCAATGGGAGGCACTGGAGCAAAATAGGAGAATGAAAGAGAGACCAGGGAAACTATCTCTGCTGCTGGTGGTTTCTCTGGCAGTGACCCCAGGGCTCCAGATTCAAGTAAACCACATCTCTGTATGTCCCATGAGAGGAGAATTAAAGCTGGCTTTCTACAAATCTCCTCATTCTCCCCCCTTAACTTATCAGCACTGGTTTTGCCTGTATAAAAAACTTCTTGATTTTAATTCCATCTTATTTTAATACACAGAAAATTTCTGAAGATATTATTTAACCAATCTCAGCTAGATCCTAATGAACAGATCTGAACCGTGGAGTTAGGACTTCCTATTCTGGTGCCATTATATGACTGTAGGATAAAGACTATTTTTTACTCTTCAATTAAGAAAAAAAAATTAAACTACTTCGTAGGATGAGTCTTCTGAGATCAGCTGAAGTATAGCTTAAACACTATAAAATTCACTAATTTTAGATGTACAATTAAGTAATTTTTCATGCTCAGAGTGTGAAACAGACACTGCAATCGAATTTTTAGAACATTTTTGTCACTCACAAATAATCTTCATGCCTATTTCAGTTGCCCCCTATTCCTACTCCTAGTTCCCCTAGGCAACCACTAATTCACTTTCCATTTCTATAGTTTTGCTTTTTTAGATCATGTCATGCAATAGAATCCTACAATATATGGTTTTTTGTGTCTGGTTCCTTTTATTTACTATAATATATTCGAGGTTCAACTATGTTGTAGCATGTCTCTATACTCGAGTCCTTTTTATTGCTAAATACTATTCTATGCTGTTGGCCCTACCACATTTTTATTTCATTCACATGGGCATTTGGGTTGTTCTCACATTTCAGCTATTATAAATAATGTTACTATGGATATTTGCCCACAAATCTTTGTGTGGACCTCTATTATTATTTTTCTTGGGCATATCCGAAAATTTGTGGGTCCAATGGCAAATCTATATTCAACATTTTAAGAGCACTCTAGTGAGAGCTAGAGACTGGCAAACTCAAACTTATCAGAGTAGGTCATTTCCCATGTAACTCTGGAATTGTGCTAATAACATTTGTGATATATGGAGTTACACCTTCCATACTAAAGGCTTTATTGCATGTTTTAAGATGCACGTTTTAACATTGAGGAAGATATAAAATACTCACTGGAACTCTCTGCATTGTATTCGGAATAAATTCTACATTGGGGACACATGTTCCAACTCATTTACAAATGTCCCAAACGGCTCCCTGCTCTGAATAGGCCTCATGGGAAAAGTTTTCCACATGGTACAGATTCTGTGATAAAGTGGCTCTACCCATTTGTCTTCTACAGCCTACTGAAATCAATAGGGCTGCTATGTCCTGAGGCAGACGGGAAGTTTCAAGCATCATCTGACCTGTAAATTCCAGGGCAAGTTCTGAGAATTTTGTAACTTTGGCTATAACTACTCATTTTGAGTTTTTTTTTTTTCCTTGCTTTGCCAGTGGGTCAAATTGATACATCCTACAACAATCCCTAACAGACAAATTAGGAGGAGACTCCCCCTTTACAATGGTAAACTATTACTTTTATTTGTTGTTTAAATGTTTATTTTTGAGCGACAAAGAGTGTACACAGGTGTGGGGGGTGGCAGTTGGGTGGGAGATGTGGTGGCAGAGAGGAGACAGAATCGGAAGCAGCTCCAGGCTCCCAGCTGTCGGCAGAGCCTGAGGCAGGGCTCAAACCCACTGACTGTGAGATCAGGACCGGAGCTGAAATCAGAGGTTTAACCCATGAAGCACCCAGATGCCCCACAACTATTACTTTTCAAGATGACTCTTGGCTTTCTATAAGCTGTGATGAAATCTAACTTCCTGAAGATGGACATTATGAAAACTTTGACTCCAAAATACATCATAGTTAAGGGCCATAAGTTTAGTCATGCCCTGTAATACTTCATCAATAAATAAAAGTGGCTGGCGTTCATAATGAATGATTTTATTCTGCATTACAGTTTTTCTTAAAAATAAGAGTTTGATGTTATTATAACTAGTACTTTGGGGAAAACCAAAAGCTAACTAATTTTCTATGAAACTTGAGAAACCAAACTTTTAAAATGCCTATTTGTGCTCAGTTTGTTGAACATTAATATAGAATGTGAATGAATCTCTGGCTGGCTTTGTGCATTTTTGGCCCCTCCCTTAGTCTTAACAATGCATTTATAAATAAAAATAGATTCATGCTTTAAAACTATAGCTGTGTCAGTCACATCCATCAAGTTCTGTAAGACAAGAGTTTTTATTTTAATAACGCTTCATCATCTTCCCATGCCAGATGCACTGCTGTTTCAAAGTGTTTCCAGAGAAATAAGTCCTGAGTTTATAAATTATTTTATACAGATGAAAACAGCTTCTGTTTACAATAATCTTCCCTTCTAGCATTAAGTGAAAAGAAGTAACATTCATTAAAACAGCAAGGGTTAGCCTTTTGATAAAGGGGATATTCTCTTTTAACAAATCTGCCTAAATAACTGTCAGAAGACTCCTTTTAACACTGTGGAAATAGAGGTGACTTCCTGAGTAGTTTGAGGCAAAGAACAACTCGTACTAGAGAGTTTGCAGCTGGAGCAATCCCAAAGCGGAATGGTAAGCTTGCTTAAGAGGACACAAAAGCAACTGGTGGAAAGAGCGCTACTGGCTTCAAATGCCATAGTAACTTCTCATTTAAGTGTTCTGAAAATAACAATGTTTGGAAGACAGTTCTCCCTGGCTTCCCAAGATAGTCAAATCATAATATACTCAACTCCACATAGATGGGCATGCTATTTAAAGGAGAAGGGAGAAGAAAAAGCTGAGAAGGCAACAGATGTCTTGTGTGTATGGGTAGTGTCATGTATACTGACATGAATTTAGTTTGAGGTAAGTCAGTAGACTAACAAGTACATTCTTTTATTGAAGATGATATCACAGTACACATCCCACTTGGCACCCCACAAATAGAGGAGCACCATGGTAGCCTGATTACATCCGTCACCCCAGTTGCAATGTAACTTTATCCTTCTGACAGTGGGTCATGCCATGTACCTGGTTTTGGCCAATAGGATGCTAGCATAAATGATTCAGAGGCTTTAGAAAACACCTGCATGTTTCTCTTCATTAATGTTCTCTATCACCAAATTTCCATGTCCAAGTGCACTTTCTGGATGATGATGAACAAAGGGCATCAGTCATCCCAGATGAGAGCATACTAGATCATCTGAACCAGAAAAGTCATCCAGTTGATCTCAGAGTAAAATGCTGACATGCATGCACCCTATTAATAAATGATTATTGCTCAAGCAATAAAATTTTGACAATATTTCTTATGCCATACTCTAGTAGCAATGCAGATTGGGTATTAAGTGAAAAGCATTAAGTGGAAGAGAAACAAGAGAACATAATTATTTAACCAAGATAAAGGCTCCCAGGCATCGATATTTTCAATCAAGGTCAATTTTATGTCCAAATTCTCTAAGAAGTCTGTTCCTATCACTCAAAAGAATAATTAAGACACCTATTACAAGATAATAGCTCTCAATTATAACTTAGTTATTAATAATAACTTAATATTTAAAGAATATACTTAATATTTTAAAATATTTTTAAAATATTGCCTCCGTACCTCTCAAGTCCTTCCTTTTGCAACTTTTAGTTGCATCTTAGACCTAACCTATGTGACAAACTTAAGAAGATCCTGAAAATTCCTGTAGTTAATTGAATAATGTCTCAAACAGATGTCTCAGTTCTAACCCCTTGAACACACAAATTTTACTTAATGTGGAAAAAGCATCTTGGCAGATAAATTAAGGATATCCAGATAAGATCATCCTGGGTTAGGATAAGCCTTAAATATATGTAATTGGGTCCTTAGAGGAAATATAGAGAGACGGCCATGTGAAGATCGAACAGGAATGACACTTAGGTTGTCACAAACCAAGGAATACCAGAAGCTGAAAGAAGCGTGGAAGGATTCCCTCCCAGAATCCTTGGAAGGAACGTGAACCTGACAACACTTGCTTTTTGACATCTAACCTCCAGAACTGTGAGAACAAAATTCTATTAAGTCACCCAACTTGTGCCAATTTGTTGTGACTGTCCTAGGAAAGGAATATAGGTGGAAAGACAAAGACTGACCACTCAGATTTTGGGGCTTGAGGGAAAATACAGGGGCGAGTTTTCTGGGTTTCTTATTGCCTCACGGATAGGAAGCTAGAGAAAAGTGTTCAGCCAAGAACTGAAAACAGGTCTAGAGAAAACATGCAAATAATGAGAAAACTGCTCCCAAGCCAAAAGGACATGGAAAGAGCAGCCTCACAGAACAGAAAGGCTTTTTGTCAACACGTGTCTTACTGCAGTGAAACAGCAGTAGAAACACCTGACCCCCTCACCCTTGCAGCTTCCATAGAGGTAAGTGATTTTCTACTGACTGGCCTGGTAGAAGCAGGCTACAGAGCTCAAATTTCCCTACCAGGATGACAAGTGTTGGTGGGGCCAAGTCAGGAGCTAAATTTTCAAGGTTGGTGGAAACAGAAAGCGGTGTCCCCATTCCTGTGATCCAGTTTCCTTGTCCAGGTAGTATTAGTAGGGATTGGCAAAAGTCAGAATGCCTATCCAATAGCATCAAAAGTGAAGAAGGGAGGGGCACCTGGGTGGCTCAGTCAGTTAAGTGTCTGACTCTTGATTCTGGCTCAAGTCATGATCTCATAGTTTCTGGGATCAAGCCCTATGTCAGGTTCTTTGCTGACAGTGCAGAGCCTGCTTGGGATTCTCTCTCTGCCCCTCCCCTGCCTTTTCTCTCTTTTACAATCTCTCTCTAAATAAACATTTAAAAAGTAGTGAAGAAGAACAAAATGGGGTTAGTCTGGACTTCACTACCCCCAGACCTTCCCAGGTCACCAAAGCCTACCAAAGAATGGAAATTCCAACCCTACCAGCATCAATTGGGTGTAATGAAGTGATAGGAAAGGATTACCTCCTGCTGTAAGGACTGGAAGGAAGCCAAGCTTACCCTCCACTCAGTGGCACTGAGGCAGGGCTATTGACACTTGCTTTTCCAGGAGTATTAATGGGGTTGGGGAGAAAGCTGCATTTCCACTCTAATCATATTCAGTAAGATAGTGTCGATCAGCACCCCACTTTTATCAGGGTGGTTTTAGTGGGGTCTAGCAGGAAAATCAACACCATCCTCTACTTGTACCTGCACACAACACCACACAGGATTACTTAGATGTTAAAATTAAGAATCAATGAGATTAAAAGTCTTATCACATGATATCCAAAATATCCACTGCAAAATCAATAGTCATTCATCATACCCCAAACCAGGAAATTCACAACATGAATGAACAAAGACAATCAACAGATGCCAACAATGAGATGAAAGCCATGTTGGAATTATTTGGTAAGTATTTTAAAACAGACATCCTAAGAATGCTAAGATGTACAATCATGAACATAGTTTAAAAATGGGGTTGAGCATCCAACTTCAGCTCAGGTCATGATCTCACAGTTCATGAGCTCAAGCCCCACTCCGGCTCTGGGCTGACAGCTCAGAGCCTGGAGCCTGCTTCAGATTCTGTGTCTCCCTCTCTCACTGACCCTCCCCTGCTCATGCTCTGTCTCTCTGTCTCTCAAAAATAAATAAATGTTTAAAAAAATTAAAAGTGGGAAACAAGAAATCTGAGCAAGGAAACAGAGGATATAAAAAATTACCAGTGTGAACTTAAAGCATTTAAAATGTACTGAAGAATCATTGGAAGGTTCAAAAATATATTGGAAACAACAGAGAAAACAATCTGTGAATCCAATGACAGATCATGTGGAAACAAGTATTTAAAACAGAGTATTACCACTTTTTAAAAAAAAAGATGAAAGATTGGAAAAATATTGCTAAAATGTCCAACTATTGCAAACAATCTACAAATTCGGTGTAATCCCAATTGAGATACCAACAGCATTTCCAGTTCACAACTAGAACAAATAGTGCTACAATTTGTGTGGAACCACAAAAGACTCAGAGCGACCAAAGCAATTTTGCAAAATAACAAAGTTGGAGCTATTACAATTCCAGATTTCAAGATAGAATACAAACAGTAGTAATCACAATAGTATGGTACCACACCAAAATAGACACATAGATCAATGGAACAAAAACAGAGCCCAGAAATGAGCCCACACTGATATGGTCCATTAATCTAGGACAAAGGAGTCAGGAATATACAACAGGGAAAGGACTATCTTCTTGAGTAATTGGTGTTGGGAAAACAGGACAGCTACATGTCAAAGGCTGAAACTGGATCATTTTCATACACCATACCCAAACATAAACTCAAAATGGATTTAAGACCCAAAGGTGAGACCGGAAACCATAAAATTCCTATAATAAAAACAAAGGCCATCCTCTCTCAGACATCCGCCTTAGCAAGGACAACAGAAGCTCATATTAGCCATCAGGACTGCATCAAAATAAAAAGCTGTTGCACAGTGAAGTAAACCATCAACAAAACAAAAAGACAACCTACCGAATGAGAGAAGCTATCGGCAAATGATATATACAATAAGGGGTTAATATCCAAAATCCATGAAGAATTGCACAATTCAACACCAAAAAAATGGTGATTTAAAAATGGGCAGATGATTTGAATAGACTTTTTTCCAAAGAACACCTACAGATGGCCAACAGACACATGAAAAGATGTTTGTCACTAATTATTAGGGAAATGCAAATCAAAGCCACAAGCTATCACTTTACACTTGTCAGAACAGCTAGAATCAAAAAGGTAAATAACAAGACTGATAAGGATTTGGAAAAAACGAAACCCTCATGCAGAGTTGGTGGGAGTGTAAACTGGTGAATCCTTTGTGGAAAGAAGTATGGAGATTCTTCCAAAAATTTAAAAAAAAATTAAAATACCACAGTATCTAGTAATTCCACTATTGGGTATTTATCCAAAGAAAGTGAAAATGCTAATTCAAAAAGGTGTACACATTCCTATGTTTATTGCAATATTCTTCACCGCAGCCAAGATAATAGAAGCAACCCAAGTGTCCATTGACAGATGAATAAAGAAGTGGTATGTCTCTATCTCTAGTGGGATGTTAGCCGTAAAAAAGGAGATCTTGCCATTTGTGACAACATGAATGGACCTAGAGTTTATTATGCAAAGTGAAATAAGTCAAGCAAAGACAAATGCCATGTGATTTCACTTAACCATGGAATTAAAAACAAAAACAAAAAAGAAACAACAGATTCTTAAACACAGAGAACAAACCATTGCAAGAGGGAAGGTGGTTGGACAGATGGGTGAAATAGATAAAGGGGATTAAAAGGTACAAACTCCTATTAAAAAATTAAAATGTTTCCAAGAAATAGAATGGGGAAGAGAGAGAGCGCACGCACACATGAGCAGGAAAGGGGCAGAGAGAGAGGGAGACACAGCATGTGAAGCAGGCTCCAGCTCTGAGCAGTCCACACAGAGTCCTACATGGGGCTCAAACCCATGAACCATGAGATCATAACCTGACCTGAAGTCAGACACTTAACTGATTTACTCAGGCACCCCACAGATTCCCATTTTTAAAATAAGCCACAGAGACTTCTGGGTGGCTTCTGGGTGGCTCAGTTGACTGAGTGTCCAGCTTAGGCCTAGGTCATGATCTCACTGTTCCTGAGTTTGAGCCCCACATTGGGCTCTGTGCTGACAGCTCAGAGCCTGGAGCCTGCCTCAGGTTCTGTGGCTCCTTCTCTTTCTCTTCCTAACAGTCTCTCATTCCTTCTCTCTCAAAAACAAATAAATAAATGGTAAAAAATGAAAATAAAAAATGCCAAATAAAATTTTAAAAACAAAGTGGGAAGAATTGCTGAATCTTATGTCAGTATTTACTGTATGTATGTCTACAGTAATCAAGTCAGTATGGTTTTGCTGGAAGAATACACACATAGATCATGAAACTGGACAGAGAACCCAGATATAGAATAACACAAGCATGCCCAACTGGTGTTTGAAAAATGTGCAAAAGCCAATTCAAATGGAAGGTAACTCTTTCCAAGAAATAGTGATGGAATAGCTGCATATAAATAGACATATCCATAAAGAACTACAACCAAAACCTAACATGCACAAAATAAATTCAAAGTAAATAATGGATTCCAGTGTAAAACATAATAATAAAGGGTAGAGATGATAGCATCGGTGAATATCTTTAGCACTTAGCTAAATGAACAGTTCTGAGGATGTGATCTGTAAATAATAATAAAATGGACTTTGCCACAGTTAAACTCTTCTGCTGTAAAAGACCCAGATGAAAGAAGAAAAAAGACAGCTACAGACTATTTAGAAAATATATGCAAAACACATATCTGACAAAGGCTGGCATCTAGAATGTGTAAATAACTCAAAATGCAACAGTAAAAGCAAGCAATTCAATTATAAAATGGAGACACACATAAGCACACACTTCACCAAAACGCAAATAAATATGATGAATTTTTGTACAACATATTCAAAATCATTAGCCATTAGGGAAATGAGATTAAAAACTGTAATAAAATATCCCATGTATCAGTACAGCTAGAATAAAAAATAGTGATAATACCTAATGGGAAAGAGGCAGAGAAACTGGCTCTCTCACACACTGTTGATGACAACGTAAATTGTTAGAGATATTTTGGAAAATAGCTTGGCATTTTCCTATAAAACTAAATGGGCACTCACTACATGGCCCAGCAATTGCTTTCTTGGGCATTAATCCCAAAGAAATATACATATATTTGCACAAATATCTCCACGGGAATGTTCATAGCAACTTTACTTGGAATAGCAAAATACAGGAAATTTCCCACAGGTCTTTCAACTGGTAAATAGTTAAAAAGTACCCTGCTACCATCTATTTGGCTCCTAGGCAATAAAAAAAAGAACTATTTATACATGCAACAATCCGCACAGACTAAAAGAGCCTACTTTCTTAAAATCCATCATCCAAAGTTTCATATTTTAGGATTCCATTTATAAAGCATTCTCAAAATGGCAAAACTAAAGAGATGGAGAATACATTAGTGGTTTCGAGGGGTAGGCAAGAGAGTGTGGGGGACATATGTAAACCCAAGGAAATAGCACAAGGGAGTTCTTTGGTGGTGGTGGAACAATCCTGCATCTTGATTTTTGTAGTAGTGACTAAAATCTCTGTATTGAATAAAGTTGCACACAGCTACACACACATACACGCGTGTGCACACACACACACACACACACACACACACAAATCTCTGCAGTTATAAAGTGGTAAAAGCCAAATAAAGTCTACAGATGAGTTAATAGCTATATACCAATGTGAGTATCCTGGTTTTGATACTGTATTGAAGTTATAGTACTGGCTACTATTGATATAGGTTGGATTAATGATACAGGAGACTGTACAATATTTATCTATAATTTTTGCAAAATAAAGTTTAAAAAAGAACTTCTTTGAACATTGGAGCTTAACAACTTTTTAAAGTGTAGAAAATATTAAGCAGATATAAAATTCTCCTGAAAGCTTAGTTATACTATTTTGATGCTAAATCAGATTAAAAGAATTCTGAACGTTATGTCTGTTAAAGAGGTTATTAAATTGCCAGAATTATGCTACCCTGTGAAAAGTTTAAGTTTACAAGAATAAATCATTGGAAGACACTGCCCAACAGAGGCAATTATACCCCATTTTAATTAAACAAAAATACAAAAGAAAATTTAGCATCAAGTTGTCTTCATAAATAGTAAGAATTTTAGAGGTTTTGTCATCACCATTATGGTTATACATATACTAATATGATTTTTTTTAGTCAGGATTAGTCCAATACATGGCATACTCAATCATATAAAAATTGAACTCCTTGAAAAGAACTTTGAATGGGAATTCTCAATAGTTGATGAGGAATATCTATTCTAAGGTGGAGCTTGCTATGTTTTAAGCTAGTTCAGGCCTACACTGTCCAAGAGTATCATTAATATTAACTTCTTTTTCTTTCCTCCCCCACAGCTAAAGGGTCTGAAGATCCTGTTTCCTCTCATTTCAAAACTCATTTAGCTGTCATCCTAATTTAAGCTACACTCAGCTCTCCTCAAAATTACTGCCATGATTTTCTAGGTGGTTTCCCTCCTTTGCTCCTATACTGTTCTCAACAGAGAATAAGGAGATTTAAAAATGGAGTCAGATCTTGTCATTCCACTGCTCAGAACCCTCCAATAATTGACTTTCTCACTCAGAGTAAAAGCTAGGTGCTTACAAAGGCCTACAGTGTCTTATGTGATCCTTTACTACCTGTCAGACCACCTCACCTCAAACAATTCTCTTGATCATTCCATTGCTCTTCCTCAGCCTCTATTCTGTTCTTTCGGGCAAGAATGTTCCTGACCCTGGACATTTGCATTTGCTATGTCTGCTGTTTGGAACCTACTTTCTACATGGAAATGCATGGCTCTCCCCTTTACCTCCTTTCAGTATCTGTTCAAAAGTCAACTTATTTTTGAGGCTTTCCAAGATTATCCTGTTTGATATTTTTTTTAAACATCCACAACATTTAACACAATTGAACACATCTTACTAGGTTATTTATTGAATATCTCCCATATTCTAGAATATTAGCTCCCTACGGCAGTAAGTTTTATGTTGGTCTAGAAAGGAGGTAGTCACCATGAAACCTACTCTTCCAAGAAGGACTTCACCAAGCACAACTTTCCTGTAAATGTCTTTTTTCTCTTACACCCACACTCATTACAGAACCCTGGGATATATGGCAGACCAAACAAACATCAAGATCTCAGACTGAGCAACCCTAAGTGTAACAAAACAATTAGAACTCATTTGAAGAAATAGAGTCAATATAAAAGTCTCAAAATGTTGCTTAATTTAACAAGGCAGATTAAATAAAATGTTCTGTGCACTGGCATAAGAAATTCATGTTTGTTTAGGACTTAATTATATATGTACTATATAATAATATTACATTGTAGATACACAGAAGTCAATAAGGCTTGAAAATATTATAAAGATGGGGTATAGACTCAGATATTATAATCTGGAGTCATGTTAACAATGAGGACTACAATTTGAACTCCCCCGTTATTTTGTATCAGTTGCTTGCATTTTGCATTATTCTTTGCTGTTCATTAACAATGACTTTTGGAACTGGGGGTGGTGGTGACAATTCCATAAGGCATTATAATCAAGAAAATAATTTTATTATTGTTTATAACTGAAAAATTAGAAAAGCAAATAAAGCTGCTCAGGCTCAATAATCAAAATAATTCAAAATTTAAGACACTAGATACATTTTTAATGATTATATTCAGTGTTGGCAAGTGTGTAGTAAAAAGATAGCCTCTTCTGCTGCCAGGAGTTATAAAAAGGACTCTCTTTGGAGAATAAATTGGCAATGTATATCAAGAGTATTTTAAATGTTAATATTTTTTGACTCCGTCAATCAACTGCTGGGAATTTGTCCTAAGGAAAAGCACAGAGTTCTCTACCAAAGTGTTCAGTACATTTAAAAAATAAAAACAAAATTATCAGAGGTATCTTTAAAGCAAATGAAGAAAAAAATTATCATTGAAATTCCATACAAATTGTATTCAGCCTTAAAGTCATGATTTCAAGGAATTTTAATGGCATAATACTTTTGATATAAAATGTAATAAAAGAATATGAAATTATAGCATCTCATTTTTATCCTTAACCCTGTTCCTTGCTAGATGTGATTGGAAATGGACAACTTATTTCTACAGTCTCTCTGCGTTGATGGCACTTATCTCTGTTTTGCACCTAGGCAGTGAAGACTTTACTTAGTAAAGGGGTTAGGGGGTGTGGGAGATTGATGGCCTTGGTCTTTGTCATGGAGACCCCATAAGACTAAAGAAGAGTTTCTGATGAAGTCCCAAGGGTTCAGTTTTGCTTTAATTTCCCTTGCCTTTGAAGATGTGTCGAGTAGGAGATTGCTGCGGTGGAGGTCTAGGAGGTTTTTCCCTACTTTCTCCTCAAGGGTTTTGATGGTTTCCTGTCTCACATTCAGGTCCTTCAGCCATTTTGAATTTATTTTTGTGTATGGTGTAAGAGACTGGTCTAGTTTCATTCTTCTACATGGTGCTGTCCAGTTTTCCCAGCAATCTGCTAAACAGGCAGTCTTTTTTCCATCAGATATTCTTTCCTGCTTTGTCAAAGATTAATTGGCCGTACATTTGTGGGCCCAGCTCTGGGTTCTCTATTCTATTCCATTGGTTTATATGTCTGTTTTTGTGCCAATACCATACTGTCTTGATGATGACAGCTTTGCAGTAGAGGCTAAAGTCTAGGATTGTGATGCCTCCCGTTTTGGTTTTCTTCTTCAATATAATTTTGGCTAAACAGGGTCTTTTGTGGTTCCATATGAATTTGAGGATAGTTTGTTCTAGTTTCTGCAAGGCAAAGGAAACAATCAAGAAAACTAATAGGCAACCGACAGAATGGAAAAAGATAGTTGCAAATGACATATCAGATAAAGGGCTTATATCGAAAAGGTACAAGGAACTCACCAA
>NC_043703.1:137768259-137821609 GCF_006229205.1 Suricata suricatta | reverse complement strand
GCAGCAATGTCAACAATAGCCAAAACATGGAAGGAGCCTAAATGTCCATCACCTGACGAATGGATCAAGAAGATGTGGTATATATTCACGATGGAGTACTACATGGCAATGAGAGGCAATGACATATGGCCTTTTGTAGGAAAGTGGATGGACCTTGAGGGTGTCATGCTGAGCGAAGTAAGCCAGGCAGAGAAGGACAGAAACCATATGTTTGCACTCAGGTCTAGCAGGAAAACAGGAGAGACCTAATGGAGAACCAGGGGGAGTGAAGGAGGGAGAGAGAGTTGGGGAGAGAGAGGGATGCAAAACTTGAGAGACTATTGAATGCTGAGAATGAACTGAGAGTTGAAGGGGAAGGGGGAGGGGGGAAAAGAGGTGGTGGTGATGGTGGAGGGCACTTAAGGGGAAGAGCACTGGGTGTTATATGGAAAACAATTTGACAATAAAATATTATGGGGGGAAAAAAAAGAAGAGTTTCTGCCCCAGGATAAGCAACTCTCCCAGAATAAAGATCACAGGCAAGTATCCAAGTTCTTTACCAAAAATATGGTTTATCTCAAAACAGCAGTCGAGTATGGAACTGAAGCTGTAACTTCCCTTAAAAGCTCAACGTTATCCTTCTGGTTCACTCTGTTGTCCTAATGCCCCTCATCCCTTCCCATGGAGCCCCAGCTCAGAAGTCTCTATAAGAGTTCTTGCATCCTTTATTTGAAATTAGAATGTGGTGTAAGTTATATATATATGTATATATGTATATATATATATATATGTATATATATATATATATATATGTAAAGAGATTTTGTTATTCTTTGGTGACATCACAGTCTAATTTCAAATGAAAAATTTTATGTATTTATATCAGTATCACTCAACTTTTTCCCGTGAGGATTAAAACAATTCTAGTAGTACGATGTGCTAAGAACATCAAACTCTGAACTAAGCTTTTAACAAAAGCCACTTAAATAGTTATAAATGACCATAACTTTGCCATCCAACAGAGATTGGGCCAGCTCCAATTGGTTTCTCCTATACCCTATAATGTATTGAAAGTGTAATGGTGGGGAGAATGAACAATTAATCTTATCGAGACATATACCCAATAGTAACTCTGACTACCTCTCTCCAATAGGCTTATTAGAGAATTATACATGGTTTTTTGGGTCTAATCTTTTGCTATTTATTTCATAGTCTATTTTGTATTTGTTTCTATATTGTATATTTTTAGTGAATGTACACTTAATTTTTATAATGAGGCACATTAGCATATGGGAAAACATTTATGAAATTTCAGTAGTGATGCTAGAAACAATTACAAAAAAATTTATTTAATGTCTATACACAATGACCTCCAAAATATCTATTGGATTTACTGGTGGTATGATGTAATATCAGTAACATTTTTTGGGAAGTGAAATATGCATTATAATCTCAGTCCAACAACTTGAAATCTGTTTCATCTTCAACATTGACCTTCAAGTATTTCTGCACCTTAAAATTCCATAGTAATGATATCTACCTTTCACAATTTGGATGAAGTTTAAATATATTAATATGAGGAAATATATTGCACCATGTTTAATTTATATTAGATGGCTATTAAAAATATAAACTTCACCGTGTTTTTGTTTGAAAAGTAATGATTCATCAGAGTCCTTCTTTGCTTATGCTTAGCACGAAATATCAAATTTTTGTAGGCAAACTACTTGAATTTTAATATCTTCTGTCCCAGCCAACCCCCTATCATCCGCTTCCTTCCAAAAATTGATTTTATTGTGGAGCAGATGTAAATGAGCAGTTGTAAAGTATGTCCTAAATTCCTGGCAACCTGCAGGGCTCAGGTTGTTTTGAGTATTTTAAAGCAAGTAGTTTTTTCTTTTGTCATAAATTCCTTGAAACATAAAGACTGCGATTTCTGGCCTAACTGGTGAGCCAGGAAATTGAATTATTGTTCTGAATGTCATTGTGGCTGACTTACTTCTAAGGTACCTTCAGTAAATAGTTAGCTTAAAAGGCTAATTGAAATACTCCTACAAGATGGTAGGCTGTCAATAGCAGAGTTACTGAACATATTGTACCTAAATATGAAATAGTGTAAAAAGCTAGTTGAAATTCTGTCGGTTCAAATACTTTAGAAGTAGATATGCCTCCTGAATGAGTGGGTACTCATTATTTGAACAACTTTTGGTGTGTGTGTTTCAAGTCTGAGCAAATGTCATAAGATAGAAATGGAACTGGAAGTCAGACAATCCTCACAAGTTGAAAGCATGGCTCCCATTCTTGGAAGAGAGCAATCCAGTCAAGTAAGTCCCTGTGTACAAGATGGAAAAACATTTCAAGTAACTCACTAATAACAATCAGCATGTGTGCACAAATATAAAATGCTTATTAACCAATGATCACTGATAAAAAGAATCTCTCTGAAGTCGTGAGGTGGAGGCCAGCTATAAAGAGGAGACAGGATTCCAAAACCATCTTTTCTAGAAGCTGAGAAAAGCAGAACTGGCAAAAAGTAATAGGAGGGCACCCAGGACAGTCATCAGGCTCACTTGACCACTATTCAAACCACTGGGACTTAATCTGGTTGTGTTTGATAGAGCTGAATGTAGTTTGGATCACAATAAAAAAACCACTGTAAGATTTTTAAGATGATTTTCCTAAAATGACTAGTTTAAGTAGATCTGCATATATACTGGAATTGGTAAATATGGAAAGATAAAAGATTGAAATACAAAGAGATTTGGTTAAAAGAGATAGGGAGACAACCAAGTGTTCAATATATAATTGCAGTTTTGCAGAGTAGTGTATTTGTAAAAGCCCTCTCTTAAAAATGACCACTTGAGGAAAAAATATAAAAATGAAAAGCTTAGTAATATTTAGTCATTTGAAGCTTAAGTGAAGAAACAAATGTATTGGTGTAGACTTTCACTACACACATAGGGGAAAAATTTGCTAGTAATTCAGTAGGTAAATTTATCAAAGCATCACATAAGTGATACATCCTATTATGTATTGCTATATCTGAATTTTTTTTTCTACAGTACTTTGTGGAAATTTTCTTTAACTCAAAAGTATGAAAAATAAAATCAAAATTCTACCACCTACAAACAGTTTACAAAACTAGGGGCCCCTGGGTGTCAGTCCGTGAAACGTCTGATTCTGATTCTTGATTTTAGCTCATCATTTGAGCTCCACATCAGACTCTGTGCTGACAGCATGGAACCTGCTTGGAATTCATTCATTCATTCTCTCTCAAAATAAATAAACTTAAAAAAAAACAGCTTACAAAAATATCTCAGATCATTTACATGCATATTGACACCAATTGAGAAAATCTGCATATAAATGTCCTTTTATATTTAACATGACATCAAAAACATCTTCTACGCCATTAATATTTTATAGTATTTTAATAACTATGTCATATTTTAGGGATATACCATAATTCATTTATTTATTCCAAGTTTCCGCAAAAAAATTTAATATTTACCTTTAAATTTTTTTAAATATTTCCAATTATAAAAAATCACCATCTCTCAGGTTTTGAGTCCTTTTGAATTTTAAGATTTAAATTGTCAAATGCCCTACTAAGCACCGTACAGATTCACACATCCTCCAGTGTTAGTAGGAGTATGTACTCTCTACTACACACTAATGCTAGATATTGTATTCTTTAAAAACTCTTCAGTTATATGGGATTTTTCTCTCATCACCTTATTTGGCAATTCTCTGATTATTAGACTTGGGCATTTATTTTTCATATGTTTATTAACCATGTATTAAGACTTTGCATTCAGTGCAAAGAGATCAAAGAGAGCATTCCGTTAACTACACAGGTCGGGGTCTGGCAGGTTGGAATCACAGAGCTGACCAGGTCTGTATTGGCAGAGTATTTTGTGGAGACCCCTCCAGAATGAGGGAAGAGTTGCTCCTAATGACTAGGAAAGCCTGAGTCTGCAAGCTGGGCATTCATGGCTTTCATTAAAGGTGAGAGACGCAGAGTCAGGGGAACTAAGCAAACACTGGCAAAAAACCAAAAATGCATTTGTTATTACATTTATTCTAATCACTTGATCAAGTTGACTAGTCCCTAAGTATGGATTTTTAGTATTTATGCAAACTGTAAACTAATCTAATGATGACTATGCCACATTCTGACACTTGAGTAGAATGTGTGCAAATTATAGTTCAGAGTTCAAGGTCATAGAGAATTATCCCCTGTGATAAAAGGACTTGGCTTCACATAAATTGATTTCCCTCTTGGAAATTTCTATTCTTTATTAGATATTCTAAGAAATCTTATGGTAAAGTTACTTGTTAAATTATAACCCAGTGTTTATAAAATTTGTCATCAGTTTGGTAGGGTAAGATAGTTGATCCGTAATATCTATTTGTTTCCACAAAGATTAATATTTTTCAAAAAACATTAAAAAAGCCTTATTCAAATAACAAAATATTAGACTTTGAAGCTTTCTAAAAATAGTTTTAAATCTGGATGCCATCATTCATCTATTATATGACATGGCAAAAATTCTTGGGCAAATTACTCAGTATTTTTGAGAATCCATTTTCTTATCTACAAAATTAAAGATAAATATTGATTTTAAGGACTCTTGCTAGATTAAGCAATCACATTCTCTTATGGGATATAGTAGAAATGTAATAGATTTTAGCTATCATTAATGTATTTACTGAAAAGTATCAAAACCATTTTTTCTGATGAAATAGTGTTTTGTACTAATTCATACACTTCGGAATGCCCATGGAAGAAATCCTGGTGGTTTAACATAAACAACCAGTTCGAGCTTACTCTTTATTGCCTGTATAAATTATTGGCTTACAAGAAGGTATGACCACAAACAAATTTTTAGCATTATAATAAATTAAGTGATCCAACTGCGTATGTATCTTTCGCATGTTAAAATCTTACTTAAGTTGTAATTACCTAGTAGTCCTTAAGGCATAGATAATTCACTAAAATGCCTAGGTTTTCTCTAAGTTTAAAAAATGAATTCTAAAGAGTACTTAGTATAAAGTGCTTCAACTTACCTTTAAAATACACAAAAGGGGACTTATTTGTGAGTATATATGTATGCCACATTACAGATACGGCCTTCAGAATTTATAGCCTTTTATCAATAAGAGTACTAATACCAATCCAGTCCTATGTGCAAATTTTTGAGAAAATGGCCAAAGGACTGGTAATAGCTAAAATTTTTAATTAAAAAAAACCACAGACATTATCCATTATTCATACACAATGTCCTGTATGGAATTACATGCACTCATATTTTATTACCATTGCACCATGTTAGAAATGTAAGTTGATCACGATGACTTTCAGCTGCTCTTGATGACAACCAACCACCTTGGGCATTTCTCTCCCTTGGGCAAAAGAAGGTGACACTCATTTGCATTAAAAAATAACATTACCTGTAAGATTTTATATTGCTTTTAACTCTCTCCAGCTCTTGGGTGGTTATAAAATCATGCCTCCTTTATAACTTTAATTTCAGACTATAAGGAGAAGTTATTATAGAGTGGCCAAAGGCTGATCCAGCAAGTGGCTCTCAGAACTTAGTCTTTTATAATATTTTTTATTAAATTAGTTACAGAATATATCAAGGAAACTCCTTTTGTCCTCCTTACTGGATAAGAGCTCTCTTCATGAAGAATATTTGAATTTTTGCATTTGTTTCAATTGGTACTATAGACAGCTGTGATTGGTATTTAACCATGGTGAGAGAGATGAACTTGTGCTGCTATGGGTTTACTTGATTAAAATAGAATATGTAGATTAGAATGTAAAATTTTATGAAGAGTATCTATAAATGTCCCTGTCTCCAGGTATCTAATAATAGGAAGCCCTGTATTTTTTTAATTAATTTATTGTTGAGAGAGAGAGAATGCAAGCAGGGGAGGGGCAGAGAGAAGGAAGCAGAATTCAAGCAGGCTCTAAGCTATCTGCACAGAATCAGAAGTGGGGCTTGAACCCATATTGAGATCCTGACCTGACCTCACATCACGTCACAGCAGACACTCAGCCTACTGAGCCACCCAGGTGCCCCCAAGGAACCCTGTATTCAAACAGATGGAGAGATAAATTATAGAAATAGTTATAATATTAATGAATATTATTGTATCCAATATTTGATTTGGCCAAAAATGCTGTTTCTTCTGGTAAGTCCTAATTTTTTCTCTTAAGGAATTCCTTAGACAGTTGTCTCACCTTTCTCCCTATGTTTTTTGCCTGAATCAGACTTCATAAGATCCCTATCTTTGTCACAGTTTCCAAATCTACACATTCACCTTCCCTCGACATGACCTCTTTGTCATGTTTCAAAATGGTCTCCTTATTTCCCTCCTACTGAATTGTATTTATGACTTTTTTTCCCTGTTAATATTGCTTTGGTCATTGTTTTCGATAGGTTATCTTATGAATAGCCTGCAAGAGATTTACATAAAGAGATTGTTTAAGACAATGAATGACAAGCCCTACTTTGCACTGTGGGGTAAGGTTCTCTGTGGCAGCAACTGTGGAAATATGCTTTGTTAAACAATATTAAAATACTATAGTACTTGTTAACAGTAAGTTAAAGAAACACCTAACTTATCTTTGCACACAGGAAACCTTGAAAATCATTACACAAGTTTGTAAATTTCTCAACAGAAACTGGTTACAGGTCAGCATTATCTATTAGAATATCAAAATCAAAATTGTGAAAGAAAACAAAAGTACACACACACACACACACACACACAAATCTCTAGATAGGTGTTCCAAAGGCAGAAATATATATGTATACAGATGTAGACCTGTCTATCCATATATCTATCTATATATGTGTGTGTGTGTGTGTGTGTGTGTGTATGTATGTATGTATTTCCAACCCTGAGCTACAGTACTTAATATACTATCTTATCGGGCTTGGAACCAAGCCTTGGCACTGAATATACCATCGTATTAGGTTTGAAACCTACATATGCTTACTTAGACTGTAAGATTTCAAATATAACAAATTTTACATTTCCCAATGAGCGCCCACACAGAAATTGCACCCTTCCTCACGGAATTCAAAACTTCTAAAATGTGACTAAGATCTTTAAAATTCCATGAAGAATAATTTGAAGCTCCTATATGGAAGTTAGATAAAACTGTTCTGTATCTGGAAAACATTGAGAAAAATATTTTGTTTGCCTGTCAAGAAAGTGTTAACAGTATTTCCAAAAATTAGTAAGATTAATTGCAAGATATGAGCTATATGATATTTAAAACCCAACGACTTAGTCATGTCTCTTAAACTGTCACTGTTTATAACAAAATATAACTATGTAATTTTTAGTACTACCCTTTTATCTATGATAAGTTTGGTTGAAGCCTAGCATTCTACTTCCTGTTGGATAAAGTTACTTGAACATGTGTTTTCTTTACTGTCTTGTATAAAGGATTGAAAAAGTATTTTCAGTTTTCCTCTGGCAAACAGTATCAAAGAACATGAAAAGCACACAGAATCCTCCACCACGGGCTGTTTACAGTAACCTTGACATACTCCATTTTGATGAAAACATGCTTTCCATGAAGGACTGTTCTACCTTTCCCATCTCTTCAGGTTATCTTGCTTGCCAAATATTATACCAGTACAACTGAAGAAAGGGGAAAAAAATCTTCCTGGGTCTACTAAATATGTTCCTTTCAGCCACTCATTTGGCCTAAGCTATGAACCTTGCACCTTTCATAGCAATAAAATACTTTATCTAGAAGGCAAATTATTTTCTTAAATAATTTGACTTAAATTTTCTCTGTATGAAGTTCAGGTATCTGTACTCCATGCTATGCTATTTATTTGTGTTGATCAAGCGATGGATATTTAATGAATGTGTCATGTGTATTATGGATGGTTTTAAAGCAGCATATCATATAAATTGAGGGCTAAATGAATCCTTAATCTCATTCAGCTCTATTCATACTGCAAATGAGGGAAACATCATACCACAGGTAATCTTGGTGTCAAAGTCTTCTGGAATTCTTCAGCTAGGTGCTGAAATGGGAGAAGTTGGATCTGAATTGAGTAATAGCTGGTCCAACTCTAAGGCTTCCCTTGAGAAGATTAGACAGGCAGACTTATGCTGGGTAATTGTTCTCACCCATTTGTTGGTATAAAAAGAGGCCCATGAAAATGTCTAGGACAGAAAAGCAGATTTCTCAAATAGTAATAGTACTTGAGGATACAGATGTGGCAGCACCTTGGTTCTGTATGACGAATTTTCTCTTGGAATGGGGCTCTCATTAGGGTCTGTGATCCCAGGGAAAGGGATCATAGTAATGTCATGAAGGAACAAAAATAAAAACAGGACAACTCCAGTGAATCTCCCTCAGCTAGTTGACATATAAATCAAGAACACAAAATTGACTTTATTGAGTCTTTAATGAAGTACTCAGAAGTGAGAGAAATATGAAGGAAGTAGGGACCTAATAAATACCTTTACCCTACACCTAATCCTTTATCACTGGATATCTATCTTTATTAATTTGAGTCTGAAATTATTGGTAGGAATAAACCCTTGAAAACTAGGGGGTGGTTGAGATTATTAGAACAAAATTATCTGTGTCTACAAATGGTGAAGTTTGTAAAACCTAGCAACCAAGGAATCCGAAAGGGAAGATGATTTCTCCAGGGTTACTAAGCAGGTTAGTGACAGAAAAGGGACAAATCCTAAGTCCTTCAACACTAGGACTGTGTTTTGTTTTTTTGTTTGTTTGTTTGTTTTGAGTGAGAGTGAGAGTAAGAGGGAACAGGAGTGGGGGAAGGCCAGAGAGGGGGAGAGAGAAGGAGAACCCCAACCACGCTTCACACTGTCAGTACATCATTACAGAGCCTAATGTAGGGCTTGAACCCACAAACTATGAGATCATAATTGGAGTTGAAATTGGAGGCTTAACCAACTGAGCCACTCAGGCACCCCCATAATAGTGGTTAAACGACTTCCCCTGTTCTCTTACTAAAACCCAGGAGAATCTTCAATTTACTGGGGTAGGAAATGAACACAAACAGATACAGAGTTAAGTGAGACAAAGAAATAGGATACATTAATTATTACAAGAATTCAGTATGAAAAGAAATAATATACACACTACACAGACAACTATTTCAATGGCTGCCCTCTCCCCACCCTGTTCTCTTTCATTTTGAATAGGGCAATCTAGAATACGCTCATGTCAGGTAAATTCATCCTACATATTTTTTATTTCAGTTAAACTCAATTTTTGTTTTTCTCAAAAATCATTTTTAACTTATTTCTTTTGAAGCCTTCTGACACTGAAAATTATGGTGGGTAATATCTTAGGAAGATTAAGACAGTAGAATGAGCATTTATGTGAATATAAATAACAAACTATGTGCAGTTTTATAACCCAGGCTAAAATTACAAGGGTCATCAATTGTTGTGTTTCAAAGCATAAAATGATAACCAGCTGGAATTAGGAAAAAAAATTTCCCCTGTGGTATAATATTGAACAATTGGACAGGTGCTTTATGAAAGGTAATTTTTTTTCTGGCCTTCTGCTAAAGTATCTAGTCTAGGTCTTTATAAAATGCCAGTCTAATGGGCCATTGATCTTTTCAGCTAATGCAATTTGTAGGATTCTCACTTTTCCAGAAGTAATCAATAAGAATCTTAAGCCTGCATTGAAAAAACAAAACCATACTACTGATTTAATTGGAGGACCTATTTAGGAAAGTGGTAGACTACATTAACAATGATATCATAGTCACCAAAAAAGCAATAAAAAATGATGTTATATATGAATTGCACTTACTGTGATAACACTGGAAACATTTATGCCTCTATGTAGAACATCATTCCAGGAGAAATGTATGTAGTTCACAATACAGATGTATAAATGTCTCTAAGCCAGAATTCCAGCATGTTTGACATAATTTGCACTTACTAAACATGAAAACAAAAGGGCTTTTAAGTTTACATTTCAGAATCATTCTGAGATTCATCTTCTTTGATATTTTTTTAAGTTTATATGGGAAAGAGAGAGAAAGAGAGGGAGCCAGCACGCATGAGCACACGGGAGCATGGGAGACGCAAAGAGAAGAAAGAGAGAGAATCCCAAGCAGGCTCTGTACTGTCAGCACACAGCCTGACGTGGGGCTCCAGCTAACAGTGAGATCATGACCTGAGACAGAATCAAGAGTCAACGCCTAACCAACTGTACCACCCTTTTTATATCTTTATTTGTCTGTACTTAGGTTGACTGTAGCTTTTCCAGCTTCTCTATTTTAAACCACGCTTGTAAGTTTTCCTTATGTAATTATATATAGTGGATAATTAATTTGGTTGATTATCAACACAATTTGAAATACAGCACGGGAGCTTTTTCTCCAAACGTCATAATTCTATATCCATCTAAATGTTAGCATATTTTACTGTTCTGTTCAGTCTGCCAAAGATGTCAATAGCTATTTAAGGCTCACTAAAGGACTGACTACCCCTGGTCTCAGAAATCATGAACACTCAATACAAAGAAACATCCACGAGGCTAGAGACAGGCAAGCCCCACTAAATAGCACACCCTCTGCCCTTCCGATTGAGGACCCACAGTCTTGTCAATTCTTATGTACTCAAGTTATTTCTCAGTATTTGTACCTGCAGAATTAGAAATAAACACCCTCAGCTATTTTCTGGGAACTAGACTCTGCTTCCTGGTGAAGTCCCTCCAAAAGCTGTTAGGACCCAGTGTGGCAGTGCCTACCCTGAATGACACCAAGACCTGCTTAGACATAGCGGTCTGCAGTTTTCCATTCTGCCCCTTTTGACCAGCACCTAGAGAGGCTGAAATCTACAGATTAACACACATTTCTCAGGTATCCCTCGAATACATGACAGAATGGAGCCAGTCCCCATTTTGCAGTTAGTATTTGCCACTCTACCTTGTGTAGTTTCAGCCAAGTCCTCATTGCAGCATGCTAGGTTTCTGAGCTGTGATGTTTCTGGTAGGAGGTGTAAAATAAATATAGAGCATGTATAGAGGGAAGCTGTTGTTGAGACAGCTACCTTAACTTAATTTGAGAGGTAATTTAGTCTCTGCAATTGTGAGGAGATAAAAGTTTTGGTACAGAATAGGGAATTTGGATTATTTCAAATCCTTGTTTCAAATCTTTATGTGATGGTTTGTTTCTCTTGCAATGTTCTGACAATCACAACCCCCTGGTAGCATACAAACATAACTTCATCAAAACAGGATACAAACCTTATTGCTTACAATCATCCATTGACATTGTTTTCACACACTAGTATGAATACTATAGAATTTGTGTCTTAATCCCTCTAGGCATTGAGTGGTTTTGGTTATATATTTTGACATTGATGACACTATGAGTATATACATATGGTGATGTTTGGCGAGTATGAATCTAGAATAAGGTCTCAAGCTGAGCTACTGCCCCTTATCTTTAATTGCTTACAGGCCATTTCTGTTTGGATACACATCCACCTCCAAAAATGCACCCTTAAGGCTTATCCCAGACCAGTTTTCCTTCTGGTCACTGTTCCGCCTTTCTCTGGGTCACCTGACACAAAACACATGCATTCATCTGTGATTCATAATTTCCTCATTTTGCTTTTATTTTATATTTGTGTCTCTCCCCCCCCCCCCACCAAATCCTAACCCATGTCAGCATGGCTCACTCATGATATTCTAATTGATCTTAATACTAGGTGTTAACCAAAATAGTATTCAAGTATGATCTTTGATCCTACTGAAAATGGAGAATGGGTACTGGGTGTCTGGGTGGCTCAGCCAGTTAAGTGTCCAACACTTGATTTCAGCTCAGGTCATGATCTTACAGTTTGTGAGATGGAGCCCCACATCAGGTTCCTCACTGACAGCACAGAGCCTGCTTGGGATGGTCTCTCCGCTTCTCTCTCTTCTCCTCCCTTGCTTGTATGTGCATACATGCTCCCTCTCAAGATAAACATTTAAAAAGAAAGAAAATGGAGAATGGGTGGATATATAGAGACAATATCCAGAAAAATATTCCAGAATATTGAATGATAAAGATATAGAAACCCTAAACCTCAAATCTAAGTACTGAAGTTCATAGTCTTCTATCACAGTGGCATAAATTTAATAAAAACTATAATCTCCTGTGTTGGCAAGTGAACTGAATCTCCTACCATGCTTAAGGATGTTTGTGTGCACATGTGTGTATATGTGTTTAATTATGAATATCCATAACTGTTCTGAGAAGCACTTTTTAAAATATAGGTAGGACTTTCAAATAGTATACTTCTAAGAATTTTTCTTAAGGATAAACATAAGAATTCTATTTACAAAAGACTTTATTGTAGCATTTTATAAATATTGAAAAATCTAAAACTACCAAGCATCCATCTGTAGAAATTTGGTTAATATCATTATGATTTTTGCTTTTCATAAGATAATATGCCACTATAATGTTTTCTTGTAGGAAAGAACACATGGACAGTTAGAGCAACTAAATTATAAGCCATACAAAGACCCCAAGGAATGAAGGCAAATACCCCCTTTAATGAGGCTTCTTTGTTAAGATATTTGTATATAAAAATACACATATGCATAAGAAAGAATTCTAAGTCTCTCATAAAGTAGGAGCTAGTAAAGGAAAAAAGGGTGGGAGAGTATAGTTAGAAGTTTAAATTTTGCTCAAGAAATAAACTAACAAGAAATGTTGAGCAATAGTTACTCATACAGTTTACTTTAATAAAACCAAATACTAAAAATGCAGTCATTCATAAAATGTATCTCAAATGTCTTCTTAGAATTCAATGGCATGAGGATGAAAAGAATTTGAGACATTGGATTAGAAAGAGCATTGCATCAAAGTTGTTTTCAATTAAATTCAGTTTTACCTAAAGTCTAATGTTGTATCATCTTAAAATTGAATTAAAGGTATTGCCATGAATAAGCAGTGACTATTCCTTATGGGCTCAATGTAAGGTTGGTTCAATAAAAACTTCTACAAAAATACTCTGAGAGTTTATTGAAACAATAAAATATTGTATTTTGATAAATATGTTATGGGACCCAGCAGTCCCTCCCCTGTTCATGGAGGATACATCCAAGACCCCCAAAGGATGCCTGAAACCACAGGCAGTATTGAACCCTATATATACACACCATGGTTTTCCCATATGTACATACCCATGATAAACTTTAAAAATTAGCCACAGTAAGAAATTAATAACTGAAAATAGATTGTAATGATATATGTTATATGAAAGTAGACTCTCAAAATACCTTATTGTACTGTACTTGTGATGATGGAAACCAAAATGTCTTGTGAGGAGGTGACATGAGGGAATGATATGGGCACTGTGATTTAGTATTAGGTCACTGATGACCTCCAAGACTATGTCAGGAGGAAAATCACTTATTCACTCCCAGACAATGGTTAACTGAAACTGCATAAAGCAAAACACAGAAAAGAGGGAACTACTGTTTTGCACTTTACATATTCTAAGACGATGTAAAGGCATTAATACATGGGAATCTTCAACACTTTACAATTAAAATAATTGCTAAAGTTCCTCGTATTAGCACCAGCATATGAGCAACTGGAACAACCTTTAATTGGCCATTACATCATCATCATTGGAATTATTTAGTATTAATAAAGCATTTCTCTTTGGAATGGGCATGTAGTTATTACAGGGATACAGCAGTTATTACAGTGTGATCATAAAAAACACCTGTTTCTTGAATTGGCCATAAAAATCTCTTAGCTCAGCAATTTAAAATAAGTTGATGTTGCTCTTTCAGTAAATTGCAATTTTCTGGGTGACTTCATAACAATTGCAAAAACAATCTGTTATGTGGGGGCTGCAGAAGCTGAAAAACAGGTTTTTCCCCTTTCTTCATCAATATAAGCAGATATATCTATTTGTTAGATGATTTCCTTCCAAAATGATCCTGTTCTCTTTTGTTTCCCATGGTTTGTGTAAATACCCATAAAACATTCAAAATAATTTTAAAACACTTTATATTTTTTAAAATCTAACAATCTCTATCAAATGTGGTTTTCTATTGTCACAGGATTTCTTGATTTCTTCTACAGTAATATTTAAAGAAAGGATATTTAGTGTTCTTTACATGTACTCATACATAGCTGAAAGTTTCTTGTTATATGTATCTAAACTAGCTTAGTATTATGAATCTTGTAGGAGCAAAGGGTCTTATTTCCCATCAAAAATTAAAAGCTGGAGCACCTGGGTGGCTCAGTTGGTTAAGCTTCTGACTCTCAATTTCAGCTCAGGTGCTATCACCATGGGAGGTTGCTTAGGATTCTCTCTCTCCCTCCCTCAGTCCCTCTGGGGGAATGTGCGTATGTATGTATGTATGTATCTATGTGTGTGTGTGTGTGTGTCTATGAAGCCATATTATTGCTACCCAACAAATCAAGTATTTTGTAATAGCAATGATACTTTGTGTTTTTATGCACTCAAACTTCAGTATTTTAATTCTCTCCCAAACTTCTGGCATCTGGCATTTCATATCCTTTAACAATATGGAAAAAGAGGATCAGAGAGCTACAGTGACATACCAAAGGTTAGGCAACCAGGAAATATCAGATCATAAATATGATATGACTTTTGGAATCAATTCCAGCACTTTTTCACCATTTAGCTTCTGAAACTTTATTCACCATTTTTGAATTATATATTCAAATAGCCAGTCAATGTGTACGCATCTTTTCATTTTACTGTATGTAAAATGTCTGAATTGTCTACTCATGCAACCAATTTTTGCCTTATAAAGTTTAAAAAATTGGGGTGCCTGGGTGGCCCAGTCAATTGTGCATCCAACTTCGACTCAGGTCATGATCTCATGGTAAATGGGTCTGAGCCCCACATAGGACTCTCTCTGTCCCCTCCTCCCACTTGTGCTCTGCTTCTCACTCTCAAAAATATATAGCCCCCCAAATTTTTTAAATAAAAGAATAAAGTATAACAAATTATCAAAATGGCTAAATGGCAAATAGTGATAGCACCAAAGTTTGGTGATGATGCCAAAACACTGATCACTCTTGTGCTTTTCTAGTGGGAATATAAAAGGATATAACCATTCTGGAAAAGAGTTGGGCAGAACTAACCATGCACTTACCATTCGACCTAAGAATTTTACTCAGGCATTTATCATAGAAAATGAAAACTTAGGTTTACAAAACAAAACCATACATGTTCATGAATATTTATAGCAGCTTTATTTGTAATAGCCCCAAAGCAAATATCCAAATGCTTCAAAATGTGAATTGTTAAACAGCCTTGTATATCTGCATCATGGAATCTTGCTTAGAAACAAAAAGGGAAAAAATATTGATATGTACAACCTGGATGTAATCTCAAAGGACTCATGCTGAGTTAAGGAAAGCATTTCCAAAAGATTAGTACCTTAATTTTGAGGCTACCCAAATCTGCACATGGAAAAGATCACATAAAACACACAAATGAGTGCATCAAAAATTGGTGAAATCTAAATTAGCTTTATAAATTGTACTAATAGTCGTTTTGTTCCTGGTTTTAATATTGTAAATTAAATTCAATTTGAAAGCCAACTTGATAGTATTTCTAAAATTCAAAGTGCTAACATCCTTTGACTTAAAATACCAGATCTAAAAATGTAGCCATATAAATGAACATATACCCATGAAGACTATCTACATCCATACTCATTTTAGTATCTATGAGTATGTTTATAATATTTTTACTTTTTTATTTCATTTTAAGAGAGGTGCACAAACTCATGCAGGCATGTGAGTTGGAGAGAGGGGGAGAGAGAATCTTAAGGAGGCTCCACGCCCAGTATGAAGCACATCACGGGGCTCCATCTCCCCACCATGAGATTATGATCTGAGCCAAAATCAAGAGTCAGACAATGAGTCAACGAGCTGAGCCACCCAGGCATCCATTTTAGTTATTTTTAATTTTTAAATCTTCTTCTTTCTTTTTTGTTTTTATTAATTTTTAAGGTTTTGTTTTTAGTTTTTAAAACTTAATACACTAAGGGTGCAGTAATAAAGACACAATTAAGTCTCACGTATACTATGGGCTACCAGATCAGCATGTACAATTTAAAAAACTTTTTTAATGTCTTTATTTTATTTTGAGAGACAGAGCAGAGAGCGAGCTGGGGAGGGGCAGAGAGGGAGGGAGACACAGAATCTGAGCAGGCTCCAGGCTCTGAGCTGTCAGCACAGAGCCTGACATGGGGCTTGAACCCACGGACTGTGAGATCATGACCTGAGCAGAAGGCGGATGCTTAACCAACTGAGCTACCAGGCACCCCAGCATGTACAATTTGAGATCTACACTTAAGCACAAACATCCAAAGATAATCATATGCTTCTGTGGAAAATAATATTGCAATACAATATATATAGTTGAACAAAACTTTTTTTTAAATGTTTTTTTTTAATGTTTTATTTAGTTTTGATACAGAGAGAGACAGAGCATGAGAGGGGGAAGGGCAGAGAGAGAAGGAGACACAGAACTGGAAACAGGCTCCAGGCTCTGAGCTAGCTGTCAGCACAGAACCTGACGCGGGGCTCAAACCCACAAGCAGTGAGATCATGACCTGAGCCGAAGTCAGACGCTTAACCGACTGAGCCACCCAGGCGCCCCTGAACAAAACTCTTGATAGGAATGACATCAGGAGTAGGGAATGTCAATAGTTGGGAATTCCCCATTTCAATCTATGTAACTACTTTATTTTTCACTCAAAAACAAATTATTACCTAAAATAACTTTTTAATATAAAATACTGTAATATTCATTGGGGAAAACAGTAAGGACAGATTTGGGAAAGTGATCTGCCCTCCAGAGTAAGATGTATAATTATTACAATGTGTCCTTCGCTCTTTGGATTTATATTCATGCTAAAATAATTTCTGTCCCTAGTCAAGTACTGTATAAAATTCTAGCTGAGGATTAAGAGAATCAGTCTTAACCAACAGAGATATATTTTTCCTAAGTGACTGATAAGCCAAGTTTCTACTTAGGAAAACAAAAATTTTTTAAATGAGTTCATCTATATAGCCTTTTGTAAGTATACAACTTCAAATTATTAATAGGAATAAGAATTAAAGTGATGCAGTTGGTTTCATCATTGCTCTCAGAAGGTCCATAAACTACCAAGTAATTTTCAGTTCCATTTAGGTAAAGGAGATCATGGCAAAAGAAGAGAAATGCACATAGATGTTGAGGATGTTGCTGTAAATATTGATGTCTAAAGCACTAGATATTAATAAAGAGGGCAAGAAGAATGGAGAGAAGGATTTTACATACAGCCTGAAAAGAACTTACAGAAAGAAAAATTTATGTTTGCAACTTACAGGATATCACAATTCCCCAAATCAATAGAAGTATCAATATATGTTATTCTTAGCATATTTCTGCATAAAATTATGATCTACCCTTGTCAGCTTTGTCTTTAGCTCACATTTTTCCTATTTTACATAAATTAGAGAATACCTCCATTTTCTCTTCACCAATGCACTCCATCAACACAGAGACAGACGTATCAAGCAGATGATTTGCATGCAATTCCTACTTTTTGCCATTTTTTCTTAAATATAATTATTGTCAAATTGGGTTCTATACAACACCCAGAGCTCATCCCAACAAGTGCCCTCCTTACTGCCCGTCATCTACTTTCCCCTCTCTCCCATCCCCCATCAACCCTCAGTTTGTTCTCTGTATTTAAGAGTCTCTTATGGTTTGCCTCCAACTTCTCACCCTTCCCTCCCCCATGGTCTTCTGTTAAGTTTCTCCAGATCCATAGAGGAGTGAAAATATGCGTCTTTCTCTGACTGACTTATTTCACTTAGCATAATACCCTCCAGTTCCATCCATGTTGTTGCAAATCCCAAGATTTCATTCCTTATCATTGCCAAGTAGTATTCTGTTGTATATATAAACCACATCTTCTTTATCCATTCATCAGGTGATGGACATTTAGGCTCTTTCCATAATTTGGCTATTGTTTACAGTGCTGCTATGAACATTGGAGTATGTGTGCCCCTATGCATCAGCACTCATGCATCCCTTGGGGAAATTCCTAGCCACATTTCTCATCTGTCCAAGAATTGTACCAGCATTGCTGGTCTTTGTGATGGTGTTCTTTAAGTTAAACCATCTGTGGGTTAAACAACAACTTTAGTTTCTTGGGGCACCTGGGTGGCTCAGTCAGTTAAGCATCTAATTCTGAATTTTGGCTCATAGTTTGTGGGATCAACCCTCCACATTGGGCTCGATGCTGACAGCATGGAGCCTGCTTGGGGCTCTCTCGCTCTCTCGCTCTCTCGCTCTCTCGCTCTCTCGCTCTCTCGCTCTCTCGCTCTCTCGCTCTCTCGCTCTCTCCTGTCCCCTCTCAAAATAAACAAACTCTAAAAACACACACAAAATAAACAGAAAACAAAACACAAAACAAAATACCCACAAGATTTTACTTTCTTAATGAAGAGGCTTATGCTCCTTCCACTTGATTAATGATTAGCAAAGGGGCTGGCACACTCTAAACAGTGTATTTATAGACTAAATGCTAACTTTGGTAAAAGGTTCTCTATTTTTGGTAATTATCTTCATTTACAAGATCACATCTAGACCATGTGAGAATGAGCTCTAGACGCATGAAACATCTCTTACTCCTGAGGCCCAAAGCCTTAGACTCATCACTGATGTCTTTTTTTACCCTTCATGCTCAGCCCTTCAACAAATTCTAAAGACGTCTTTCAAAATAGATTCTGTCCCTCCACTATCTGATCCTAGCTGCTTGCCAGTGGTGATATGTGTCATTGCCACATGCCTCAGACTAGCTAGTCTCCTAAACCAGGGGTCTTTTGGGTTTTTTTAATGCTTTGTTTTTGAGACAGAGAGAGGAAAACAGAGTGGAGTGGGGGAGGGGCAGAGAGAGAGAGGGAAACAGATTCAGAAGTAGGCTCCAAGCCTTTCAATATCAGCTCAGAGCCCAACACAGGGCTCAAACTCACCAACCATGAGATCATGACCTGAGCCAAAGTCCACCGCTTAACCTACTCAGCCATCTAGGGGCTCCTTCTAAACCAGGTTTCTAACCTTGTCCTCTCAAGGTCTCTTCCAGCACAGCAGCCTCAGAGACTCTTTTTAAGCATAGGAGGGGTCACATCACTCCTCTGCTCAGAGGTTTCCACGGCTTCCCTGAGGCCAGTTCAAGGGCCAGGACTACAGCATGTAAACAGGACCTAGAGGACTTGCATGCCACCTTTCACCTCTGTGATTCCCACCACTCTCTTCTCATGCTACGCTCTTTGCTGTTCCCAAAACACACTAGGCATGAGCCCACTGGCACCCACCATTCCATTTCCATGGCTCTCCCTTACTTCAGATCCCATAACACCTAGTTTTTACATTGCTTCAAATCTTTATTCAAATGCTGTCTTCTCAGGTAGGCTTTCCCTGTCACCTTCTCTTAAATTTCTATATATTCCCACTCTTCAACCCCCCCTTTCCTTTAATAGTAATGGATTACTACCATACTTATGTGGGGAGGACGGGTGTATGGTATAACCTATTTATTTCATCTACTGTCTCTTTCCATCACTAGAATGTAAACTTCGAAAGAGCAGGCAATTTGTCTCCTTTGTTCATGGCTCACCCCTAGTTCTAGAATTGTTGCTGGCAATTAGAACTTGCTCAAAGTGCATTTTATGAATGAATTCATACAAAGAATACTATTCTATGGGGAAAAAATAACCAATTCTTCTCAGGGATCTCTTCTTGGAATAGGTGTCCTCCTTCACGGAAGCAAGGCAGCAGGAGAGTAGGGAGGCATCAAGCAGCGCGTTTTGCTGATAACTAATTCATTTCCCCCCAAAAGGCCAGAAAGTAAGCTCCTTTTGTCAGCCCAGGAGTTCTTCCACCTAGCATGGGCATCAGGGCAAGTAGATGTCTGCCACATTGTATTTATCTCTAGTTTGCACAAATAAACAAAATTTGGCAGAACTCAAGAGACCTGTAATCTCATGGGCTCAGCACAATATTTGCTCAATGTAAGATAATATTCCACCCTTTTGTGACAGCATCTCTCTTCCTGGAAGATGGCACCAATCTATTCCAATTTTTTTTTCCCCAGAATGTGTATATCTAATTACTGTTTCCTTCATTTGCATGTATTTTTTCCATTATATTTAGCTAGCTAGAGAAAGAAGACCTGTAACCATGGCAACCTGGGAAGGGGACTCTGTTTCAGTCTTCACTCTGCCCTCTGCTCAGTTTCCTTGAACTCTAAATGTGTTCCTGGATTTTCTTATTTCCACACATACAAGTGCTCCAGTCTTCTTTCATAATATCCTAGCTTCTCTTAATAGTCTCACTTCCAAACTTGGTAATTTAATCAACATATGCTTTATTAAACCCTAATATACTTCTGTCTGTCAAAACAGTTCTACTCATTTAAATCATTTTTATTCAATAGTCTAAGCCTTAGCTTCCTTATCTATAAAGTCAGCATTTTAACAAAGGTAGTTTTTCAGATTCCTTCAATATCTGAAAGTCTATGATGTTTCTAAAATATGCACCCAAAGACACTAGCCAATTCACAAAATTACTGTATTTTAATTTTCCATTTTAATTGGAAGATATGGGAGAAATCAGTGTTTCTCCTTGGTAAGAAGTATCCTATGAACCTAAGTTATGCATTCCTCCACTATACTGGACATACATTTCCCCCCATATTCATGCCCATCCTGATTACACCCTGTAGAGAAATTATAGGTAACAAATTGCTGATTAAACATTATAGGATTCAGTCTACTACAGAACATTAATGAAGTAGCTGCAGTTTTCCAAACCCAGAATAAAGATTTTAAGTCCTGGCTAGACACATTGGCATGTTGGGAATTCCTAATAGCTTGGACTGAGGACAATGAAGCCAAGGAACGTTTGTTCCTTTTTGCAAACATTGAGGTAATAGGTGTGGGGATGCATCGACAGTGACAGAGGTAGTGGTGGTAGCTGTCCAGTAATGGAAGCTAATAGTGTTGCTGGTGGTGGTGACAGTTAATATTTATTAAGGGGATGTTCTAGATCAGGCACTTAGCTAAGGCCTCTAAGTGCAGAATATTGATTGATAGACAAAATAATCCTATAATGCAGAAATAGCTAGTATCCCTATTCTATAGAAAGGTGCACTGAAATGGAAAGTTTTAGTAAATTGTCAAGAGATAGTTGGTGAATGGGACTTTTTTGACTCAAAGTTAAATTGGCCTGACACAAAAACCCAGGCTTTTAATCACCATAATGCCACAGAACTGAAGAATCTGTGATAGATGTGTATTTTAGGAAACATTACAAAGACTAGAAGCAAGTGCTCTGCTAAATAATGACACTCTTTTTTGCTTTTCCATTTGAGTAGAAAAAAAATTCTTTCAGATGATTACAGAGCTGTTGCTACCGAAATATCAGTGATTTTCTCCTATATTTATGGTGTAAAACAACCCTGCAATAGTTATTTTTGTAATTTCAGCATCAGTATCATGTAATAATTACTGTATTCATATTTTCCTTGTAAAATTCTTAACACAGACTATACACAATTTCCTCCAAGTCTTGTAGGTTTCTTAATTGAATGGTAGTTACATAATTCTGTGTAAGGCCAAACTCTTTGCATAGTAGTTTTTCATCCTACATTCCAGGTCAAATGCTTCATAATCTACATTTAAAGTCTCCTGCTTCATATATACACATACATGTATCTATATAGATATATAGACATGATTGATGTATAGAATGTATAGATATAGCTATGCATATATATAGCCACACTGTAGCTATACATATGATACACTTGATCAATGTTTCTGTATAGACATTTGCCACTGTTAGTGTATCTTATGGAATTCTCTTTAGTTGGAGTGACCTTTAGGTTTACACAGCAAATTAGAACTGCCTCTGCTCAACTACTGAGGCACCAACAGCTAATAGGACCATAATGTAGTATCACTCATGTTAGTGTATTTGAGGTAAGAAACCATGATTTTGTGCACCCATATAGATGCAGGCTCTACATATGTACCTTGTAGGAAAAATAGATGCTCAGTCAACAGATATCTGAAAAAGATAATTTGAGTGCAATCAGAAACACACACATGCCGGTCTTCCTCTACCAAAAAGGAAATAATTCAGTTTAACTTTTAATTCAATGAAACTGGAATATGCAAAATGAGTAAAGGATGTATAACGAGTATAATGTTCATGTTAAGTATGTATGGAAAGATGGTCGCCCAATTCCTAGTAAATATTGTATTCAAAAGTTGCTTCATTTCAAGTACTATTAATTGGCACTAAGTTATACCATTTTATATGATCAATATTGAAAATATATTATAAGTTTTAAATTATGTTCAAGAAAATATTGTATTCCATTTAAAAATATGCTTGAATGGGGCGCCTGGGTGGCTCAGTCGGTTAAGCCTCCGGCTTCGGCTCAGGTCAGATCTCACGTTTGTGGGTTCGAGCCCCACATCAGGCTCTGTGCTGACAGCTGGCTCAGAGCCTGGAGCCTGCTTCCGGTTCTGTGTCTCCCTCTCTCTCTGACCCTCCCCCTCTCATACTCTGTCTCTCTCTGTATCAAAAATAAACATTAAAAACATTAAAAAAAATATGCTTGAAGAACACATAGTATACTCTATACCCTATTCTAGGTGTAAGCATTCAGCAATTAAATAGGTAAAATTCTTGCTCTCATGAAGGCTGAACATTGTAATAAAGTTTTTTATAAAACGCAAGTTGTATTATACTAACGGGATCCCAATGGTAAAGCTGTTGTGATGGTAGCTGCAGAGTGTGAGTGTGTGTGTGTGTGTGTGTGTGTGTGTGCGCGTATTTCCAGTTTTTTTTTTCCTTTCCTGGTACAATAATAACAAAGCATAAATAGCTAATATGTGCAACTCACTAACCAGATAAACTCTCTGGGAATAATAAATAATAAAAACTCCAAAATGGTTAGTATAATTATAAATAGCATGGATAAGATTGAGAGTACACATATAGTTATAACATTAAGAATAGTTAGCGTTGCATTTTTGTATCCTATATTTTTAATTTTCATGTTAAGCAAAATATATATATTTTTTAAATGATTACTGTAATGGTTCCCATATTTTTATTGTACCTTGATGGGATTTTTTTCCCTTTCAAGACTCTATTTGAATCCTGGTTAGTTAGCATCTACTATTCTTTCTACATACACTTTAGAAGCATTGCTTTTCCTGAGTGTGTAATACTCTACAACAGGAGGTTGCTAGCATTTATTAAATCATTTCTTTATTGTTGAATATATTAGTTGTTTTGAGATTTTTATTATAGATTTTTAATATTATATAAAGGTGATAAATATGAAGAGTTACAAATGATCAAATAATAAGTTCCCATTTTTTCACCTATTGAGCAATATTTTTCTTCTTTTTTTAATGTTTGTCTATTTTTGAGAGAGACAGACCAAGTAGGGGAGGGACAGAGAGAATGAGGTAGGCACAGAATCTGAAACAGAGCTATCAGCATATAGCCTGACAAGGGGCTCAAACCCATGAACCATCATGAACCATGAGATCATGACCTGAACCAAAGATGGATGCTTAACCAACTGAGCCAACCAGGTGCCCCTCAGGTAAAGTTTTTCTAAAAAAAAAAAAAAAAAAAAAAAAAAAAAAAGTATTAAGTACCGCTACTGAAGGCTTACTAGGAGTGAACACTAAAAATAGATTTATGGAATGCCAATTGAAAATAATTTGATCGGGATGGAATTAGAAGCCAGAAACATTAATAATAAAAGCAACTGTGAAAATTATCATACTATTCAAAAGTAGCCCCCACGAGCCAGATCATTTTCTATTTAAACATTTTAGGATACATGAAAAATTTTAACATAAAAGTTTACTACCTAAAGCGTATGCAATTACTTTATGCCCAAAGCCTCATAAAAATGTGATCAACAGTTATGAATGTTTAGGTGTTGATTTCGTAGCCACGTGACTGAATGCTAAATATACAGTCGAAAACAAAATTTTGCTTTCCTCCCTCAGAATCTCTCTCAGCTCCATGGTTTGACTTTTCACCTCAACTCTGCCTTTGTGCCACCCCAGGCAAGTATCAACCCAACACTGTCAGTTGCAAATGGTTGAAGGCACTCTAGTTCAAGCTGTGTAAGGATTTATTCAAGTTTATTAGGTAGCTTACCAAAATGACGAAACAAGCAAACAAGATTAAGCTTCAGTAGAAGTCTACTGAGATTGTTGCTTCTTCCAAGGCTACTGCCTGTCCTGAGTCCGACACCTGACCGTGCATGCTTGCTGCCCTGCAAAGATAAAGGGCGCTCCACAAATACCAGTAAAATGAAAGATCTGCGTGGTCTCCTTCCTCATGCATCTCACTTCATTTAGAAGTCCCTTAGAGTGTGCATCTGATTGGCAGGGCCTAGTAGCAAGGAAGCCTGGCAATTTCAGTACCACTATATGCCAACAGGACAAGACCTATAAAAATGGTTATGTCATTAAATATAGTAATGCTGTCAAAATTATGAGCAGTCATAGAAAAGACCAATATTGATAAGGCCTTAGCTTCCTGACCTGCAAAATATACCGTAGAATCCCTACCTTAATGTTAAAATGTCAAGGGAGGGGCACCTGGGGGATTCAACTGGTGAAGCGTCTGGCTTCACCTCAGGTCATGATCTCATCATTTGTGAGTTCGGGATCTGGGTAGGGCTCTGTTTTGGCAGTTCAGAGCCTGGAACTTGCTTCGGATTCTGGATCTTCCTATTTCTGTCCCTTCCCCACTTGCACTCTTTGTCTCTCAAAAAAGGACATTAAAAATTTTCTTCTTTATGTCAAGGGAAATAATTGACATAAAAGAAATTTGACAAAGTTAATGTCATATAAAACAGAATGATAAGTTACCATGCCTAACCAAATCTCTCATAAGGGAGGAATAGAGATAAAGAGAAAAAAATAAGTAAGTTTTGGTCCATTTATATCTTCAGAACACTTTTAGTGACAGTGATGGTATAGTTTCATTTAAAACTTTTTCCAGAAATCTGGACACATTTTTAAGCTTCACTACTCAGAAGCACTGTGACATTGACAATTATATTTTAATTGAGCATTAACAACTTTGTATGTAAAATCAAAGTGTGTTATATATATTAAAGAGAAATTTTAGCTCTATAATTATAGAAGACCAGGTTACTCAACTGAAAAAAATCTAAACTTCTCCTTCTCTCAATTTTCTCAGAAGGGCACTTCTTGGGATGATTTATCATACACTCCTACATGCCAGTATTCAGGCACATCTAAGCAATGTAACACATTTGGTTATAATTTGGGGGTTTGGGTCAACTGTAGCTCATATTACACTCTTGTTTTCCTTTCTAAGAATAACCACTGATAATGATTACTAACTCATTGGTTCTCAAATTTAGAATTACCTGAAGCTTAGAAAAATACTTTTACCTGCGTCCATCCAACAGTGACTATAAATTAATGATAATTGTTTTTAGCATAGGCATTGGTGTTTAAAAGCTTACCAGATATAATAAATTTTGGGAAACCTTGAACCAACTTATCTGCTTATTGATGAATAATATGAAGTAATTGATCCTACAAGATCTTACAAGTCCTTACCCTACTTCAGTACTGAAAATTCTCAAAATAAAGATTAATCTTAGAAGGTCTGAATAACATTTTATTACAGCCTGTATTCAGAGGGTTAAGATCAGGTTCTTAGACTATATAATCTCTAAGAATCCCATCCACTCAGAGATAAAGAGATTAATTTATTTGCACAAGAACGCTGTGATAATTAATGACAGGCCTGGGCAAAAAAACCCCAGGTTCAGGATACGAGTCCAGTCCTCTTCTCACTAGGTCACTTTTTCAGGGAGTTGAGTGTACCTGACAGTCCAACTTACTTGTGCCAAGCTACTTCTGCTTGTCATTTTCATATAAACTTCACATTTCAAAGTTTTTATTACTTAACAGTACATTTGATTTTAAGTTATCAATCATTATCCCCTTACTGTGAACCTAATATAGTGAAGCATTTCTCCACAATCAATTATACATGTTCAAAAATATATTATGCCATTCAGATTTTTCTATTTCTTTCAGACAACTGTGTAAATTACAATGATGAATTGAAATAGGTAACCCAATATCCTTATTCAGCATAAAGTATTATTTATCAAAGATAATTAGGCACAGCAGGATTTCCCCCACACAAAATCTAATATTCATCATCATGTGCCTCACAGAGTGTGTTCTTCAGAACATTAATGTTCAAAAATGTTCTACAAAAGGAAGTTCCACAAGCAGTATATCAGGCAAACATTGCATATTTTAGTTTACTTCTTGCGATTCAGTATGGATATAACCAAACACTCTGAAAAGCTCTGCAGTAAGGAATCCACTCTTCTATATGGATTTCGAAATGAAGTTGATCACAGAACCTGTTTCCTATTCATACCCTATTTCATTCAATGATCCCACCTGTCAAAGTCACATTAGCATTTTAATTCCCTGTGCTACCCACATAGGGTCTTTTCTGGATACTAGACCTATAGTGTTATGGTTAGTCCTACTAACACTGCAGAGGGGATGAACGTACATCATCTATCAACTTCACAAACTTGCTTCCTGCCACTATTCATCTCCACCAAGTGTTCCAATGACACACAAATATTAATTGTACTTTTAAGTACTTATATCTTTCCTCTACTGTAATCTCAAGGAAGAGTAGGAGCTATTTATCTCTGGTCATAAACCTGTTCTCAGAACCTTCCTTTGTTTCTATCATGTACTTTGTAATTGCTATTTGCAGTATCCTTGAAGAAAGACGACTTAGGGGTAAGAATTGAGTCTCCTTCATTTTTATAATCCCACTAGCTTTTAACACAGTACCTGAACATAGCAGTTTCATCATATATATTATTTTTATGTATTATTCTTCACACATAGCAAATGTACATATGCTGCCCTAAATTAGAAGGTAATGAAGTCATTTAAGTGGGAAAACATATTAAAATGTCTACTACAGAATTATTATGCATGAACAATAAACATTAGTAAACACATCTTTTCAACTTGCTCAAGGTCCATCCATTCTGTGGCCCCCTTGTTTGGCCCCCCAAACCAGAGAGAGACCCAACAAAAAAAAGAGAACTACAGGCCAATATCCTTAATGAATACAGATGCAAAAATACTCAACAAGATACTAGCAAATCAAATTCAACAGCATATAAAAAGAATTATCTACCATGATCAAATGAGATTCATTCCTGGGTTATAGGACTGGTTCAATATTTGCAAATCCATCAGGGTAATACATCACATTAACAAAAAGGATAAAAAACATATGATCCTGTCAATAGACCCAGAAAAAGCATTTGACAAAATACAGCGTCCTTTCTTAATAAAAACCCTTGAGAAAGTCAGGATAGAAGGAACTTACTTAAACATCATAAAAGCCATTTATGAAAAGCCCACAGCTAATATCATCCTCAATGGGGAAAAACTGAAAACTTTCCCCCTGAGATCAGGAACATGACAAGGATGTACGCTCTCATCACTGTTGTTTATGCTCAATGTCACACATCATCCAGGAAATACAAACCAAAACCACATTGAGATATCACCTCATGCCAGTCAGAGTGGCAAAAATGAAGAAATCGGGAGACTACAGATGTGGCGAGGATGTTAAGAAATGGGCACCCTCCTATGTTGTTGGTAGGAATGTAAACTGGTACAGCCACTATGGAAACAGTGTGGAGGTTCCTCAAAAAAATTAGCAATAGAACTCCCCTATGACCCAGCAATAGCACTGCTATTGTGCTGATACATAGGGGCACATGTACCTCGATGTTCATAGCAGCAATTTTTTTAATGTTGTTTATTTTCTTGAGAAACAGGGAGACAGCACAAGTAGGGGAGGGTCAGGAAGAGAGAGAGGGAGACACAGAATCCGAAGCAGGCTCCAGTCTCTGAGCTAGCTGTCAGCACAGAGCCCGATGCAGGCCTTGAACCCATGAACTCTAAGATCATGACCTGAGCCAAAGCCAGATGCTCAACTGACTGAGCCACCCAGGTGCCCCTCATAGCAGCACTTTCAACAATAGCCAAATCATGGAGAGAACCTATATCCCTCAACTGATGAATGGACAAAGAAGATGTGGTTTATCTATACAATGGAATACTACATGGCAATAAAGAATGAAATCTGGCCATTTGTAGCAATGTGGATGGACCTCGAGGGTGTCATGCTAAGTGAAATAAGTCAGGCAGAGAAGGACAGCAACCATATGTTTTCACTCATAGGTCTAACAGAAGAACCTTAACAAAGGACCATGGGGAGGGGAAGGCGGGGGAAGAGTTAGGGAGAGCGAAGGAGGGAGGCAAATCATGAAAGACTCTTGAATACTGAAAACAAACTGAAAGCTGAAGGGGGAAGGGGAAGGGGATTGATGGACATGAAGGAGGGCACTTATGGTGAAAAGCATTGGGTTTTATATGGAAACCAACTTGACAATAAACTATAGGAAAAATTATGATGTGAACTAATAACTTCCTAGAATTATGATGGAACTTCTTGCTCTTCATAATTGTGAAATATATTCACAACAATCCTCAAACTGCTCCAATCTTCAGCTATTAGAGACATAATTCAGCAAAGCCCCAAATCATCAGTAAAAGCCAACTGACCCAGAGAAAGGTAATTCTCCTATACCATATATAGGACAATAAATGCTATTTCAGTGCTCTAGCCAGTATTGCTAGAGTTCCTACTATATTAAGGGCAATGTACTAGGTTATACAGCAGGTTTAAGAATAGCAATACTCCTTAACTTCAAGAAAGTAATAGTATTGTCTGTCCAAACAACCAAAACACGGTTTAAGGTAAAAGTACCTGCTCTATACAAATCAACATTTTATACTCTAAGTATTTCCAAATTGAGATCTATATTTTTCAAACCTTTTTAACATTATACTTTCCTCTCATAAAATGTCCCTGTATGCATTGGCCCACATGCTCAGTGGTGTAGGATACATTACATAGAAAAATCGACTTAACGCTTAGTATTTTTAATGAACATGTTTTTAGAAGTATTCAGTTTTTAAGACAGTATAAAATGCATATTCTTTTACCTCACACTATGCTGAAAACATTGCATTAGAGTTTTTTTTCCCTTAGCTTCTCCTGGATTTATTGAGTTTTTAATAGTTCATCCCCCCCCTACTTTTTGTAAGAGTTCAAAATTTGTACATTTTATCTGAGTAATTATTTCAGTGTTAATACTTATGAGGTTTTTTACATTACTTTTCATTTCCTTGATCTTTAAAAAAAAGTGTAAGGAACTAAGAATTCTAAAATCTTTCTCACCAACAGGTATCACCCTCAAAGTTAATTCTACAGACATTTTGCCTCATTTTACTCAATCCTGAGTTTAATCATTTTGTTACCTTAAAATCAGTGGTAATTTATATATCCCACATGAATTAGCAGTGTATTTTCTTGCACTGTTTTATCTCACTTTATTCTGGAGGATTATCCTTTTCTCCAAGGTATACCCATGAAGGTTTTTCTGAAAAGACCTTCCCTTTTTTCTCACTCCTCAGTGATGATTTATGGTCTGAAGGATTTGGATAGGGGAGTGATTTTAATACTTTGTACTTTTAGTACTAGTATTTGTGGGTAAGAAGTCCACTGTCCTCTTAATCATGGTCATAATTTTTCTCTGGTTACTTTTAGGATAATTGTCTTTGGTGTTCCAAACATTCCAAGTTTCCAGCCATTTCCTTTGCTACTGTAAATATGTACAAGTTTTCCTCAATTCTTTGAGATCACCTGGCATTATCTTTTTGATTAATGCCTCTCTATGCAATTTTTGTTACCTTCTGGAACTCCTATTAGTTGCACTTTGGAACATCTTCTATTCTCAATGTGTCTTAATCTTGTTAACACAGTTCTGTACTACCTTTTGGATACTTAGGTCTTTTTTTAATATTAATTATCTCTTCAGCTGTGTATAATGCAATGTTTAACTCCGGTTCGGTTTTAATTTCACTGAATATTTTCATTTCTAGAAATTTTGTTTGTTTATTTATGTTGTCATCCTCTGGTTCCTCTGGAACCTCTTAGAGGTTCTAACTCTTATTGAAAGTTCCGTACCCATAGAATATAAGCTTTACACACATCAGGCTCTATGCTGACAGCTCGGAGCCTGGAGCCTGGAGCCTGCTTCAGATTCTGTCTCCCCCTCTCTCTGGCCCTCCCTGCTCATGTTTGGTCTCTATCTTTCAAGAATAAACAAACATTAAAAACTTTTAAAGAAAAAAAGGGGGGGCTACTGGGTGACTCAGTCAGTTGGACGTCCAACTTCAGCTCAGGTCATGATCTCAAGGTTTGTGGGTTCCGGCCCTGCATCGGGCTCTGTGCTGTTGGCTAGCTCAGAGCCTGGAGCCTGCTTCAGATTCTGTCTCCCCCTCCCTCTGTCCCTCTCTGCTCATGCTCTGTCTCTGTCTCTCAAGAGTAAACAAACAAAAATTTAAAAAAAGAATTTAAGCTTTATGTGATCTGGTCTGTCCAAGTTTCTTCAAGGGGTAGCTTCTAATCACCACCCCAGTGTTTTCACCAAATACTATCAGTCTTTCATTCCTTCTTTGGGGTTAATCACCAGGGTAAACTTGGATGCCACATCTATGAGAGGCAAAGTTTTAGAATTCCAGTTTCTCAGAAGGCACTTCCCCCCATAAAATACTGCTAGTAAGAGGCAGTATTTCTCGCTATATTCATGGGCTGGGGAGTAAAGATTTCACAGCCATCAACATGGACAAGGCAACCCCTTCCAGAGCCTTAATTTCATGAAAGGCTGTCATTCCAATTCTTTGATTAGTGATAAGATATATTGAACTACGTATAGTAAATAGTAACAAATTTATTTTATGGAGTTAACTGTCCAATGTTATGTAAAGTTAGTTCCTTGTAATATGAAAAACACTTCATAAACTACAGAGCACTATATGTTTATTAGCTTGTTGAGCCTCATAAAACTTTTAAGAAAATCTTAATGATGTTCTTTCTGCTCCATTAACATACTTAGATGTTCAGGCCCCTGGGAGGCTCAGTCATTAAGCATCTGCGTTAGACTCAGGTCATGATCTTGCGGTTCAGGAGTTCAAGCACCACCTCAGGTAATACATGAGCCCTGCTTCTCTCTCTCTTTCTCGCTCTCTCTCCCCTTCTGTCCTTCCTGGGATTCTCTCTCTGCCTCTCTGCTCACTTGTACCCTCTCTCCCTCTCAAAACAAAGAAAAAAAAACCCCTTAGATGTTCAAACATTATTTATATTCTATTTAAGGGTGTATGAAATTTTATTTAACTCCTATTTTGGACACATAAGATGTTCACATTTAAATTTTAAAAATTATAAAATTTTAATTTAAAAAATGGATTTAACAAATTAAAAAAAAAACTTATCTTCGTTCTCTCAAGTCTAAGTATCATGGATATTACAAGGGACTATTATAAGGCTGCTGGGAATAGCCTGTGGTTCACTGATTGCATTACGTTAGTAAGAGGTTTAGAAGTCACGAGAATAAATGGCACAGCATAAGGAATATCGTCAATGACATTGTAATAGTGTTGTATAGTGACAGATGGTTGCTACACTTGTGATGAGCACAGCATAACCTATAAAGAGATTGCATCACTAAACTGTACACCTGAAACTAATGTAACACTGTGGGCCAACTATATGAAAATAATTTTTTCAGATATTGTTATCTTGTTTTTAATGCCCATTATAAGACCAGCATTAGATAAAATTTAACAACAATCAGTTCATTTCATCACATTGCCTATACAAAAGAAAATAAAACAAATATCCAAAACTTGAGTAATAGGTAACTCAGTCTTATTACCACTAAAAAATGGAAGTAATTTTTTAAAAATCCAATGGTTTTAACATTCTTGATTCTAATTTTTCTATTCTAATGTAATGATTATTCACATGGTGAACTATCATTTAGATGGATCTTCTGCCTGCTTCCTAAGTCACCATTTTTCAACGAAACATCAAGATTAGTTCACAATAAGTAGTTAACGAAGTATTGTATATGTTGACATCATGGAATATGTTGTCAGAAACCTGAATTTATGTTCTAATTCACTAACTACTAGCTGTGACCTTGGGGTAAATTACTGAAGCACCTTCATTTGCCTCATTTACAGTAGGGAAGATCTAATTATTACTGAGTACCTAAGTAGGGCTGGCTGTGTGACAAGTGCTTTCAATACATGGACTTAATTAAATGTCACAACATCACTATTGAGTTCTATCCATATTGTGGCAGAGTTTAGATGAGAAACTAAGTGATTTTATGTCAAAACTGTATGTTCACTGCTCAGTAATAAAGTGACTACAAAAATAGTATCAGTGATTCCAATTTCTTAGCTTAACTTGGGTATAGAATCATTGAGGCTTTTATTGTCAATGTCAAAAATAAGCAATTAAAAGCCATGGAGTTTTAGTTTTGATAATATACATAATACACAAGGTTTATGATCTTTATGCAAAATTCAATAGTATAACTAATTTTGTAATTTTTTAACGTCAGGTTTATCAAGGCCCAATGGACATAAAGCAAAATTCACATATTTTGTGTAGACAGATTATATGTGCTATAAGAAATATATATATATTTAGTTGATGTTTGGACTATAGGAAATATATATACAGTTGACTCTTGAACAATGTGGAGGTTAAAGGTACCAACCTCCTGGGCAGTTAAAAGTCCATGTGTAACTTCTGACTCCCCAAACATGTAACTAATATGCTGAGGCTGGAAGACTTGCCGACAACTAACAGTTGATTAACATTTATATGTCACATGTATTATAAACTTTATTCTTACAATAAAGCTCAACCCAAACTTTAAAATAGGCCCAATAACATGGACTCAAGCAGTCAAATCCATGTTGTTCATGGCTAACTATGGCTTTTTAATCACTGTCATTATCAAGATAATAAATGGTTCTATTCCCTCCCAACTTTCTTTAATCGCTTCCACCAATTCTAGCACTGTATTGAACGGAAATGAGAATGGACATTCTTGCCTTGTTCCTGATCTTACAGGAAAAGTTTTCAGTTTCAATATTGAATATGATTTTAACTATAGGCTTTTCATGTGTGGTTTTTATTCTATTGAGGTCAATTTATCCTGTACCTAATGTATCCCATGTCTAGCATTTTGTCAAATTCTTTTTCTCCATCTATTGATATGATCATGTAATTTTTATCCCAGACGGAGTCATGAACAAATAGAAAATCTGAATAGACCAACAAGTAAGGAAACTTAGTCATTTAAAGTATTCTAGCAAAGAAAAGCCAAGGAGATGGTTTCACTAGTAAATTCTACCAAGTATTTCAAGAATTAATACCAATGCTTCTCAAACGCTTTCAAAAATTTGAAGAGGTACCACTTCCTGCCTCATTTTATGAGGTGAGCATTTCCCTGACACCAAAGTCAAACAAAGACACTACAAATGAAGAAAACACTGGCTAATATCCATGCTGAATCGAGACGCAAAATTTCTCAACACCATAGACCAAATACACTGGACAGACAGACATCTACAGAATAATCCAACAGAATAAACATTATTTTCCAACACACAGACCATCTGCTAGGATAGATCATATGTTAGGCCATAAAAAAAGCCTCAAATTCAAGAAGATAGAAACCACATCAATGATCCTTTCTGACCACAATGGTATGAAACTAGAAATCAGGACCAGAGGAAAGCTGGAAAATTTGCCATTCTGAGGAAAATAAACAACACACTCCTGAACTACCATCAATGAATATATCAAAAGGCCAATATCTCAGGACAAATGATAATGGAACTACAACACACCAAAATCTATGAAAAACAACAAACGCAATTCTAAGAGGAAAATGAAAATGCATTTAATTTTAAAACCCAAAAAGATCTTGGGTTAAATGGATATGGTTATTAAAGAGGACACTTGTTGTGATGAGCATTTGGTGATATACCTAAGTGACGAAGGACTAAGCTCTACACCTGAACCTAATATGATGTAGGTTAACTAATTTAAGTAAAAACAAGGAAAGAAACTAAAAGAATGAAAGAGAAAGAAGAAAGGAAGAAAGAAGAAAGAAAGAAAAAAAACATTTCAAACAATGTAACTACCCTCAAGGGACTAGAAAAATATTAAGCTGAAAAGATGGCAAAAGGAAGGAAATAGTAAAAATTAGAGCAGAAATACATAAAATAGAAAACAGGAAAATAGTAAGGATTTAAAAAAAGTTGGGTTTTTGAAAACATATGAATGACAAATCTTTAGGCAGAACTAAGAAAACACAGGAGCCAAATTAATATAATTATGAAAGAAAGAGGAGACATTACAACTCCTACCATAGAAATACAAAGGATCATAACCCTACCATGAACAATTGTATGTCAATAAAATGGATAACCTCGAACCCTCCAACCATGATATCATGACCTGAGCCGAAGCCAGACGCTTAACCAACTGAGCCACCCAGGCGCCGCTCATTGTTTGGTTTTGAAGTCAAGGTAATACAAGCTGTATAACAGACATTATAAACTGTTTCCTTCACTTTCATTTCCTAGAAGTTTCTAATGTTTCTTTAATTGTTGTTTTGATACAAGTGTATTGAATTATGAAAGCTAGTACTTACTAGAAAACCAAAATTGTGAGAACCTGTTGTAACATCTACCATCTTTTCAAGTTTCAAGTATACAACAGTATTTTAACTACTGTCACCTTGTAGTACATTATGGTTCTAGAATTTAATCATCTTCTATAGCTAATACGTAGTAGCCCTTGACTAACATCTTCCCATTTCCCTCTGCACCCCCATGACAGATATATTAATTAGCTTGATTCTGGTGATTACTTCACAATGTATACATATATTAAAACACTCAGGTGGAGTGCCTAGGTGGCTCAGTCAGTTGAGCATCCGACTTGGGCTCATGTCCTGATGCCATGAGGAGTTCCAGCCTAGCATTGGGCTCTGTCTGAGCCCTCAGTGATGAGGCTGCTTCAGATCCTCTATCAACCTCTTCTTCTGCCCCTCCCTCAGGCTCTCCTTCTAAAATAAATAAACCTTAAAACAAAAAACTCTAGGTTATACACCTTAAATACATACCATTTTTATTTGTCAATTATACATCAATAAAACTAGAAATCAAAAAGTAAAAAAGGGAAGTTTTCATTATAAATTTATTACTTCAAACATGCTTAATGTTTACAACTGCTTTGAGTTAGAAAGCAGTTAGAAATTATTTCAATATGTGTAGATATATTTCATAGCTTCTTGTTACTACACTAATTCTTTCTGATTTTTCTTTCGAGAGGGGAAAAAAAAAATCAACGCAGCTTTTAATTAAGAACTAGATTTAAGTAGCACAAGCGAAGTCCTTACATACTTGTGAATTGGTGGCAGTGGGGGTGGGGGTTTGCCCTCAGAAAATGTGGAACGATAAAAGGTAAAGAGACTTTACAGTTTTTCTCCTTAGTCAAGATTGAAAACTTTCAGCAAAAGGTATTGTGAGTACCACAAAGCTTCTTTTAAAATTAAATTATGGGGAAGTTGATTTTAATTGGGTAGCTTGCACATATCCCTTAATATTTTTCCCAGCATATTATTATTTCACTTAGGACTTTACCCTCAAACAATTAGGACCAGTATTTCATAATCACTTACAGCATACTTCTAGGTATACTTTCTCAACAAATAGCAATCATTTTAATAACATTTTTTATGAGTTTAATTAAAAGCACCAAGCATAGGGCCTCCAATCTAATAAATACTGTATTTTAGCCTCCTTGCCACTCTTAGGTTTAAAATAATATTCACACACTAGACTCCATTTCTTACAGGACTCTCTTGGTGTAGGAAAAAAGAACATTTGTATAACTGACAGATGATGAAACATCTAAATATAGAGAAACATTCTGGCCAATATCAAATGACTGAGGACCGAAAATTTAAATATACAACAATTCAACTTAATGCATTCTGTTTTCTCAATTACAAGACTGAAATATTAGGCAACATATCATATTAAGACACCTAGTGGGGTCTTTAAAACTAGAAAAGTAGAAAATAACAGTTTAAATTTTGTTAATGTTTTTTTATTTTTGAGAGAGAGAGAGAGAGAGAGAGAGAGAGAGAGAGAGAGAAAATAACAGTTTAAAAGAGTGATCTCCAAAGTGAGGTGTGTGAGCCATGGAGGGTAGAAAATACATTCCACTGGGGATGCATTGGGCAGAGTAACTGGCACTGGTGTCATGGTTTTGGGCACTAGATACCTATTTAAATTAATTCTTATGAGAATCCTACAGTACAGTGCCTCATTCCAGATGAGGTAATTGAAACACAATGGGGGGAGGGATCAAGAAAATATGTTTTCTATGAACATTTATCAATAAGAACATTTCGTTTTAACAACATTCAATATTTTTACTGATAGAACATGTAATTCCTAAGTAATGGACATTTATAGTTTATAACTTTGTAAAATGTTTTCTTCAACGGGGGATCAAAATCTTGGAGACCTCTGATGAATTAGTTTGGAGAGGTTCATTCCATGTAAAAGAAGGGAAAGATGCTTAGTATGCCTTATGTCTAAAATTACTAGGCGTATTCTAATCAAAGACTGTCAGTTTAAAACATTTTTGTGGATGCTATTTTTCACAGGTTCAATGGTAACTTAAAAAGGCCAAGTTAATCAAGAAGATAGAAGAAGCTGCAAACAGTTTTACAGACTGCAGGTCACAAAACCAGCCCTAGCTCTAGTTTGGTTTTGCCCATTTTGCTGAGGTTATGGCTAAATTAGGATGCATTCACTATAGCACCTTAAAGGAGATATAAAAATGCAAGTCCATAGTCAAAGTTTGGGGGTAGAAGGCATATTTTCTCTTCCCAAGAACTTCATGTGTGCTTATTTTCAAGGTTGGATTGCTTCCTACTCTGAGTAGTCAATCTCAAAACAATCTCCCTTACCTTCCCCAACATGCATTTATTAGGGGTCCACTATGTGTCAGGTAATTTTTTCTGATGTAATGGACCTCATTTCTAACTATGTGAGGTGATAAATGTTAACATTTGTGGTAAACATTTTACCACATTTACATCAAAGTATGTTGCACACTTTAAACTTATACAATGTTACAGGTCAGTTGTATCTCAATTAAGGTTGACTATTCTCACTGCAGCTGGCTTATTGTAGTGGTTAGAATTGTCTGGGCATTTCCAAATTTCTTCTGAGTACATTTCTCTATGGTATATTCAGGATTTTTTTCCCCCATCACTGATGAAATTCCAATATTCCTGAGGAGGGGTCAGATTTTTAAAGACATTTCCTTCATTCAATGGGAGTGGGAAATACAAGCCTCCAGTTACGGAATGAATAAGTCATGGGAATAAAAGGTATACCACAGGGAATATATTCAATGATACTGTAATAGTGTATGGTGACAGATGGTAACTACACATAAGGTACAGGATTCTCAAATCACTATGTCCTACACCTGAAACTAACATGTGTGTCAATTCAATATAAATTCCATTTAAAATATAATTTAAAAAACTGTTACTTTACATACATATGTAACTCCTTAAAATTTCAAAAACATTACCCTACTTAATATTGCAGGTCTATGAAACAGATAGTAGCAAAGATACTAACTTTGTCTTACAGCAGAAGAAACTCAGTATTTAAGCTGTACCAGGTCACAAAATTTGTCCGTGGTAGAGCTGAAATTAGACTGCACACAATTGGTTTCAGACTGTGTTTATGGGAATGACCACATAATCTCCCAAACTGGGACACTCTGAAGAACAAAGAAATCCTCCACCCAATGGTTAGGAAGGCATTTATAGTTTCAATTGAGACTGTTTGGATAAACAAGAATATATGGTCATCCTAAGTAAGACCAGTAGAGCAAATATGAAAAAGGCATTTTTTCTTCTGTTCTCTCTCGTGGGAAGGCCACATATTACAGAGTCAAGCACGAAAGCAGTTCATTTTACCTTAGTCCTTCCAGGGTCAAATCTACATCTAAAAGTTTCATGAAGCTCCTCACCAGAAAGCGTACACCCACATATGCAGCCATGTGCACTTACAAACATGCATGCATAAAATTGATGTATTTCTAGGACTCCAGTTCATTCAGTGTTCCTCACTATGGACATTACACACTGATTATGAATCCCTGATTTAGACAAACTAATTCAGATTTAACAATCTTATCTATTCATTTGTTAACACTAAGACTTCTAACTTAAGTCTAAGAACATTTGACTTGCATTCTGCTTAACTTATTTAGGATTGAGATTTTTCATGAAGAATTATTTTCAGTGAAAATATATAATCAATTTTCTTCCTTCGGCTGTCTATTATTTTTCAAGTACGAAATATGTATGGATAACAAGAAGAGGAGTAAAAGGACCACAAGCTTCTCCAAACATTACACTAATATTTGCTATTAAAAACTAAAGCCTTTAGAACCTCCAATGTTACCCTCCTATTCTAGTGGTAAAAGTCTTTATTTTGGGATATTACAAGAGATTTTTTTTTAACTGACTACCTACTAAACCAAATTGATTTGGTGTAGATCACCAACTTGAGACATCACCCTATTTTACTGTCCTATTGATTAGTTACAACTGTATAATCACTTTTAAAGTAACACAAATAGCAACTTAAATTGGCTGATGGGATGTTTGGAGACCTAAACAGTGATCAAGAAGTATTAATATTGAAAGTGCAGATGAAGTTTCATATTTGATTAAAAATGTCCACGTCTATGTGGAAAGGATCTATGTGGACAAATGGATGAAGGTCATTAGACCATACACAGAATCAGAACTCAGTTAAGATTAGAGATTATGATAAAATGGAGTTTCTGTAATTCTACAAAACTGAAGGCCATTGTCTTGTTTGTTCAAAAGCACCAACAATTCTTTCTGCTCTAAAGGAGGTAATGGGTTTCCTGATGCCAAGTTTGGTGCAAGAGGGTCATGGATGCCTCTAAGCATTTCCTATCAAGGGTAAGGATGCATAGGTTGTTGGTGAGAGTTCAGTTAACAGGAGTTATTTAGTTACAGGTTTCAAAGGACAGTAACAGAGCCAGAACCTGTCTTGTTTATGCTTTCATAGGGAGCTGTCACCCCTTCCTAGCATCTCCACAGATAGATGTGCCATTGAGGGATGCTTCCTCTGTTCTTGTATGTGTGGCTATTTCATTTGCAGAAGAGTAAGTGTATACATTTCATCTTAAAGGAGAGCTTAAATATATAGCTAGTTGGGGCGCCTGGGTGGCTCAGTCAGTTGAGCGTTCGACTTTGGATCAGGTCATAATCTCAGTTTGTGGGTTGGAGCTCCAAATAGGGCTCTATGCTGACAGCTCAGAGCCTTGAGCCTGCTTCAGATTCTCTATCTCCCTCTCTCTCTGCCCCTCCCCTGATAATGATCAGTATCTGTCTCTCAAAAATAAATATTAAATAAATTAAAAAATATATGGCTAGTTTGTTATGGTCTCTTCCTGTCAAGATATTATAATTCCAATAGTTCCCTATGTAAAAAAATATCCTGTATTTCTTTAAAAATCTCAGTGATCAAATTGTGAAATAGACAAATTCAAAGACTATTTTCAGCATAAGATAAAAAGTGCTTTCAATTAAACTTAAAGCTGTTCAAGTTCTTAAATCATTTTTTATATATGCTAAACATGTCCCTCAAAATCTCATATGCTCCATTGCGTTTTAAGGCTTTTATTTAAAAACCAACACACCAACAGTAAATATATATTAAATATAGATACATTTTACCAATTCTAATTAGGAGAATCAAAGTGCTCACTTTTAATCTAAATAGTACTTCCACTATTGCTAGAAATGTTTGAGAGCAGTTATAATTCATACTTCCTTATGTATATTATTAGTCATCACTATAGAGTAAGGAAAGCACTTTATTTTTCTTTTAATTTTTAATATTTATTTTTGAGAGACAGAGCACTAGTGGCCAAGGGGCAGAAAGAGAGTGAGACACAAAATCCAAAGCAGGCTCTTAAGTTGTCAGCACAGAGCCTGACACGGGGCTCCAACACATGAACTGCGAGATCATGACCTGAGCCAAAGTCAGACCCTTAACTAAGCCACCCAGGCGCCCCAAGAAAAGCACTTAAAAAATATATTAGAACTTGAGCATTTCCAAAAGTACTGCTGCATTTCACACAGCTACCTTGGAACCATGCTATCATTGTACAAAAGTCTCAGAAGTGCTCCTAGAGACTGTGGTTTCCTTTTTATGTCTAAAATAGGAGTCTTTACTGTTGAAGAATGAATTTAAATTTTGGCAATCATCAAAAGTCCTTTAAAGCTAATTATGCTCAATGAGAATGGTGATCAAGCAAAGCCAAACTGCAGTATTGTTTAAAGAAAAGTTTTAAAGATAGCTCACCATGAACCAAAGCAATTTGATGGTAAAAATGCCAATCCATTAGATCTCAAACTAGACCAGGACTAAAAAAGCTCAAAACAGGCTGAAAACAAATGGATCTCAACTCTGGCTGCACTTCAGAATTAGGCAAGTAACATTTAAAAAGCCTTGGTTTATGAGCATAATTCCTTCCATACTTGTATTCCAAAGCACTTGTGTATCAAAGCAAATTTCAAGAACCATTGGCTCAGTTGTAATCATGTGACATTCAGCGTCATGTACTATTCATATTGCAAGACATCACTTGCTTATCAAGTTCAAATTTATTAGATGTATTTGCACACATTGTGGAACACTCACATCACAAGGTACTCACAATCCAAGGTTTTACTGTGTTATGACTACTAGGACCATTCATTGTGTTTAAATTTAATCCTAAGTGTCAGCATATTGTTTAGAATGGTAATTATGAATAAAGTTGATTCAGAGTAGCTATGTTTAAGAAAAGACTTTTTGCTAGCTAATATCAATATTGGATATGAAATGCTAAGAGTTAAAGGAGATGTTGCAGCACAGCTGTCAGTTACTATGTGGTTCAATTTCAGGTACAAATGATGCCAACATTTCATCCTTCTTGCTTTCCCACCTTGTCGAGGATGCCTAAGCGATCATTAACATTTCGTTGCCTTAGTCCTTACAGTTGTGACCTAAGACATGCCGTGTCTTTGGGGATGGGACATGGTACTTTCATCTACATCCACACAACAAGCACACATCTAAGCGAGTTATGCCAATCAAGCATCTGAAAAGCACTTTTGGTGGAAGAGCATAGATGGAGATTGAGAACAACTTAAAAGGAGAATCTGAGGAGACAAAACTGACCATTTCATGCCCTCTGAAAAAGAAAAGTATTATACAAAGTTGTGGATTTCTACAACAAATAGGCTTCAAAATTCTTTCCAGCTTTATACTCTGTATATAAGTCATTTTTAAAATATTTAAAGATGTTCAAATATGATCAATACTAGAGAAGGTTCAACTTTTTTTTTTTTTTTTTTTTTTTTTTTTTTGAGAGAGAGCATGTGCGAGAGGGTAAGCCTGGGAGCAGGGACAGAGGAAATGGGAGAATGAGAAATGTAGGCAGATTCCGTGCCCAGCACAGGGCCCCATGTGGGGCTCAATCTCAGGGCCTTGAGATCATAACCTGCAAATCCTCATATTCAAGATGACCATTTGGAGTACACCTTTTACTTCTTAGTCATAACTTAGTTTATTCCCATGTACTCTATTAAATATTTTTTATTTTTGTTAAACTGTCCCTTGCAAAAATAAGAACTTCTAGTATTCAATAGCTGTGTATTTTATGTTCACAGGGAAGAGGTTTTAAAACTTATAGGCCTGATACATTTAGGAATGCTTAATTTACTGGAATGTAATTAATCTAGGTTTCTAATTATGATTTGCAACATTCTAGATCTTGTTTCTATCTTGTATGAAAATAAAAATATCCCCCCTTATTCCATGTCTGCCATCTACGTCTTGTATTTAAGTCTTGTATACAAAGGAATTATCTCATGTCTACTTAGAATCACAAGAATAAAATACTTCAGAGGCACCTGGGTGGCTCAGTGAGTTAAGGGTCTGGCTTTGGCTCAAGTCGTGATCTCATGGTTCATGAGTTCGAGCCCCACATTGGGCTCTGTGCTGACAACTCTGAGCATGGAGCATGCTTGGGATTCTCTGTCTCCCTTCCTCCTTCCCCCCCCCCCCCCCTCTCTCTCTCTCTCTCTCTGCCCCTCCCCTGTTCACACTCTGTCTCTCTCTCTCTCTCTCTCTCTCAAAAATAACATTAAAAATATTTTTAAAAATAATACTTCAATGCCACTTCCACCTCTAACCATAGCTGAAAATAGATGGTATCAAACTTGCCTTCACTATAAGCAATCCATTCCCTGGGAAATGTTTACATAGCAATTGTTCTCATCATAGGACAAATGGGTAGCAAAGACTGACAATCTGCTTTGTATGTATAGAACTTGTTTATTTTGATGTTTAAATATTCCACTTCAAAGAAATGGAAGTGTCCTTTTCTGTCAAGCATTAGAATGCTAAAAGAACTTGTAAATACATCTTTTCATTAGACGGTGTCCTCCTTTCTAGTTCCATCTTACTGGCCTGAAGAATGTTGGTTTTCTCAACTCCATAGGCATGTAATAGTTCTTTGAAATCCTTGCTTGCAAGATGAAAATTGCCTAATTACAAAATTAGAACATTTTGCTTAGTATCTTTAGTGATTCACTTACTACTGTCTTATATTTTACTTCTTATACAGGATTTAGTCTTTAATGATTTATTTATATAAAAATAAAATGAATACCATGGTCCCTGACATGGTCATGAAAAGTAAGCCTATTCAATGGTTTTCATTTTAATAAAATATAAACAATTTTTTTAACATTAAAAGGTAGTTTTTTTGTGGGGGCACCTGGGTGGCTCAGTTGGTTAGCCTTCCAACTTTGGTTCAGGTCATGATCTCACAGTTTATGGATTTAAGCCCCGCCCTGGGCTCTGCTGACAGCTTAGAGCCTGGAGCTTCCTTCAGACTCTGTTTCTCTGTCTTTCTGCCCACCCCCCCACCCCACCTCCTGCTGTTTCCCAGAATTAAATAAACATTAAAAGTTTTTTTTTTAAAGGCAATTTTCCACTATGTTCAGGCTCATCCAAAATGAAAACACTATCAAATTGACGTATACAGATTTCTCATCTTTTAGCTTTTAAGTTTCTAATAAAGAACATTTCAAGGCAAAACAAAAATGTCAAAGAGTAAGCTTTAATAACTAAAGTCTTAAATTTGCAGGATTTTCTATCACTATACACAAACCTCAGTTCTGACACACTATATACAACCAGCATGAGCATTGTGGAGTGTGGAGCAATCACCTATTATCTCTGCATTTAAGACAGGAGACACAGGGCGCCTGGGTGGCTCGGTCGGTCAAGTGTTCGACTTTGGCCCCAGTCATGATCTCACTACTCCCTAGTTCTAGTCTTGCGTTGGGCTCTGTGCTGACAGCGTGGAGCCTGTTTTGGATTCTGCATCTCCCTCTCTGTCTCTGCCACTCCCCCGCTTGTGTCCTGTCTCTCTAGTGAAAATTAACAAACATTAAAAAATTTTTAAAGAGGTGATACTTGTATATGCAAATATAGTTAATTGGAAATATTGACATTGAAATGTTTTCAGTTACCCAAAAAACGACTGTTAATATATTTTTAGAAGAAAGTTCATTTCCCTTTAATGCTAATTCTTTGAAAATATTTGATGATCCCTCACATAACTGGACACTGATTAAGTAGCTAACATGATTAATGCTTTCAGGAGAGTATTCCATAATTTCCAAATACTCTTAAGCATTACTTAAAGCTCTACACTTAGAGATAATTTATGACTCATGATTATATATGTATACACATGCACATCTATGTATGAACATATTTGTTCTTTACAGCTCATTTAAACACCTGTCTACATATGTGTAGGTATGCATATGTGCTTGTGGGTATGTACAACATATACACAATGATGATGCATAGGACATGATATTTTCAGTACTCCTTTAGAATCAAGTGTCTTTTAGTAACATGCATTTCATTATAGTTTGTGTGTTATATAGAAGTACAATTTACTGGCAAGAAATCTGTAACAAACCAGAAAAATGGGCTAGAATACTTGGGTTTTTACAGAATTCTATGCTCTAGAGCCTTTCTACATATTTTCTGTCATTTAACCATGCCTTGTTATTTCATAGAACACAGTAGATAGAATATGCATTTCCAATTGCTGAGACAGTTATTTCCGTGCGTTAGTATTCTTTTAGAAACAAACTGGCACTCTGGGAAGCCATATGACATATGTCAGGTAACAAAGAGATCATTTAGTAATTTGAAGCATTTGTTTTTCACTCTGTCATCATCATCTATCCTATGAACCAAGAAACAATATAATAGAAACAAAATTAGTTATTTTTTTATTCTCTACTGAATGCCACATCCACGTCAAACATATGATGATCTGAATGACTTATAAACACATCTTACAGACTTATAAACACATCTCCCAAGAATACATCAAGTGCATTATGATCACTTGTAAGGCAGAGAAATTTTAACAGGACTTGTCATGTCCCTATAATTGGCACTGTAATCTTTCACTAATATCAGTCCTAATCCAATATTCTATTGTTAATTCTAATGCAATACTTAAGAATAATATGAATTAACTAGCACGCACAGCATTATGGAAGAATTGTACTAGCAACCCATAATGATAGTTCAGAGATGCCTGGAGAGTATCGTGATAGCTATTTATCTTCTCTTCAGAAATCTATCACCAACAAAAAGTTGCACAGCCACAGGAACTTAGAGATGCCCTGAGGTTCCTGTTATAATGGGAACATCCTTATGCTCACTGAGCTTTCAAGACATGTGGTGGATTTACCGCTGAACTCTATTTATCCAGTCAAGTAATGCTTGAGAAATATGTTCCTCTCGGAAATTTTGATCTTACCTGAAGCCAAAGTTAATCTTCCTTTTGATGGCTTTCTATCCTTTTCCCACCCACATTTGAAGCACAGTGGAAATTTGCCCCAGAATCTGAAATTCACATACCAATGTTTCACAAGAATTAAAACTCACTACCTAAATTAGTGGAGATAAAAATGGAAGCAAAAAGTGGGAACTTTATTAAAATATTTGGTGAAAACTTAAAAGTTGGACTTCTAGTCAAAGTAATTAGGATAGCCATTTCTTACCAAAATTCAAAGGCAGGTTACGCAGGATACCCCAGAAGAGAAAGAGGATAGAAATTCCCTAAGTAAACTTCTGGAGAGAGATCGCCAACTACTTACTTTGCTTGTGTATTTTAGCGTTGCCTTTTTTTTTTTTAAGGAATTCGTAATACAGAACGGAGGGTAAAACATGTAGATTTTGAGGAATGATCATGAAGTAAAAATTATAAGTACCCCTAAGTTAAGATCTCCAGGGAAACCAAACAGTGTGTATGTGTGTCTATATATGTATATACACATGAAGAGAGATTTTTTTTAAAATTACTTACATGATTATGGAGAAGGACAGGTTCTAGGATGTGCAGTGGGCAGGTTGGGTAGCCATCCAGGAGAGTTGATAGCAGAGTTCTCGACTTAACAGAGGACTTGGAATCTAGAAATAAACAATGTTTCAACTTTAGACTAAAGGCAGGAAAACAAGATTTCAGCTTTAGACTAAAGGCAAGAAAAAAAAAATGTTCCAGATCAAAAGAATCCAGGCAGGGGAGTTTTCCTCTCACTCACTGTGCTCTCAGTAACAAAACTTATGCATTCCTTTGTATTATTTCTCTACCTAACCCTGAGAGAAAATCAGTTTTTTACTAGATAATTTTACCTGTTATTAATGAACTGTATTCTTCTAGAAGATTACTTTTCCCCAATAGTTGTAGGTTTTAGACATATTGATTCTTGAAGCTGCAGTCTGTGTTCACTGCTGTATTTTCATTGGTGTATCATATTCTCACTCATCACCATTTACTAAGACTGCTGTTCTTGATACACATTTGAAAACATTCTTATTTTCTTAATGGCTATTTATTTTTGAGAGAGAGGGAGACACAGATTCTGAAGCAAGCTGTAGGCTCTAAGCTGACAGCACAATGTGGGGCTCGAACTGGGGAACCTTAAGATTGTTACCGGAGCCAAAATTGGATGCTTAACTGACTGAGCCGCCCAGGTGCCCCTAAAACTATTCTAAAATATACATGAGCATTTAAATGATCAAGAAGAGCCAAAATAATCTTGAAGCAGAACACTTCTCCTAACTCATACTTTGAGTTATTAAGATCTATAGATAGTGTGGTTAAAACAGTGCGGCATTGTACAATGATAGACAAATGGATCATTTTGGGGAAAATAATCCAGAAAACAATTTCCACATACATGGACCTCCTACATACAAGCTGAAGTTTGATAACTTATCATCCACTAAATTACCAGCTACAACCTCATAATTGCATGTGCATACGATACATGGGCGATGATAGCAGATTTATTCATAAGAGCCCCAACCTGAAAATGTTTTCAAATGTATATCAAGAGCAGCATTCTTAGTAAATGGTGGTGAGTGCGAATATGATACACCAATGAAAATACTGTACAGCAGTGAACACGGACTACGGCGCCAAGAATCGATATGTATAAAATCTACAGCTATTGGGAAAAGTAATCTTCTAGAAGAATACATTTAGTTAATAACATGGGGTTTGGGGGTTTGAACTCACAGACCATGAGATTATGACCTGAGTTGAAGTCGGATGCTAAACTGATGGAACCACCCAGGTGCCAGGTTGGATATTTTTGAGTATTTTTGGTGGCTAGTTCTGGAGAGTGTTCTTCTTAATGTAGTAATAATGAAGTTCTCAGGAGTATACATTTTTTAGTTCAGTTAAACTCTACAGTCTATTTTGAAACAAACACATCTACATCACACACTCGATGCTCAGCATGTGCTTTTTGATTCGCCAAATGTCCCCATTTCACATCAAGGCGTCTACTGAGAACTCTCAGTGGTAGGTAAAATTTACGGAAAGTAATTGGTGCCAAAGTTGCAGGAGTGCTATTGAAGCCTGTAATATCTAATTTTATCTCTGTTGATAATATTTGGAGTCATTTGCAAACAGCAACATCCTCCCTGGATCAATTTGCTATTTTTTAATTTTAATTTTTTTTTGTATTCTACTCACCTAGCCATAGACTCCATACTCTATGACTCAAAGTATTTTGAACTACTTGATACAATACAATTTTATTAGTTTTATTTCCTTAAGTTGGAGTTGGTTTCTGTGATTTGCACCTGAGCACGCTGAGAGGACGTAGCACTTCCAGACATTTCAAAGTACCTGTACCCAGATCACATCTGCACCCTGTTTTTATTGCTCTTCTCCCTCTGACTCTTCTACTTTTCTGAATCCATACCACTTACGACTTTGCTCTTGCCAATACCCTCTCGTCTGTGACCCTCAATTCCATCTCTCCCTATTGCATTACAATTGTTCCATCCGAACAAAAATAGTTTTCCATTTAAAAAAAATATTATCCCATCATTTCTCTCTCCAGCTACTTTCTATTTCAGTTTACCCTCGTAACAAGTACTTCAAGAAATATTCTCGACCTAGTGTGTTCGCTTATTCACCTCCAAGTCTCCTCAGCCAACTTTAGCCCAGCTTTCACAGTCTTAAGGAGAGCTCTTTTCAAGGTCACCCATGATTCCCCTGTACTGAAGCCAGTGGAAAAAAACCCCGGGTTATCTTCTTGGGGAATCTATCAGCAGCATTCGAGATATGGAACCACTTCTTCCTTGACATCATTTTGGTGGTTTGGGTAATAAATTTTCCTACCTCAGCGGCCATTTTTCCCTATCCTTTCTTTTTACTGCTCATTTTTGTAGTTTCTTTGTCCGGTACAGGCTTCCCTTAGATTTCTTCATGGCTACCTTTTTCCTTATTTGTTTCTAATATCATGGGGTACCCGTCCAATATCACTTTCCAATTTTATTTTCTTAATCTAAGTTATCAGATACTTTTTTTAACTTTTAAGCCTATATACAGGTGTCTTCAGTATCTCCTGTTTCTATAGGTTAACATCTTAGAGCTTTCTCATTTGTATTGTCAGAGACAAACTTCTGGCATGTGAAAGCCACATATACATGTATATATATGTGTGTGTGTGTGTGTATATGTGCGTGTATATATATATATATGCATTGATACCAACAAAGCAAATACCATGCCAGCTCTTTGTAATCAATTCATCCTACTCCCCCATAAGAGAACATGTAAAGCCAAACAAAACAAAACCAAAAAAACTGAAAATTCAACTCTTGTCCCTTCAGTAGAACTGAGCATTTCATACAACCAATTCGGCTCCCAAACGAGTAGTAACACTTAGGCATAGATTCCTCTAAAACTTTAGTTCCCATGAGCAAACAATTTTGGCAATGTTGCATAACACCCACTCCTCTTAGAAAGCCCCTTTTCAAATAAATTTATTAAGATATCTGCAAATATATATGAATTAAAGAATCGTATTTAATTACTTTCTTTTAGATTGTATCAACAATTCATACAGTACTCTTTTAACTCATGTCTTGGCATTGGGCCATATTTCTATTTCTTTTAGTGGTTTGAGGGATTACAAAATGTAGATGTAACTTTTCAGACTACCTGAAGTTAATTTTATCCCACGTCGAGTAAAGAAACCTTAGACCATATATCTAGCTTGCCCTCAATTAGGTTATAATTTTCACATGTATTATATCTACCTTTAATCATGAAAGTACCACTCAAAAAGTATTATACATCATGTTTTCAACAGGCATATATGCTTTCTCAAAATGAAGAAGAGAAAATACTAAACTTACCCAGATATTTATCACTTTTCCTGTTTCTCCTTTATTCCTGAAGTTCCAAGGTTCCCTCTTGTATTGTTTCCTTCCTGCCTGAAAAACCGACGTTAGCATTTAGAGCATGCTTGCTTTGGAAAACTATCATAGTTTTCCTTCATTTAGAACGACTTCCTTTTGTCTCATTCGGGAAGAACATTTTTGCCAGCTATAGCATTCCAGGCTGACAGTTGTTGGTTTGCAAACTGGCCCCTGGGCTGGAAGGCAGCGGGACTGAAGGAAGAGCCAAACCTTCCCAGAGGGACAGGTGGCTGGTCTGTTAGCAAGGAAACTTACACAAACAACGCTCGCTCCAAGCAATCCCAAGACAGGCAAGGCTCCACTCCTACGCGCCACCCTCTTTACATTTATATAGAGGTCTTAACAAGGCTCACTCACGTAAACCATCCATCTGATCTCAATACCACATTGCTGTCTCTAGGCTTTGACCTTTAAACTAGCTTCAGGTGTGAGAATGGTGGGCCAAATCGATATTCCAAAGAGAGATGAGCGGGGAGGGGCCTTCAATGGCCTCTTGTAGCTCAAAGGTCAACCAGAGGTCATGTCCTCTCGATGACCTCTTCCAATAACAATTACTGATAAGACATCCAAAGTTACTTAATTTTTTTGTTTCTTTCTGTGTCATGTGTAATGTTTTCTTTGGCTTTTCTTCATTTTGGTTTTCAGTGCTTTGATAATGTCTGGTCATGATTATCTTGAATTTTTCTTTGTGGAGTTGGTTGAGCTCCTTCAAACATAAACGTGCCTTTCAGGGGCACCTGGGTGGCTCAGTCGGTTAAGCATCCGGCTTTGGCTCAGGTCAGATCTCACGGTTCGTGGGTTTGAGCCCCGCATCAGGCTCTGTGCTGACAGCTAGCTCAGAGCCTGGAGCCTGTTTCTGGTTCTGTACCTCCCTCTCTCTCTGACCCTCCCCTGCTCCAGCTGTCTCTCTCTGTCTCTCAAAAATAAAAAATAAAAAAAATAAATAAAAGTGCCTTTCACCAAATTTTGGTATTTAGGCCTGTTGATTTCTTCAAATACATTATCTGAAGCATTCTTCATCTCCTTTCCTTCTGGGACTCCATTGACATGAATGAATGTTAGACTCTTGGCTTCTTTGCTCTTTTGTTTTCTGACTTTTATTTTCTCTGTGCTTCAGTCTAAGAAATCGGTGGATTCTGAAATTTATCTTTTTTTTTTTTTTTGCCTTCAGTCACTAGGTCTAATGTCCAAATCATACTATGCCTGGATAAGACCAAACCATGAACATACAGTCTTCAGCCTTTGTTGTAACCACTCATATGTGAGCCTGGTCTATGTTTGTCTTTATTTTATCACCTATTCTTTCAAATATTTGACAGGGACTACTGTGTTCCAGGTACTGGGGATATAAAGCAGAGTAAGACATAATGTTTATTCCCTAACGTCTCCCAGTCTGGTTCCTGGGTACCAGTTGAGTTCTGCTAGCCCTCTGCCTGGGGATGGTAACTTTGCTTTGGCCCCGCAGGTCTCTTTCCCAGCCTCTAGTTTCTTGGATTCCATTACATCTACTATGCACAATTTTGAACATTAAAACTCTCACTGTGAGTATTTTCACCGCCCAATAGAGACTTGTGTCGCCATGTGCTATCCCCTGGGAGAATCTTTGGGGACAAAAATCCTCACCCTAATCAGATACACATTTTAATATCACGTGTGTTTGGAATCTTAATTTTGAGTCAGTGGCATCTCAGGTGTAAGCCTCAGTCCCATTAGGCATGGCCTTGACTATCCCTAACAACTAAGCCACATAATACAAAAGGACAAAGGAGGAGTAAACACTGACCCTTTTAAATGCCCTTCTATCTCTAGATGCTAATTCATTGTACTGCACAAGAAGTGTAACAGTTTTTTTTTTTCTTCCTGTTTTATCTTTCCTGGTAAATGAGAAAATCCTGCTTCCTCCACTGTGCTTAGAATCCTGTAATTAACCAGAGTGTGCTAATAGTAATGACTCTATGTAGATTACAAAATCTGCATGTATATGAAACAAGAATAGGGGAAGGGACTGATGATTTTTTATCCTAATTTGGTGAAACTCCACTTGTGCTCCTTGAATACTTTACATAGGCACCATTTTCTCTCTCATGGTCACATAATGTTTTATATTATGTAAAAGTTATATGAATATATTTGATGCCTGGTTGCATTTTAATATCTTTAGTCAAGTGTTACCAGGTAAAATAGAAGCACTTTATAAGGATTGGGATAGGCTGAATTTGGTGCTTACTTGGCATATTGAGAGGGACTCTCCTAGAACACCAAAACAAAACAAAAACCACCACCACCACCACCACCAATGGGCAAACATCAAATTAAAGATTAGAAAGAAGAATAATTAATATTTGAGCTAGTTATAAAGAAGGATTTGCACACATTTAAAAAATGGTTTTTTTTAATGTTTGCTTTTGAGAGAGAAAGAGAGCATGAGCGAGGAAGGGGCAGAAAGAGAGGCAGACACAGAATCTGAAGCAGCTCCAGGCTCCATGCTGTCAGCACAGAGCCTGACGCGGGGCTGGAACTCGCAGACCGCAGGATCATGACCTGAGCCAGAGACGGATGTTTAACAGATTGAGACACCCAGGTGTCCCAAGATCTGCACACATTTGCTCTTGGGTTTTGTGGAAATGAATTCTTATATACAATATATACTTGTTTACAGAAAATTTACTTTTCTCCTTGAGTTAAAAAGGAGAAGAATCCTTTTTAATTTAATAGGAATCCAAAGAATGAAAATTAATCTTCATCTTTTTTTTCTTTTTTCTCTATCAGCCTTTATATTATTTTCTAATATTTTTCTGGGTTTCCTAGCCAATAATCAAGATTTTGAAGGAAATAGGTCATTTTAATGTCAGTTCCTTACCAAACCTTTATTACAGTATTTTTTTTCTTCCTTGTCTCCTTCCTTGAACAAACCTGACATGAAGCATTTCCACAAGAACCTGTTCCTAGAGAAATTAAGGCCAGTGAAAGGCCAAATCAAATGGTAGTAGATTTAGAAGAAAGGATGAATAGTGTATTTCTCAAGTTGCATTATGCTTTCTGGAGTGTTTTACAGAATATCAGAAAGATACATGCTTACATTTAATAGGCTCTAAGGTAATCTTTATTTTTTCCAAAAAAATTTTTTTATGCTCTTTATTTTTGAGAGACAGAGAGAGACAGTGGGAATAGGGGAGGGTCAGAGAGAGGGGGAGACACAGAATGCGAAGCAGGCTCCAGGCTCTGAACTGTCAGCACAGAGCCCGATGTGGGGCTCAAACCCACGAACTGCGAGATCGTGAGCTGAGCTGAGCCGAAGCCAGACGCTTGCCCGACTGAGATTACCCTCTAAGGTAATCTTTAATCTGATACTCTGCTTTGATTGAGATAACCTATGTATTTAGATTGAAATTGGATGGTTTTATTTTTTCTGTTCTGAGAAACATAAATGACAGACGGAGAATCTAAAAGATCCAGGTATTAGTAATTGAATGATTAACTTACTGCAAGATTAAGTTCAAATGGAAATAAAGTTACAGTATGATGAAAATGATGGCCATATAAACAAGGAACCTCATTATTTTCTAAGCCTGGCCTCCCTCCACCAAGGACATATCATTTTACAGTCACTCAGATATAAAACCAAAAGCCTCCCTGGACTGACCAAACTTCTCTATAGTCTACTAGTTCAGTTAATGCAGCCCCAAAACTTCTGTGTCATATCGTTTGTCCATGCTCCATTTCACTCAGTATTCACCGATACGTACACCAGGGTGCACCATTTTTATGCTATATAAATATCACCTCAGTATTTGATTTAATGTTTATTCATTAAAAAAATTTTTTTTAATGTTTTCTTTATTTTTGATACAGACAGAGACAGAGCATGAGAGGGGGAGGAGCAGAGAGAGAAGGAGACACAGAACCTGAAGCAGGCTCCAGGCTCTGAGCTAGCTGGCAGCATAGAGCCTGACGCGGGGCTCGAACCCACGAACGTGAGATCTGACCTGAGCCGAAGTCGGAGGCTTAACCGACTGAGCCACCCAGGTGCCCCAATGTTTATTCATTTTTGAGGAGGAGGAGCAGAGAGAGAGCGGAAGACAGAGGTTCCAAAGCAGGCTCTGCGCTACCAGCACAGATGTGGGGCTGGAAATCAGTAACAAGAGCATGACCTCAGGAGAAGTAGAATGCTTAGGTGACTGAGCCACCCAGGTGTCCCCAGTACTTGATTTATTTTTTTCCCATAATATTTTATTGTCAAATTGTTTTCCATA
>NC_043703.1:137749558-137767058 GCF_006229205.1 Suricata suricatta | reverse complement strand
ATATTGGATCCATTCACCTCTCCGTTTTCATAATTGCCTTCTCTTACTTTAGGAAGAGAAGTATGACTCATACTCATCAAGAATCTTCCTATCCTGTATTGAGGATCAAACAACAACAACAACAAAAACAAGATTAAGTTTTGTTGTCTGAGAAGCCTCCTTTAATGAAGGAACCTTCCCTCTTGGAAGGCTTCAGGATCCTCCCTGGCTCAAGTTGAACCGTGGCAAATGAAGTGGAAAATATAAAATGCAATTAGGATGTCTCAAAATCAAATTCAAGTATACAGTACTATAGTGTGGTGTAGTCGGGACACTAACAATTCTATTTTCAAGACATTAATGATTGTATCTCCCAGACACTGTAGAAGAAAGGCTGATCTATGAGATCAATTTCCTATAAGCAAATCCCTCCTTTTTTTTTTATATATGGAAACATTTTATTAAAGTCTTTCTTTTTTTGTTGTTGTTAACATCTACAAAATAAATTTTATTCCTGAAAGCAACTTATATGACCACGGCACTTAGCAAAACTCCTAAAATGAGGTACCTGGGTGGCTCAGTTAAATGTCTGACTTCGGCTCTGGTCATGATCTCACATACCGTGTGTTCAAGTCCCGCGTTGGGCTCTGTGCTGACAGTTCAGAGCCCGGAGCCCGCTTCAGATTCTGTGAGTCCCTCTCTCTCTGACCCTTCCCTGCTCATGCTCTGTCTCTGTCTCAAAAAATAAATAAGGATTAAAGAAAAAAAAGTAAAACTCCTAAAATACTTCCAATTTTATGAGGTTGTTTCAAATGCCTATTTCAACTTTTTTTAACCCCATAGACAAGGTACTTCTAAAAATGAGTAGTGGATATGATTCTAGGATATTTAGTTTCAGTAAAGCCCATATATATATGTGGGAATAAAGAAAAGAATTAACTTTAGTGTCTTTATGAACTTTAATCACAGTCATTGATTTAAACAAAATGAAGGAAAATTCAGATTTTCAGATAAACTGCCATTTAGATATTTGTTGATTGAAAAATGTCACATGATTTTTGGTATATAATTTGGAAACAATTCAAATACTTGAACAACATCGCCACACCAAATAGCTTGCCGCTTTATCTACTTGTTTATACACAAAAGCTCTCAAGCTCTTCAAATGTAAATAACAACAACAAGAAATATACATTGATGCTGAACTGTTTAGCACTAAATAATACCTCTATATTGATATAAAATACTATAAAACCATTTTAATCTTAAAAAACATTTTCAATATTTTATTTTTTATGTTTAATAATCAATAAATTTTCTAATAGAATTTTATTTTTCATCAGTTATATTTTTTTAATTTTTAAAGATTTTTTGAGAGACAGAGAGACAGAGCATGAGTAGAGGAGGGGCAGAGAGAGAGGGAGACACAGAATCCAAAGCAGGCTCCAGGCTCTGAGCTGTCAGCGTAGAGTCTGACTTGAAGCTCAAACTTACCAACCGTGAGATCCAGACCTGAGCCGAAACCAGATGCTTAACTGACTAAGACACTCAGGCACCCCTCATCAGTTCTACTTTAAAAGCAATTGGAACAAAAATATAACCCTAATTATTTTCTTAATTTAGAACCTTATAGTCATAGCAAATAAAAAGTCAAATTTTATTTATATATACATAAATATAAAAGTTCAAACCACTAAAACTTATAAAACAATTTCAGTGTTTAAAAACTGTGAGGAAATGCAGTCCTTTTTTTTCGAATATTAGGCAAAACCATTAAAATGGCTCCTTTATATGTTTCTTATAATATTTAATCATATGCATATCTCTATTATTATTATAATAGTCATATCCATTTTTCTCTGTTATATTCTATTGCCACAGTGAATTGTAAGCGATTGTTGGGCATAGATTTTCTTTCATATTTTAGTTTTTTCCTCTGATAAAGAAAAATGTGTATTAAACAAATTATTGTTAAATCATAACAAATTTTGAACTTAATTCTAAGATCAAATATAACAACTCATCTTCATCCACACAGAAGATTACAAATACTGACAATATACACAAAGTGAAAAAACTAAATAGCACTCAGAGAACAGGCAAACTTTCATTCCATTGAAAATTAATATTGAAATAAAGTTCCAGACAAGCAAGTATTTAATTTTTTCTAGCAAATTTACATTTAAAGCTATAGAGAGACTTTTAGAATCTAGAACTCTATAAGAAACATAAATTTAAGAATTTGCTGGGGCGCCTGGGTGGCTCAGTCGGTTAAACCTCCGACTATGGCTCAGGTCATGATCTCACGTTTGTGGGTTCAAGCCCCGTGTCGGGCTCTGTGCTGACAGCTAGCTCAGAGCCTGGAGCCTGCTTCCGGTTCTGTGTCTCCTTCTCTCTCTGCCCCTCCCCCTCTCATGCTCTGTCTCTCTCTGTATCAAAAATAAATAAAACATTTAAAAAATAAAAAAAAAAGAATTTGCTCTACCACTTATTTGAGATAACAATAAACCATTCAGTTATTCTGTTCCCTGAACCAAAATAAAGGAATCATTACATGTAATTAATCAGGTATCTCTTAGTTAAAATGCAAATGAGAAGTATCTTGACAAGATTTCTTAACATTACAGTGTGAAGTACAGCCCACAAACCCTTACAGAAGGAAGAAAAGTCATTATTTTGAAAAAAAGGCCATATTTTGAACTATCCCTTTTTTAGATGGGAACAAATTGGAAATAAATGGGTTCAAAATGCATCCAAAAAATACATAGTTGGGAGGATAATTTCATTCATTTCTTTTAACTTTTAAGAAATGAGCTCATTAGAGATTCCAATCTCTGTGGTACAATATGACATAATTATGGATGTTTTCACATTTGACATGTGACACACTTGGGAAGATCAATAAATTTACATTGAGTCTGAAGATTGCAAAATAAGAAGATCTCGAAGCTTCTATTAACGTTTGGAATCAACACAGGACAAATTTTGTGACTCTATGTCAAGTTGTAGTAAAAACCATGTCAACTTTAATGTGACATTATAGACTTTTGTAATCATCCTAGTTAACTGTTACTGGAACTGACATCCCGTTTTTCGTTCCCCTCCTGCCACCAAGGAAGCGTTATTCGCCTCCAATTCATCACAGCATGGCAGCAGAAAGATTTGTTCCCACGTGTTCAACTATCATTTCCTGACTTTTCAGTGAGAAATAAATATCTTCACCTTTAAATTTTTGGCCATATCATCTCTCAAAAGTCAAGAAATTACATAATTCGTACAGCAACAAAAACAGAGAAAAAAGCCTCAGCAACTTGAATGTTATCCAAATTCATTTTGGGGTCTTTTACCCTCTTTACTGGTGGCGTGGTAGGATTCTTCTAACAAAGGCCAAAAGTAAAGCATTATTGAGATATATTTGAGCTTGGTTCAATATGTTAATCGGGTTTTAAAATAATATTAACCTTTAGTGATATTTACAAATGTTATTAGAAGTTTACATTATTTGGAGTAAATGAAAGCTAATGCTAGAAAGAGGACACAGACCATGTTATCTATAAGGTTAAAGAAAGGACTTACCTCATTAACTAGCATTTTTACTCTTGTTAGTAATATGTCCTTTGGTGAAGAACACTACTGGGAGAATCTCTGAATATTAAATTTTCAAGAAGTCTACTAGAATTTAATCGACTCTACTAGAAAGTCACAAATGTTTAACAGTAGAGGGCAATCTTCTCCAGGAATAGTATATATGGGCAAAAACACTGGCTATAGTTTCTTCTCCGATTTTTTTGTTTGTTTCTTCACTCTCTGAATATATATATATGTGTGTGTGTGTGTGTGTGTGTGTGTGTGTGTGTGTGTGTGTACACATCTATATGTAGTATTTTGAGCATATAGATTATCTTCTGTGTTAATGTTTGAATTATTATTATTATCTTTAGTGAACTGTTCCACAGGGGCGCCTAGACAGCTCAGTCAGTGAAGCCACTGACTCTCCATTTCAGCTCAGGTCATGATCTCATGGTTCATGAGTTCAGACCCTCAGTTGGGCTCTGTGCTGACACTGCAGAGCTTGCTTGGAATTCTCTCTCTCCCTCCCTCTCTGCCCCTCCTCCACTTGTACACCCACACTCTTTCTCTCTTTCAAAACAAATAAATACTTTTTTAAAACTTAAAAAAATAATAAACTGTTTCACTGTAAACCATAAAGGGCAGAAGGAAGAGATCTGTTATGAAGTCATCCTAAGGGTGGTACATCATATAATGACGATTCAGTGGCTGAGAGACAGAATATGCATCAACTAGAAGAAAAACACCAATAAGGATATGGTAGCACCAGTACATACCGACCTAAACTAGAATAAAGCTGATCCAATTGTGGCCAAAAGACAACTGACAATCTGATAAACATAAAAACAAATCCACTAAGTAATTGCCTGTTACTACTAACAGCAAGCATCTGTCTTTAGCACAACTTGAGTCTACATTTTTAAAGTCGACATTATAGATGAATCTGAAGGAAAAGTAATACAGCAAGAAGGAAAGTAATATAGCCAGGACAACGCTTGGGAACTCAGGCTGAAACTGTTGGTCCACAGGAGGAAGATTTCAGAATGTAACCTGAACCAAACTCAAGTTCTTTTTGGCAGTTTTCAGCCAATAAGAGTGAATTTGCTGCACTGCAGCTCCATTTTACTAACATGTGCAGGAGCTCCTACTTTTATTACCTTTGTTAGAATTTTATCTAACATCCTAAAAATGTAAGAACACTCTCTTCCTACCCAATAATGAGCTAATAGCTTAGACAGAATTTTTTATGCCAAATATCAAAATAATTTAATTTTTATTTATTCATATTGCTCTCCCGTGTTTAAATTTCATATTTGGAACCTGAAAAATTGAGTTTTCATTTGTAACTAATGAGGCGATAAAACTCAACACAGAGAGGAGCCTAATCTGAAAGGAGGAAGGAGAGGAATCGAGAGTGCACGGCTTCTTACAGCTGCAGGAGGGTATCAGGATTAAGGGTCAGTCGTATTTCTGCCAGACACATTCACACGTTACCTTTTGGTATTCCTTAGTGTAGCTCAGCCCAACATTGAAAGTAGTAGAGACCCATGGCAAACCATTACAGCAATTTCTATGCCTGAGAAAAAGGAATTTTCTCAGATGCTCTGTAGAGGTTGGTTAATGGAGTCTGAGGATAAAGGAAGAAACCTGCTAACCGAAGAAAGATCTCAGGTTCTTCCAGTCTCTAGAGGGACCACTGGGCACCTCTCTCAGGCAGAAGGGTGAACTAGACTCCCTGCGAAAGAGTAACTTCTAATAGTGACAGGCAATTTTGTGGAATAAGGAGGTTCAGAATCAGAGGAAGGGGCGCTTGGGTGGCTCTGTGTATTTAGTGTACAACTCTGGATTTCAGCTCAGGTCATGATCTCATGGTTTGTGAGTTCAAGCCCTCCATTGGGCTCTGTTTTAACAGCATGAAGCCTGCTTGGGATTTTCTTTCCCCTCCCACTCCCCACCTTTCCTCTGTACTCTCTCCCTCTCTCTCTCTCTCAAAAATAAATGAATAAACTTACAATAAAAAATAAGAATTACAGGAAGAAGTCAAACTATGCTCTTTTATTTATTATATTTTATAGAGGCAGGATTTATTTTAGTTATAAACTTTATATTTTGTATAAAGATAATTGCATACTCTGTAATGCAGTAGATATATGGAAGAAATTAGAATGTTGCCTATGCTACTATTATATCATATATAAATGTATAAAGTATAATATTATTTCCTAATATATGATTTATTAGTATGTGAAGCACTCTTGCAGGGCTTCAGCATTCTGTGGTAACAAAGAAGAAAAACCCTGCTCTGGCCCACTGCATCTTAGAAAATTTCATTGATATTTTATTGCTACAACTCTTATGGGAGCAGAGGCAGCAATTGCTCAACCCTAGTTCCAAAAGGATTAAATATGACCAAGATTTATGTAAGTCAAAATCTCCACATTCTGTTTCAACCACAGAGGCATCTTTTCTAGCTTCACCTTACCTCCCGCTACCCAACTGAAAACTAATGGAGCTATTTCTATGTAAAAATAAAATAAAATAAAAGCCATTTTTTCTTAATGCTAAAACTGGAAAAATATTTTCTTGGCTAAGACCTCACATAGCAATGGATTGTTTTTAGGGGTTTGTGGCAGGCTCTCTATACAAAATCACCAGAAAGTTTTCTGATATATCCAGTTTTCCTTTTCAGCTAAAAGCATGACATTTGAGGGGGTTTTTTTCTATGTTCCATTATCAGGGGAGCAGATGAATATCAATATTAAATTTAAAATATAGAAAAAGGTTAAGGGACTTTTTTTTTTTAAGACAGGAGTAATTTCTCTGACTCAGAATATCTATCATTGTTATCCTATGCACGTCTCACCATTGTATCGCTTGTTTCCTGAGCTTCACAGATTTACAAACTGTCCTTCAGGATAGATCATACGGAAAGTTTCACTCATGCCTCACGTAATCAAGATGATTGCGATAACCAGGTGCAGTGCAATTTAGATGAACCCATAGACTTTGATGCTATAATGGATTAAGTCTTTGGAGACCTTGGAATAGGATGATTGTGTTTTCCATGTTGGATGGACACAAATCTTTTGGATCCAGGGGCAGACTGTGGTAAGCAGGATAATGGCACCAAATAATGTCCATGTCCCAATTCTCAGATCTTAAAAATGTGTTACCTATTTGGAGAAAAAGACTTTGCAGAGGCAATTAAATGAAGGACCTTGAATTGAAAAGATTTTTCTGGATTATCTGGGTGGCCTCAAGGGACTCTTAAATCAAAAAACTTTTCCTGGCTGGTGAAAGGAGAATATTGTGATTATGGGGGAAAAAATGGTTGGAGAGATACAGTGTTGTTGGCTTTGAAGATGGAAGGAGAAAGCCATGAGCCAAGGAAAGTGGAAGGTCTCCTGAAGCTGGAAAAGACAGTGAAATGGATTCTCCCTTGGATTCTATCCTGCGGACACCTTGGTTATAACTCAATGAAACTTTTGTTGGATTTCTAACCTACTGAACTTTCAGTGGCTATACCAGAGTGGTTTTAAGCCACCAAACTTGTGGTTATTTACTACAGCACTAGTTGAAAACTCTGACAAATAATGAACCATGAACTCAGCATAGAGAACTATGTAGATATTATACAAGTAATATACTATATTATATGTATAACATATGCAGAGACTTTCCACTTACAATTATTTTCTTTTTTAGTTATTGACATCCCCTGACTCATCCTGATATAACTTTATCCTATTTTTCCTAACTCTCTTGGCAACATATAATTTTATCCTTCCCTGTACTGCATCTACTTTATTTATAATACATTTTGAACAGGCCTTAATTTTCCCATTGAATTTTGTATCTATTAATGGCAGAGTTGAGATTTATTCATTTCTGTATTTCCTTTAGCTTCTGGTACTTTATTGTTCACTCAATAAATATTTGGCAGAAATATATATTAGATTCTCCATAATCTATAGAGTCTATTTATTAAACTACTAAACGAATCAATAAATTATACTCTCTGTCATTCTGCACCCATTCATTCTTTATGGTAGTACTACAATTTGCTTTTGTACAAGTGTTCTCAGAGGAAAAACTGCTTAAAATTCTACTCCCATGCATTATTACTGCCATTGCTGGTTACTGTTATTACTAGTGCCTCTTTGTTTTAGGATCAGAAAATAAGATTGGTTCTAAACTTACTCAATTTGATTTTATATATTTGCTCTTAAGAATAACAGCATTATTTATACTGGAATAATGTACTTGACCATTGTAAAACATTTACCAAATTAAAAATATAAATAGCACAAATAAAAGTCATTACTATAACCATAATGAAGAAACAGCTATCATAACCATTTGGTGAACATCATTTTAGATATCCTAAAACAGAGAGAAATCAAGAAAAAATAGACAAAATGATTTTATGATGAGACCATATTATGCATTTTATTTATAAAAATACCAGCATTATAAATACTATTTATATCATATATTTACATAATTAAATTGTATTTACCAAACATAGAAAATCTGGAGTACAATTAAGATGAATATTCAATTTATTGTCTTTGTTTTTGACTCATTTACCATCTCTGAATCTATGTGAATTTAAAGTATCCCAAGGATACCTCTCAGAGAGCTTTCTAGAACACTTTGCTTATCTTGCTCCATTCATTTACTATCAGGAAAGGAGTGTAAAGCAACTCTTTAGGGTTAATCTTTTCTTTATCTCCTCATACCATATTTGGTTATCAGAAACATGACTTACGTGGGTAGAAAAAGTCAACAATTCTGGAGTGACTGCACTTGAGTATTTTGCTACTGTTCAGTGGCTACTGGTTAATTCTCAAAGGGTGACATACTGAGGAAGAATGAATGACTTCCCATCAGCACTAAGGGCTAGTAAGAACCACTATGACTCAGAACACACTCTGATGCTCTTAGCCTCAGGAGACTAACTCTCTCTTGCTCCATCTGTATTAGCCAGCAAGGCTGAAGAATATGTCCATCCTTCTCCCTAGTTTCATGTTTGAGATAAAAGTATCTCTTAAAGGTTCATGCAATTGGACTTCCTTCCTGAAAAGAATATAATCCCATATTTATCTCTTCACTCACTTAGTCAAAAACATATATAGAGAGAAAGAGACAGAGACAAAGAGAGACAGCTTGAGAATTATGTGTGTGTGTGTGTGTGTGTGTGTGTGTAAAGAGAGAGAGATCTATATTATCTAGATCTAACTGTATCTATAGCTATAGAAAGAGAGAACGTAAAATATGTCTGATATTATGGTAGATTCTTGTTATATAGGATAAAAACAAAGATACTAAAACACTTGCCATCATGGAGATTACAAATCTAATGAATAAGCAAGATAAATTATGTTTATATGAGATAGTAAGAAATAATAAAAGATCAATGAAACAAGAAATTAAAATAAAACAAAAAGAAGAGATAATAGCTTAAAGGAGGTTGTTTTGTTTTTAATAAGGTGGCTAAAGGAAAGCGGGGTGATTTGGTTGGTTGAGCGACTGACTCTATATATCAGCTGGGGTCATGATCCCAGGGTGGTAAGATCAAGTCCTCTGTCAGGCTCCATGTGGAGTGTGGAGCATGCTTGGGATTGTCCCTCTGCCCCTCTCCCCTGCTTGTGCACTCTCTCTCTCTAAATTAAAATTAAAAAAAATTTTTAAATAAGGTGGTTAAGGATAATACTATTTAGGAGACCCTATAAATATGGTTTATATAATCTAACTAATTAATCCTCACAATAGCTCAACTATTAAATGGTTTGTTTCTAGAGAAAATTTTACATTATCTTAGGATTTTAATTAAATTTAGTATCAGAACATATTTATTTAGTTCCTGGTATAAATTTCCCCCCCAAAAAACTACTTAACCTGAATAGATAGTGTGTGTATAGTTGTATATATATAGTTCGTATATACACATATTATGTATACATAGAGAGAGAAAGAGTGAATGCCTACAAATTATCTTCTGCTTTGATTTGCTCATCTTTCAATTGATTCAGCCCATCAGACCACAGAATATTATTGAATAGCAAGTTAGAGAGCCTAAGTTTGAAGTTCTTTTCTATGTTAGTTGTCATAAATTGAATGAGTTATTTAACCTTACTGGGTTTCAAATTCTTCATCTTTAAAATAGTTGATGTTTAATCACTTACTTCACACAGTTGTGATGTGATTAAACAAAGCATCATTGAAAAAGCCTTTGGCTCAAAGGAGGTGGGTTTTAATGTTTGTTGAATCTGAAACTAAGGTTAACAAGCATTTAGTCTGCCAAATATGAATAGGAGCATGATTGGACAATACTCTCAGATCCTTTGGAGTAAGGTATAACTATAGATTTTGAGATATATTTATAAGAAGTTTTTAAGAGTATAATTCATTAGACGATCTTAGTTGGTGAATTCTTTCATTTTTCAAAACAAATTGGAAAAGACTGTTTTAAAAGGCAGTCTGGCTACTGATCTCTGATCAATTTTTTTTTTTGTATAATAACTCATTGTCAACATTTACTGAACATCTTCTGTTAGGAGAAATATGAAGGCAAAAGTAGACTTATCCATTACACTTGAGAAACTTATAACTGAATTTAGGAGAAAAATCACCATAAGAAAAACATTTGAAATACTAATATAAGGCAAATAAAATAAATCCAACTAAGATATACCGGGCTTCTCTGACAAATCTAAATCCTATTAGGCATCTTGTTAAAACAAATTATGTGTATGAAGGATCTTTTTATGAGAACTATGTACCAATCATAATTTTATGGCAATAAAAATGTCCAGATCTCTATTTTCATATAATGAGTGATACATTTTAAGAATTGGCAGGATTTTCATTATGTTTAGTCTAGACTGTGATTTTGCTTGGTTAATCTGTTTAACTAAGTGCATTTCATCATGCTTATTGGTCAGGAGTTGAAATTTCAATTTTCTATGTACTTCGTTGTAATACTATAATTTCTGCCTGCATTGAGGAATAAACGGAGTCCTGCTGGTGATACCTTATGAGGGGGCTGAGGATGCAAAACAAAGAGTAGGATGTCAGGGGCAGTAGATGGGGAATAATCTAGAAAACCTTAAAAAATAAGTGCACTCTGAAGTATAAATAAAAAAACATATTGTCCCACTGTAGACATATAACCCTCATGGAGTTTAATGTTTTACATTGAAGACACTAGCCCTTATGAAGCCTAAAGCACATTGCTCTAGAAATAAAAAGCTTAAGTGGTAAGCAGAATTTGAAGTATAGCACATTATTCTGTTTGGGTAAAAATGAAGCTTATAGTTTACTACCTTAGTTAATATAGTAAATGATATATATGTTTAATTTCATTTTCCAAAAATGTTCATTACTATCACAAAAAATGCAATTATATTTATATTGACTTTATATCCTTCAAAACTGTTAAATTCACTTATTTTAATGAGCTAAGAAGACACTTTTTAGAACTTCCTACATATACAAGCATGTTCCAAGTAAAACTGTTGTATTCTTTTCAATGTGTATGTATTTTATTTTCTTTTTTCTTGACTATTGCCCTGATAGAATTTCAAGTATTGAAATGATATGAGTAAGTACCACTGCCTTTTTTAAAAAAAGCTTTATGATACTAATAAATTCCACTTATGAAGATGAGTAGGTTTTCTTTTACTCTAGATTGCTAAGAAATGTCATCATTAATGGTTGTTCAAATTACTGAATAGCTGTTTTGCATCTCATGACATAGAGATATGGTCATAATTTTCATTTCCCTGATGAATAATGATGTTGAGTTATTTTTCATGGGCTTATTGTTTATTTGTATATCTTCTTTTTGAAATGCCTGTTCAAGTTGTTTGCCCAGTTTTTTTTGAGTTATTTAATGATATTGTTGTAAATATTCTTTATATGTTCTAGATTTGAGACTTTTGCAAGAAGTCATTTTTTAAAAATAATTTCTCCCAGTGTGGCTTGCTTTTCATTTTATTAATTGTATGTTTTGAAAAGAATATGTTTTTAATTTTGGTGAAGTTTAGTTAGGTTTTTATTTTTTAAGTCTATTTCTTTATTCTGAGAGGCCAGAGGGAAAGGAGGGTGGGGAAGAAAGTGAGTGAGACAGAATCCCAAGCAGACTCTGTGATGTCAGCACAGAGCCCAGGGTGGGGCTCAATCTCACCAACTGTTAGATCATGACCTAACCCCAAATCAAGAGTTGGATGCTTACCAAATTGAGTCATCAAGGCGTCCCATTTATGTTTTTAATAGTTGGTGTTTTTTGTGCACTCTTTAGGAAACCTTTGCTTATCCTGATTTCAGCAATATTTCTCCCATATGTTCACATAATGTAATAGTTTTAGAAATCAAAACAGTATGGTATTGGCATAAAAAAACAAATAAACAAACAAACAAAAACAGACACATTGATCAATGGAACAGAATAGGGAATGGAGAGCCCAGAGATAAACTCATGATTATATGGTCAATAGTCTTCAGCCAAGAATGCAAGAATATCCAATGCAGAAAAGACAGTTCCTCCAACAAAGGGTGTTGGGAAAACTGGGAAGCTATATGCAAAAGAATAAAGTGGACCACTTTCTCACACCATACACAAAAATAAATCCAAAAGACCTAAATATAAGACATATTGGAAGCCATTTCTGAACTCACCAAAGTTGAGAAAACTACTTGTGAGGTAAGGCAGGTTCACAAGGCCTCCAGCTGTCAGATGGTGACTGATATCCACCCCCACTCAATTATTTTTGCTTGAGACTCCCAAGGCACCTTGTTGACCGGTATCTGGAGTGACTTGTCCCCTTATCCTAAAATATGCTAATTGCACCTTGTGAAGGAATTTATTGTAGGAATTTGGTCTTTTGTGATTATAGGAGCAAATATTACATTTCCTGAGAAATGTGTTTTACTTCCCCTCAAGAAAACAGGCTATTGACCCGTGCTCACAAAGAACTAACTTTTGCCTTTGCTGTGCTAAAAACATTGCCTTGTTTTTGAATGCTGAAGATACCTTCCTACTCATATGCTAAGCATCTAAATCACCTACATCAATCACTATTGATAAAGATTATGCATGAGTCTTCTACCAATCTATATTCTGGAAAATTTTTACATGTCAAAAGAGTTTGGCATTAGAAATAATTGTCTAAGGCAAATGCCACTTCTGCACTGACCCCATACATTTTTTCCATAAATAAAGTCAGTGTAGAGATGCCTCCCTGGTGATCAGAAAGAAACTCCTGGCTCTCTCACTCTCTCTCGCTAACACCATCCATCCTTCAGAAAACCCTGGACCTGCTAGAGCTGGACTCCTGCAGAGACAGGTAATCCTCAAAATCCTGGAAGAACGCACAGGCAGTAACTTCTCTGACATCAGTCATACCACCTTTTTTCTAGATAGATTCCCTGGGCAAAAGAAACAAAAGCAAAAATAAACTGTTGGGACAATATCAAAATAAAAGTCTTCTGCCCAGCAATGGAAATAATCAACAAAACTAAAAGGCAATCTACTGAATGGGAGAAGGTACTTGCAAATGACCTATTGAATAAAGGGTTAGTACCCAAAATACATAAATAATTTATACAACTTAACACCAGAACAACAAATAATCCAATTAAAAAACGAGCAGAAGACATGAACAGACATTTCTTCAAAGAAGACATTCAGATGGCCAACAGACTCATGAGAAGATAGTCAGCATGACTCTTCATCTGTGAAATGCAAATGAAAACCACAATGAGATACCACTTCACACCTGTCAGAATGGTCAAAATCAAAAACACAAGAAATAAGTGTTGGTGATAATGTGGAGAAAAAGGAACACTGGTTCAACATTGGTGGGAATGCAAACTGGTGCAGTCACTATGGATAAGAGTATGGAGGTTTCCCAAAAAATTAAAAATAAAACTACTCCATGATCCAATAATCACAATACTGGGTAGTTACCCAATGAGTGCAAAAACACTAATTCAAATGGATACATGCACTCTTACAGTTAGTGCAACATTATTTACAATAGCCAAATTATGGAACAGTCCATATCCATCGATAGATGAATGGATAAAAAAGAGGTGATGTATATGGAGAGAATAGAGTATATATTATTTAGCCATAAAAAAGAACAAAATCTTGCCATTTGCAACAATACAGATGGATCTAGAGAGTACAATGCTAAGCAAAACAAGTGAGTCAGAAACCTTATGGTTTGACTCATATGCAGAATGTAGGAAACAAAATAAATAAACAACAACAAAAAGAGACAAACCATACACAGATGCTTAACTACAGAGAACAAGTAGGTGGTTACCAGAGAGGAGGTGGGCTGGGGGATGGGTAAAATAGATGAAGGGGATTAAAAGTACATTTATGTTGATGAGTACTGAGTAATTTATAGAATTGTTGAATCAGTATATTATATACCTGAAACTAATATATAACAATGTATGTTAATTACACTGGAAATAAACTAAAAAATGTAAGAGCTTTAATTGTGGGTAGATCTAGGCTTTGAGTTTTTTCTTATGGATGGTTTGAGGTAAGGGTTGAGGCTCATCCCTACCCTCACCCCTCTGTAGGATATTCAGTTGTCCTCGTACCATTTATTCACAAGGTTTTTTTCCTCTATTGAATTATGTTGGCAATTTTGTGAAAACTCAATTGACCATGTAAATATAGGTCTATTTCTGGACTCTGTTTTCTTCCATTGCCCTCTTACACCAATGCTTCATCTTGGTTACATTGTCTTGATTACTGCATTTGGAAATAAGTCTTCTAAATTGTTCTGCTTTTAGAAAATTGTTCTGACTCTTCTAGATCATTTGTCTACATAGACATTTTAAAATCAGCTTGTTAATTTCTTCCAAAAAGTCTGCTGTAATTTTGAATGGGATTGAATTTCATCTACAGATAAATGTGGAAAAAAAGTCCATTTTTAACAGTATTGAATCTTTCAGTACCCAAATATAATGTGTCCCTACATTTACTTTTGTCCCTGTAAATTTCTTTTACAATGTTTTGTAGTATTCTTTGAATAAATCTTATATATTTTGGGTTTAATTTATTACAAAATATTTATATTTATTTATTTCAAAATATTTATTTATTCTCTATTTAGTTTATTTAGTTTATTCCCTATTTTTTATCATGAGGTATGATTATTTTATTTTTTTAACTTTTTTAATGTTTGTTTTTAAGAGAGAAAAAGATAGAGCACAAGTGGGGGAGGGACAGAGAGAGAGACACAGAATCCGAAGCAGGCTCCAGGCTCTGAGCTGTCAGCACAGAGCCTGATGCAGGGTTCCAACTAAGGAACCATGAGATCGCGACCAGAGTCCAAGTCAGATGCTCAATTGACTAAGCCACCCAGGTGACCTATCATGAGATACAATTTTTAAATTGTGTTTTGAATGCTTATCACGTATCCTGAAACCTTCTTACATTTATACATTAGATTTGGCAGCTTTTTTGTAGATTCCATAGTGTTTTCTACATAAACAGTCATGTCATTAGCAAATAAAACTGTTTTACTTTTGTTTCAATTGCAGGACTTTCCTTTTTTAACCTTATCTTATTGCCTTGGCCAAGAATTATAGTTAAATGGTGAATAAAAATAGAGAGAAAATATCCATATATTGTTTTCCCCTGATTTTTGGTATTCAGATTCTATACATTAGGAATGATTATATATTTTATCCTTTTATTTTTGTAGATTCTAGGTATCCGTTGCATAAGTTCTCTTTAATTCCTAGTTTACTGAGAGATTCAAATGCTTTGTTTGGCATCTATTCAGATGATCGCTTTGTTAATATAGCTAAATACAGTGATTAATTTTCTAATGTTAATAGACTGTTTTTGAATGTTTGAGATGAACCACACTTGGTCATAGTGCATTATTTTTATTATAAAATTATAATAAATTGATTTGTTAACATTTATTAAGTTATTTTAAAATATGTTTCTCAGGGCTTTCTTTTTCTTCCAACGTCATTATCTGGTTTTGTCATCACTACAATGGTAGCCTAACAAAATGAGTTCCCTTCAGGTCTATTCTCTAAAGAGTTTTTGAGATTAGCATTACTTATGCTTTAAATGTTTGATAGAATTCACCAGTAAAATCATTTTGAGCCTTGAGTTTTGTTTTTTTACTTTTTTTAACAGAAGGCTTTTAATTATATTTCAATTTATTTAATCAGGATAGACTTATTCAGATTTCTATCTTAAATCTCTTCCTGGATCAGTTTTGGTAATGTGTGTCTTTCAATAACTTTGCCTTTTTGTCTAAATCATCAAATTTGTATATAAATTATTCATAATATTCCCATATTAGCCTCTAGTATTTGTCATGATCCTGTAATTTGGGATCTAACATATAGGATGGGTGATTATATTCTCTTCAATTCCAAATATTGGTAACCTGTTTCTTAGGTATTATTTTTACATTAAACCAGTTAGATGCTAATTAATTTTACTGACTTTTAAAAAATCTTCTGATTCCCTTTATTCCTGTTTTATTACTGTTCCTTACTATTTCCTTTCTTCTAGTTACTATGTGTTTACTTTTTCTCTCATTTCTTGAGGTATAAACTTGTATCATAAGGTCATTGATTTTTAATCTTTCTTCTTTTCTAGTATACACATTTAGCATTATAAATTTCCCTTTATGAATACATTATTTTCTATTTTTGTCATTATAAATATTTCTAATGTTCTTGTAATTTCCTCTTTGACTGATGGACTATCTAGAGTTCTGTATTAAATTTTCAAGTAATTAGGTTTTCTAATTATCTTATTGCTAGTCACTTCTAATTTAATTCTATTATGTTCAGAAAGCACACGGTATATGATTTTAATCTTTTCAAGTTTATTATTTTTTATGGGCCATATATGATCTATCCTGGTAAACATCCAGATAAATCCAAAAAGAATGTGTAGTGTATGCTGTGGATTTTTGTTATACTCTTTCATAAATATCAGTTAGGTCAAGGTGGTTTTTTGTATCTTTCAGACTTTTATGTCTTTTCTGATTCTTTTCTCTAGTTGCTCTACCATTTGCTTAGAAAGGATGTTGAATTCATTTTCTATGGATGCTGTAAAAATTGTCACAAATTTAGTGGCTTAAAACAACATTTGTGTATTATCTCACAGTTATGTAGGTTCTAAATTCAGGCACAGCTTGGCTCTGTCCTTTTTCTATGCTCGGTTTCACAAGGCCAAAGTGTCCCAAGGTTGTACTTCTTTCTGGATGCTCGGGGGACGAATCCACTACTGAGCTCATTTAGGTTGTTGAAAGAATTCATTTTTATGAAGTTGTAGGACAGAGAATCTCCTATTTTCTTGCTGGCTGTCATTCAGAGGTTGTTTTCATGCATTCCTTGATTCATCTCTCTCTTCCTCCTTCTTGAAAGCCAGCAGTGACATTTAGAGCTTACCTCATACTTCAGGGCTCTTTAACCTCTCTTTTTGCCTAATTTCTATTCTGTCTTCATTTTCTGACACAGCTCTCTGATTTTTCTGCCTTTCTCTTGTACTTCTAAGGTCTCATGAGATTGCATCGTGCTCACCTGGACAATCTAAGCTAGCTCCCTATTTTATTTATCTTTTTAAATTTTTTTGAATTTAACTTTGTTGCCAGTGTTTTATTTCTTGAGCTGAGTGGTGGATACAGGACTTTCCTTTATATTTTTCCTTATCCTTTCTTTATAACTTAATTTTTTTAACATATGCATTTATTTTCCATCATTTACAATACAGTAGTTACAATGACACTCCAAACAGAAAAGCAAAGTAAAAAATCAAAACCCCAACTTCTATTTCATGTAATTAGACTTATACAGAAATTAGAAGGTTAAGTAACAACTAGTTAATCACCTAATTTCACAGCTATCTGAAGTGGCAATCGTTATATAGCAGCTTATCTATGATACA
>NC_043703.1:137692173-137749458 GCF_006229205.1 Suricata suricatta | reverse complement strand
TGCAGAAGCTTTTTCTCTTGATGAAGTCCCACGGGTTCAGTTTTGCTTTTATTTCCCTTGCCTTTGGGGATGTGTCACGTAGGAGATTGCTGTGGTGGAGGTCTAGGAGGTTTTTTCCTACCTTCTCCTTGAGGGTTTGATGGTTTCCTGTCTCACACTCAGGTCCTTCAGAAATTTTGAGTTAATTTTCGTGTATGATGTAAGAAAGTGGTCTAGTTTCATTCTTCTGCATGTTGCTGTCCAGTTCTCCCAGCACCACCTGCTAAAGAGGCAGTCTTTTTTCCATCGCATACTCTTTCCTACTTTAGCTGATTAGTAACCTTCATTAGATTTGCAGAGTCTCTTCATAACAGTATCTAAATTAGTGTTTGTGTAACAAGGGGACAAAAGTCTTGGGAATTTCTAATATCTTGCTAACATCCTGAATCATTACCTAGGTTTTACTATTTCTCCCTTTAATTCTGACATTTTTGCTCCATGTGCCTACAAGTATGTTTATTGGAGCGCAGGCATTTGTTTCTTCCTTATGAATTAACATGTTTATCCATAAGAAATGCTGGCTTTGTATCTAGTAATAGCTTTTTTCTTGTAACGTATTTTATGTGGCAAATATCCCTTCTTGCCTTTTCATTTCTGATTTTTCCTGATTTTTTCTGTTTGTATCACCTCTTTCTTCCATCCATTTACTTTTAGCATCACCGTGGCTTGTATGTAAAATGTATCTCATATAGAGTATATAGTTGGATTGTATCAAATCTCACAAGACAGGTTTCTTATAGAAAAGTTGCTAGGTGGTTTTTAGGACTTCTAAAACCAACATGCTAGGCTGCACTTGGCCCTTAAACATTTGTTAAAAATCCATATTTTTTTGTTTTAATCCCCATCTATAGCAGTTCCTATCTTCATTCACTGCTCATCTAAGGATAAAAGCCAAGGTGGTCTCTTCTCTAACAGGAGGGGCTGAGGCTTTTGTATTTGGAGTCCTTTAGTTTTCTATGCGTTCTCAGCTTTCAGAGGGGTTAATTTTTTAAAGTATTTTTAAATTTTTATTTATTTACTTACTTATTTATTTTTACTTATTCTGAGAGAGAGACAGTGAGAGAGCAATTAGGAGAGGGGCAGAGAGAGGGAGCAACAGATTCCTAAGCAGTGCAGAGCCAAACATGGGGCTCCCATGAGATCGAGATCTTAGCAGAGATAAAGTCAGATATTTAACTGACTGAGTCATCTAGGTGCTGCTATTTTTTTTAAAGTTATGATGTGATTTATGTTTCTCAAAGAGTAAAGAGCATAAGGTTTACCCCCTTATCTCAAACAATAGATTTGACACATGGCAACGGAAGACAACAATTCTTGAGACAAGAAACAGAGGACCCCTACAATTTCACAAGTAAAAACCTCAAAGATGCTGTCCAAACAGCAGTGCAGGTAAGAGGAGGAACCCAGGAGATGACCTGTGGTAGACATTAGTAGAAGACTAAAACATGGTAAAAATTACAATGTAACAAAAGAATAATAAAAATGCCACAGATCAAAACTGTGGAACACAACGTGATATTTTGATAAATGTATATAGTCATATATACTTAAATAATATTGTATAGTATGATAATAAAGTATACTTCCAACTGCATAACCTAGAAAACTAAAAACAGAATAAACCTAAAGAGGGGGGAGGGAGAAGTTTGAAAAAATAATAAAAACATAATAAATTGAATACTAAGGCATAACAGAAAGTTTTAATAAAAACAGAATTCAGTATCTGAAAGGAACTAATATATGAATCAACATCTGGAAAATCTGTTCATAAAAAAGAGAGATGACTTCAAATAAGCAATATTAATTTCCAAATGCAAACAATAACTGAAATATATAAAGAAGATTACTACTGTAGATAGTTTTTGTAATAATTGTAATAATAGAGGATAACTTTGTCAGGGGGTTCATGGGTGAAGAAAAAAAATGATTCCAGAAACCATTCCAAAATATTTGGGGAAGAAAGGAAAAATCTTTTCTACGGCATGCATCTTATAAAAGTGATAATGTACATAGGTATCTGTGTTAGGAAGAATTACTGAAAGAAAAGATATCAAATGTCCCTATAAGCTCATTTCCAGGCTTACCATAACTTGATGGACTTTTGTATGAATGCAGTGTAGTATAGAATTATTTGAATCCTCTAATGATCCCTTTGGAAGAATCAGGACAGTTTTGACTCATAATGAACCCTTCCCTACAGTGAGTAGGATTGTAGGAGCATCCCATAATCATTTCCCTGTGGGTTTAACTTTCTTATTCATGAAGCTCTTATCCCGACAGTCTTTGTCCATTTTTTACCACTTGAAAACCAATTAAAGATTGTTGCATATTTTCTCCTGCAAGTCATTTACAAATGACACTATCTGGGAGAGTATTTTACAAGGATTGGCAGTAGATTGTCTTTTATTAAGAAACATAAATTCTCTGAAAGATCCAATATACCCCTAGGAAAAAGCTGATGCTGAAACACTTAAAAAATCCCTGGAGTTGACTAGAAATGACATTTAAACTAAAGGCCCAGAGAGATTTGACAGCGCTCTCTAGAAAGCATTATGACAGGAACTCCTTTAGTTCTATGAATTTTATATGAACAACATTTTTTTTCCCTGAGACTGACAGTTGGAGATAGATTCTGTTATTACTGAAAAGTACAGACATGTCCTTTCAGTTCAAAATGAAAACCGCCATTAGTTATAGATAAATGTTTCTTTCCCCCTTACTTCATCTGTTTTAAGTTACTAACTCTCAGGGTAAATATACCTATAACGTAAATAAGATTTTTTTTTGTTTTTGATTTTTTGTTTTGTTTTGTTTTCTACAGCAAGTGTTACTTATAATGAGATGGTATGTCAAAGATTTACCTAATTCTTTATCAAGTACTTACCTATTTGGCAAATCAGTTATCACAGTGCTGCCCTACCTTATAATGAAATGAAACTAGAACTGTCCTGAGCTCATCATATTCTTATGTACTCCCCTTAATAACCTTTCATATGAATTGTGGTTCAAAAAGATGTAACTGACTAAGCATCAAAAAGAGAAAAGTTGACAAAGAAAGCATATTATACTTAGAATATCTAAAATGGAGATAGATCTAAACATCCAGAAAAGTTATTTTCAGTAATATGGATTCTTTTTACCATTCAAAATAACTGGAACAAATTTCTGTTAAATAATGATAGTTGACCAAGTGGCATCCCTTTGAAAGGTGCATGAATACATTGCATAGTTATTTTTTTTTTTACCATACAAATAACTAGGGTAAAAACAAACACTCCAAATAATAAAACAATAGAAATTGTTCCTATTTTTAGATACTCTGTACAATTTTTTAGTTCTTATTATTCTGGATTTAAATCTTTATAGTTTATACCAGCATTTTTTTGTACTGAGGAATGATAAACTTCTACCAATCAGATTGAGAGCTACTATTTCTATAAATGAAAGCACTTGTTTCTTTTCATGTTTTGCATTTTGTATTCTCTAAGCTGACCGTGTGTTTTTTCTTACGAATTGTATGAAACCAATTTTTCTTTCTTGCTTGTAAAACTGTTGAGGCTGCGATGAATTTCAAGGTACGCATTATTGAATATCAGTTCCAGATATTATCTTTAAGAGGATATGTGAATAGAGAAGTAGTTTGAAGAATTTCGCTTCCAGCAGATCTGAAACTTTATTTTAAAGGTTTCTAGTAAGGATTGAGTTATCCCATTTGTCAGGAATATTTTGAATACTTTTGATGATTTTAAAATTTGTTTTACTAATTGATAACCATAACTCAAATGTTGATAATAACTAACAAATGTTACAGTAATTAAGATAGCATATTCTTTAAAGCACTCAGGTAATTCCACTCGGTTTTCATTTAAAAAAAGAGATGAACCTAAAATTTTCAAAAACACTCTATTTTCAATGGATAGGAAACAAATGGGAATAGCAATGTAATAAATTGCATGTATATATGCATATATATTTCAGAAATAAAATTAGAAATACAGCAATGCAGGAGACTTTGAAAACTCCAACTTCAGCCTCCAACCTGGTTGTTTCCACACTGTTGTGTTGATGAAGCTTTTGTAGAATGCAGCTCACATAATTTGTAAAATGATATCGTTCTGTTCCTTAGCAAACAGTGTATACTTACAAAGGGGGAAATGTATGATTGAGAACATTTTAACTCAATTTGGAAAGCAATAATATCAAAATAACACCCAAGGCCATAATACTGTTAGTCGTAGCACAATGTGCTTCACTGTTTTCTTTAATTCTTCGTATTTCTTTCTTATCAGACACTTTAAAAATACATTTATGATTTTTCGCCTTCATTAATTCCTCAAAAAGCAATCTTGGGGTTCTCATCATTTTGTGGGCCATAATTTGACCTGGGAAATAAATGAAGAAAAGAGAAAAAGAAAGTTTCCTCATTGAATGGAATTCGAATAAGGCAGAGCCCAAGAATATTGGCTGTGCCACTTAATATGTACTGGGAAATATCAAGCTTGAGTACATCACCTTCCGCAAGCTGGGTAAAATCTATTTATATTTGTGAGTCTTTGGAGACTGAAATAAGTTAAAATCTCGGTAGGGTTGCAGTTTCTGAACTCCTGGATGAATATTTATCAACATTTCTCTCACAGTTAATTCTATTTCTGTTGTGCTTGAGAAATCTTCACATATCACAAGGCCATGAAGATATATCCACCTAATATATATATATTCTAAGAAAGTCTAGAAATGTTATTATATTACCTTTCAGAACCAGCCTAAAATACCAATGTGGGTATGGGTTAGAGTCAGAAAATATAAACCACTCTGTTAACATTTTTTTCTTTTCTGAAAAAGGTAGCAGAGAAATGAGAAAGTAACTGAAGAGTTAGTGTGTAAAGGGTTTATGTTTGCTTACTGATGTGGTTGATTGATTGATTGATTGATTGATTTTCCAGAGCTTGTTGTCAGCTAATAGAATAGATCCATAAGGAAGGGAAAAATAACTGATACAGGCAGAAACAAAACATGTAAGATTGAAAGCCTTGGGAATGTGAGGAATTAGTTGGGCCTATTACTTACATGTGGGGATTTTCCATTGACAGTAGCAGAGTGTTTTCTTTCCTTGCAGGAGAGTAACTAAGGACAATAGATTCATGGGCATAGCGAAAAAGAACTCTGAGTACCTTGATTTTCTTAGTAAAGTATGAAGCAATATCATTAGCTGAGATGGTTTCAAAAAAACAAGATCTCAATGAAGAAAAGATATATAGATATTTTAGGAAATGGGAATGTGAATTATTGTCCTTACCCACTATTCATAACCCATATTTTATGCTTTCCTGCAGGGGGGTGTTTGAGGTTTTGTGTGTGTGTGTGTGTGTGTGTGTGTAGACTAAATGAGATAAATGTAGAAGAATTTAGCTTTGTTTTGATAGGTGATTTCTTATTTACTGTCTCTAACCTTACACGTATAGATAAACAGGATAAACAGCTCTTCCATTCTCAAGAGAAGATTTATCAAAGTAAAAACGATGGGTTGAAACACAAAGGAACTTGAAGTGAAGGATAATGGTGCTTTTGACCCAGACCCAGGCTGGAGCTCAGTGAGGACTGATTATGAATTACCACTATGGTGTAAGTCCTTAAGCCTTGACCTGCTGGCCTACCCGGTGCCATCAAGTGAACCGTGGCAACAGGGAATTTCCTACAGTATGTAAGTCCCATATTACAAAAAGGTCCTGGGCATTCTCTGTACAACTGTACTATAGCAAATTGAAAGTTCTGCAGCAGATGAGAAACATTAAGAAACATAAAAAGTTTTTTAGAAAAGAATCTCACAAGGAAATCTTACACATAAAAATTGTAAATCGTAACTCAAATGTCTTCAGGGCTTTTATATTTTACTTATTCTTGGGATATGCTATAGTGTGTTGCTTCAGAATGTGTTTCAATTTGCTTTTCTTCTTTAGCACTGCTAAACCCAAGGCTTATAAAATTATACTAAAGTCACACAATAGAAAAGAGTTTTGACAGCCTGGTAAACTTTATACTAGGGAAGGCAGGAAGGAGATTTCTCTTCAGTTTGATATGAAACTGAGCCTAGAAACTATTTTCTTTTTTTTTCTTCTTCAGTTTATTTGCTAACTTTGTTGGAAGTTCTCTTGGTTTTTCTCTCTCTAAATTCCTTTTGATCACTTCCTTCTGTCTTTTTAATGGAATTTCACAGATCCAGTTAAGTATGAGTCCATAGGTTAAGTTTTCAAATACATATTCAACCTTGAAAATTGAAATATCAATTTCTTTATTCCCTTTTCTTCCTTTTCACTCCCTTTTTTCTCTTTTATCTTCTTGAGTCTTTGTTTCAATAATTAGGACAAAATTAACCTTAGAATTATTTCTCAGATCATCTAGTTAAAAACTAAAGGTGACAGACACATTTCTATGTGTAGCTGGCATAACATACAGACATTTTGCTATCTTTCAAATGCATTAATTTATTTGTTACATAAAATGTATCCTGGGGGGTATCTACATGATGGAAACTATAGTAATGGTTTTCCCACAGCCAGAGCTGCTGATAATTCAGTGGTTTGATGCAGAAAAAACTCCTGGTGATAACCATGGGGTCTTGTGCTTCATTGCCTTAATTTGAATGTTGGCTTCTACATTTATTATTTGGATAACTGCACAACTTACTGAGGTGCTCTGAGACTCAGTTTCCTCATTTGCAAGCAAAGAATGCACTAGTGCCTTTTTTTTTTAATAAAACTATTATTGTGATTTAATCAGATAATGCCTGAAAGGGCTTTCACCAATGACTGATACAGAATAAAGGTTGAATAGTGTTATTTAATGTTATTATCCAATTGAAAGTACAATTAGCTACTTCTTTCTTAAATTTTCCACAAATTAGTGGCATCATTTCCCCATCTTTTTTATTGGTGATATGCTAGGCAATCAGTCACAGCATTTCTATATGTATTATATGATTTTATATGTTATATATATATATATATACACATACACATATGCACATATATAAATTTCAATCAAAAATCTCTACATTTGTGTTTGTCTCCATAATGATCCTATACTTCAAAGTATAATGATGGAATGTTACTGTGAAAAATCATAAAATCATAAGAATTTATAATGTTACAGTAATATTATCCTATAATATGAATTAAAATGAGATATACAACTACATAAAGTATAATCTATGTTTATAAAATGTGGGGCAATACTGGAATAAAATATATTAATGTCCATACTGACCATCTCTGATTTGTAGAAATATAAGTTTTTGTTTCCTGGTTTTATAGCAGATTTCAGTTTTTAAAATTTGTTTTAATGTTTTACCATTTATTATTACTTTTTTAAATAGTTATTTACTTCTTGAGAGACAGAGACAGAACGTAAGTGGGAGAGGAACCGAGAAAGAAGAAGTCACAGATTCTAAAGCAGGCTACAGGTTCAGAGCCTAACACAGGGCTTGAATTCATGAACTGAGAGATTATGACCTGGGCCAAAGTCAGATGCTTAACTGACTGAGCTACCCCGGCACCCCATGTTTTATTTATTTTTGAGAGAGAGACACACAGAATATGAGCAGGAGAGGGACAGAGAGAGAGAGGGAGATACAGAATCTGAAGAAGGCTCCAGGCTCTGAGCTGTCAGCAAGCTCATGACCTGAGCTGAAGTCAGTCGCTTAAACAGCCACCCAGGCACCCCAATAGATTTAATTTTTTGAAGCAATTTTAGATTTACAGAAAAAGTTTGTAGTAAGTATAGAGTTCCTATATCCTCCTACTTTCCCCGTGTCTGCACACACTTTCTCCTATCTTTAAAATCTTGCAATTGTGTGGTAAATTTGTTATAATCAAGATTCAATATTGATACATTGTCATTAACTAAATTCCATTGTTTACGTTACTATTTCTGTTAGATACCTCTATAGATTTTGTCAGGTTCATGTTATGAATCATCTGTGATAGTATCACACCGAATGGTTTCACGGGTCTAAAACTTCTTGGCTTCCATATACATTGGGGAATGAAATGATTCCCACAATTAAGTGAACACATCCATCGCCTCACATAATTACTTTTTGGGGGAGTGGAAGGGTTAGTCTTCTTAAGATACACCCTTTCAGCAAATTCTGAGTATACAAAACAGTATTATTAACTATAGTTACCATGCTGTGTATTAGATCCTTAGAACTTACTCATCTTAAGACTGAAATTTGACAAACCTCTTCCCATACCCCCCCCTTCCACCCCCAGTCCTGGAAACCACCATTCTTCCCTTTCTATGGTTCAACTCTGTAAACTTTTATTTTTTTAACATTCCACATGTAAGTGATACCATACAGTAATTGTCTTTCTCTGTCTGGTTTATTTCAATGACCACAATGCCCTCCAGGTTCATGCATGTTGTTGCAAATGACCTAAATTCCTTCTTTTTTATGGATGAATAATATTCTATTGTATATATTTACCACATATTTTGATCCTTCCAACTATTGATAAATACTTGGGTTGTTCCCATATCTTGCCTACTGTAAATAATGTTACAATGAACTCGGAATAACTCTTGAAGATAATTATTTTGTTTCTCTTAGACACCCAGAAGTGGGGTTGCTGGATCATATGGTAATTCTCTTCCTAATTTCTGAGGAACCTCCCTATTGTTTCTGTAATGGCTGCACTAATTTACATTCCCACCAATACTATAAAGGGTTTCCTTCTCTCCACATTCTTGCCAACGTTTGCTATTTCTTGTTTTTTCATTATAGAGATTCTTGTATGAAGTGATAGGGTTTGTGGTTTTGAATTTCCATTTGCATTTCCCTGATGATTAGTGATTGTGAGCATCATTTTATATACCTATTGGTCATTTGCATATCTTCTTTGGAAAATGTTAATTCAGGTCCATTGTCTATTTTTAAATTGGGTTATTATTATTATTATTATTATTATTATGATGTTATTGAATTGTATGAGTTCCTTATATATTTTGGATATGACTCCTTATCACTCTTTATTACATATATTTTCTCCCATTCCATAAGTTGACTTTAATTTTATTGGTTATTTCCTTTGCTGTGCAGAAACTTTTAAAGAGGAAGGAAGGAATACTTATAAATTAATTTTATAAGCCCAGCATTGTCATACCAAAGCAAGCTAAGAATACTACAAGAAAATAAAATCACAGACCAATGTCCAAAGATGAATAGAGATGCAAAAATCCTCAACAAAATATTCACAAACCAAATTCACTGGTATATTAAAAGAATCATATGTGAAGTGGGACTTATCCCTGGGCTATAAGAATGTTTCAACAGATGTAAATCAATTAATGTTACACAGCACATTATCAGAATAAAGAATAAAAGTCATATAACCCATATGACCTCAATAGATGCAACCCCCCCCACATTTAACAAAATTCAACTTCCATTCATGAAAAAAACCTGTCAAAAATTGGGTATAGAGGGACGTGCCTCAATATAATAAAGATCAGATGTAATAACAAGCTCATAACTAACATTATACTCAACAGTAAAAATTACAAACCTTTCTCCTAAGATCAGGAATAAGACAAGAGTGTCCAGTTTCACCACTTCTACATAGCACTGGGAGTCATAGCCAAAGCAATTAGTCAAGAAAAAAAGGCCATCCAAATCAGAAAAGAAGAAGTAAAATAGTCTCTGTAGAGGATGAGATATTATATATAGAAAACCATAAAGTTTCCACCAAAATAAAAAACCTCTTACAACAGATAAATGAATTCAGTAAAGTTGCAGAATACATAACCAACATGCAAACATTGGTTGCATTTCTATACACAAATAAGGAATTATCAGAAAGACAAATTAAGAAAACCATTCCACTTATAAAAGCATCAGAAGGAATAAAATACTCAGGAATAAATTTAACTAAGGATGTAAAATGTATGTACATGAAAAACTATAAAATATTGATGGAATAAAATTAAAAAGACAAAAATAATGGTAAGATGCTCCATGTTCATGGATGAGAAGAATAAATACCATTAAAGTGTTCATACTACTCAAAGAAATCTACAGAGTCAATGTAATTTAAATGTAGGACCTGAAACTAAATCTACTAGAGAAAATGTAGGAGGAAATCTCCTTGATTGTGTCTTGGAAATGATTTTTTGGCTTTGAGACCAAACACACAAGAGACAAAAAGCAAAAATAAGCATATGGGACTTCATCCCTTTACTTTTAATCCATTTTTACAGTTTAAAGCAGTTTTCTTATAGATAGCATAGAGTTGTTTAATTTCATTTTAATAATATACTCTGTCAGTTTCTTTGAATTCATGTACCAAGATCAATCACATTTAAGAGGACTATTGATATAATAGGATTGCTGGTATCATATATGTAACTGTTTCTATTTATTCCCTTATTTTTGCTTATTTTTGTATCTTCTACTCGTGTTCTTTCTCCACTTTGAAGCAAACATTTTATATGACTAACGCGACCCTGAGCGCGGGTTACACCGCCAAGTTTTCTGTCTGCCTCAGGCATATGACTTATTTTCTTTCTTCTCTTAGTATATGAATTATACATTTGAAAATGTTTTTAGTGGTTACCATAGAGTTTACAATGAATATTAACTAGGTCACTTTCAAATAACACTATTATACTTTGTAGGTAGTATAAGTATTTTATAATAGATTATTCCCAATTCCTTCCACTCACCCCTTAATATTGATGTCATATATTTCACTTGTCTGTAAACTATAATCATCTAATATATGTTATCACTATTTTAATAAACTGTGTTGTTAGATCAATTAAGAATTGCATTCTTGGGGCATTTTGGTGGTCAGTCAGTTAAGCATCTGACTTTGGTCGTGATCTCAACTTCATGGGATTGAGCCCTACATTGGACTCTGTGCCAACAGAGCTTGAGATTCGTTCTCCCTCTCTCTCTGCCCCACCCCTGCTCATCCCCTTTCTCTCTCTCTCTCTCTCAAAATAAATAAACTTAAAAAAAAGAATTGCATTCTTTAAAAAAATAGCATTCTAGGCAGCAAGGCATTTATAAATTACTTTACAATGAACAATTTACCATAATTAAAAAAATGATTGCCATCTCTGAATCTTCTTATAATGTGTTGCAATATGTTAGCATGTGTTTAAATATTTTGTTCACATGTGCTCTGGTTTATAGTTTCCTACCTTGATATGTTTTATTTTCATTTTAAGGTTTAATTTGTTCATATTAAAAAAGTGTTTACCTTTGAAGAACGGCATGTAATAAAAATTTTCCCAAATGTAAAGGTGATTCAAAGTAATGTGATGACATTACACATGTAAGGATCTCACCAAAAAGCAATCCTAGGGGTGCCTGGGTGGCTCAGCCTGCTGAGCATCTGACTTCAGCTCAGATCATTATCTCATGGTTTGTGAGTTCGAGCCCTGCATAGGGCTCTGTGCGGACAACTCAGAGCCTGGAGCCTGTTTCATATTCTGTTTCTCCCCCTTTCTCTGACTCTCCCATGATCATGCTCTGTCTCTATCTCTCAATGATAAATAAACGTTAAAAAATAATTTAAAAAAGGCAATCCAGAAAGGAATCGAAGCTCAACAAAATATCTTTTAGAGATTGTCCAAAGGGAACAAGCAAATTGATTAAAACCAATTTATATAACATATAATAGAGAAGAATGAGCATGTTTTACAGTAAAAAATGAGTTTGGATTTGAAAGAACGCTAATATTCAGATTTATAAAAGGTACTCTGCCCATATTTTACATTTAACTTCCCTGGTTGAAAAACAGAATGGTTCTAAAACAAAATCAATTTTAGAGAGTGACAGCAAAGAATGGGAAGTGCTTACTATGTAAACTAGAGAGATCAAATGCAAAAATTTAAAGAGTTGAAGAAAAGTCAAAATTATAATTTAACAAGACAACAGATTTGGGGGGGCAGGGGGGAAGCCAGAAAACTCAAGCAAAGAAAAAAAATCAATGAGAACAAAGTTTTGGTTGCTAGCCCTGTCCCTAAGTAAGCAATTTAAAATTTATTAGCATATAATTACAGCTAGGTAAAATATTAAGTTTTGCACAAAATGGGCAATAAATTACACTACTTAAATTCCAGTGAATTTAAACCATTACTTGCTTGTTTTCCGTTTCTTTGTTTTAATGGAGGGTAAGGCATTCATAATTTTATTTAAAAAATTTTTTGAGGATTAAGTATAGAGAAATAATGATCGTTTCTTCATGACAAATTGAAATACCTCCCGAAGGGCTCAGACAGGTCTTGGAATAAGTCAGGGAGGTTTTTCAAGAAGAGGAGAAAGGTTATAGCATGACAGTTTTGTACCAGTGGGTTGAAAGACAGAATTATAAACACACACACACACACACACACACACACACACACACACACACACACACACATTTTAAAGTGTTATTTATGGAATGAAAATACAGTAATGAACTTGGAATATATATTCCTAAAGAGGAGTTTTTATGTGGATTTAATTTTTTCAATTCATCATAATCTAATATTATATGAGACTGACACTGATGAAAAATCTCAATAAATTTCTGAATGATCATCACCAAAAATAAAGTAACTAATTCACCTATTTTAGAGAAAGTTATTTATGCAATGGAGGAAGCGGTATTGCTAAATGAATTTCTCTCTTAGAAACTAAGGAAAAAATTTACCCAGCTTTTTTTCATAAAGAATGATATTTGATATTAATTGGAAAGATACAATTTCAATATATTACGTCTTTTTTCCTGTGTAGCAGGTTCCCAACCTGACTGACCTTGAGATCTAAAGTGCTTAATAAACAGAGCCTCGCACTCTTCCCCTTGTAATTCTGAATCAGTGAAGGGGTGGGGGTGGGGAAGGGAGGGGGGGTTCTAAAATCTCTTGTTTTGAAACACAGGTGGTTTTTATGATCACACGTTTCAGAAAGCACTATTTTACAGAGCAGTAAGAATCACATTCACAGTTCCATATGTTGTTTCAGTCCTGTCTTCTTGCTCAATTCATTTTCTCTTCAGAGAGGGTGTCCCTCTTCAGATCTATGCTCATTTGAATTTCTTTTTATCTTCCTAAAGTCAGATCAGACATCAACACCCCAAGCTCATTTGTTGTGTTATCTGTGCACCTCACATACCATTTTGTTTTTAATGAATAAAACTTATTTTTAATAAATATTTAGCTTATATTTATTTTTATGAATACCAGTATCTAATGTCTAATGAGAGCTAACAATATGCCATGATCTTCATTTTTTATCTGATGGGGTATTTACCACACCTCAATGAAAGAGTTTATTAGTTCAGAGTTCAATTAGAGAAGCAGAAACATTAAGAGATATTTTAAAGGATCCGTATGTGTCAGTCAACAAACATTGCCTAATAGCTCCAAATGCTCTCTTCAGCATTTACTCTGTGAAAGTGAGCTCAATGTTAAGCTTTCTCAGCAGAGGGCACTGGAGGGACATTGCAGGAAGTAGGGGCTCTGGGCCATTTCCAGTGCAGTATGGCCGAAGTGGGTGAGGAAGAAGGGCATTCTCAGGATTGAGCCCCAGCCATCAACCCAGACCTTGGGCATTCTGCGACCTTGCAGCACCAGCCTTGCAATAACTCAGCCCTCTAGACATGCAATCCAGAAATCTCTTATTCCTAGTTTCTGTGCTCTGAAGCTTTCCTGCCTGCTCTGGTCCCCAGAGCCCCCTGCCCCCCAATGTGGGCTGCAAGCAACTGGGTGTGACCTGCAGGGTCACACAGAGGGCTGCTGTTGCTTCTGCAAGCTTCCAGATGGCCTGTGCTTTCTGAAGGTCTCTTACCCCCCAAATCAGTCCGTACAATCTTGTCCCTGTAATTTGTGACCATCTGTTTCCCACCTGGCCACCAGGGCCCGTTGCTTATCCAGCAACTAGAGACCAACTTCAAACCTGGTCAAACCAGCGAACATTTCAGTACCTAGTGAAGGGAACCACACTTTCTCCAGCAAAATCCAAATGCCTTCCAAGTTTGGCCTTCCTTGAGTATTTATGGACATACAGTGTCCATAAAGTTAATTCTCTTGTCACATTAATAATTTTTTTATATTAAACTTCTCCTGTTTAGCCTTTTGTGTGGTTTCTATCTTCTGACTTAACCCACGCTGCTATATCAGGATTTGTATCAGGATTGGTATTTTCATAATTATGAGAATGTTTATGTAGTATCTATAAGCTGTTGTCCTTGTGTCTGATGTTGGAGCTTGAAGTCCCTTGAAAAGGCAATAAGGAAACATTTATGTAGAGTAGGAGAGAACAAGAGCCAAGATCCACAAGCATATGTTGGATTTCACTTTCCATCTTCTTGGACCTGGGTAGTGTGGGTGTCTCATAGGATTGGGCAGCCTTATTTATGGAGATAGGCACACATATGTAACGCATAGAGCTGAAGAAGCTGAAAGATGGTGCTGGCAAGGTGCGAGAGTTACAGGCCAACTGCTGCCTCATGTCAAGGGAAGCTGATAAGTGACAATGTGTAGAAGCTTCAGAAATGGCAATTACTTCTCTTCTACCTGCCTACTGTCTCTCGTCATCCATCCTAACCTAAATCATACAGAGAAATGTCATTCTGGGGAATTTAATCCAGCCAACTTAAGTTAATACCTAACAAAACCTTCACAGTCCACCCTGTATCAACAGCCCCAAACCCCTCCTTCACTCATACTTAATCTCCAAATAAAAACAAGAGCAAATGGAATAAACTGGTAGAAAGAGATCCAAGCAAGCAAGCAAGCTACTTTTCAGTATTCAGGTGACAACTAATGCCAACTTTTCCTGAGTGGCATAAATGATTTGTTTCTCTTCTCAGAGGGGAGGAAGCCATAACCCCCTCACCCTACGGATCTGTCATAGGTGGAAAAACTGGAGTTGATAAGCATTTTCCAGCGACCTGAGTGATGTGTAGTGACAGACATCACAAGTATTTGCTTTTGTCCTCCCCCACACGAACTAAGGCCAGTGCCCTTCATGTCTAGCACAGTGCCTGACACATAGCATCTGCTCAAGGAACGTTCCCTGACTTAATGGGGACTTCTGCCAACTGCATACTCTATGCTACACACACAACAGAAATCTAGGAGAACGACCTATTGATTTACTTGCCCTTACTTTGCCATTTTAAATTAAACCCAGTGCATTCAGAGGGAAACTGCACTGACCGTAGCTATCTGGTATGTGATTCAGATTAATTGCTGCCGCAGTCATTCATGAGTTTTGGCGCTGTTTGTATTTTGGTAAGCAAAACTAGGGGAATTCATTTTTGGCCATCTGCATCAATCTTTATTTGGACAACTAAATGAATCACTATAAAACCCCACTGTCAAAATGGTCGATGTGATTTTGTACCACACAGAGTTAGTGATTACCTGGCCTTATAGTTCCTTTGGGTTTTCTGCTGTTGAGACTATCACCTGCATTTTCTGATTGCAAATATTTGGGGCACTGAGCCAGTTTCCATTTCACTACATAAAGCTGTCCTGAGCATGTAGAAACCATACCAATGAGCACTTTTTAGAAAATGAAACAATTTGCAAGGTCCTGAATGATAGATGACAATAAGGAAATGCATTGCATTGCACTGTGCTTTTGAAGTACAATTTCAATAGTGATTTTGCTTATAAAAACAAGGACCATACGTACCTGTTTGCCCTAAAGGGTCCTGGATCACACCAGATGCCTTGCCGTAATTATTAATAGCATTAACTTTTGCTTCCCAAATTATCCCTGTTCATTGTAAATTGTAAATTATAATTTGTAAACTATATGGTGACACTTACATGCAACATCTTCTTTGGGATTTCATAAGTGGATAGAATCTAGCAGCCTATGAGGAATTAGATACAAATACTTACAGCCTTCTGGAAGTGGCAAAAACAAGAGAGATATAGTATGTATAACACAGGTTCAGGTAAGGGAAGAATGGGTCAAGGAAAGTGGATGGGCTGGTAGAAGAACAAATAAATATATACAGACAGAAAACAGAAAGGAGAGATCATAAGTTGGGAATGGTGCTAGAAGGACTAACAGAGTTCAAAAACTACAAGTCAGCAAAACTTGGGAACAATGATTCTATAAATCATTGTTTATTGCACAGTTGTTGTTTATCAGAACCTGGGCTTAATGGTTTATGTACAAAATATATTAAATCCCCATATCAACATAGGAAATAGGTATTTCTGTCCATGTTTTATAGGTAAAAATGGACTCAAGAGAGTTTAAATAATTGCTGAATGAGTTGAATGGTGGGATCAGTTTATGAAACTGGATTCATGTGGCTTTCCAAACCCTGTATTTAAATATGGGATATTATCACCTTTCTCCAGGCTCTGTTATTGATGAGTTCTGATGCCAATGCCTTATACTCTGTGTTTCATGAAGCCTCGCAAAGTCTTAGAAGATTTTGTAAGAAAGCAGAGGAAAAAAACAGAAATGGCATGTAGAGAATTTTTCAAAGGCCTTCATAGGACTAGGCTAGGATGAAATACAAGTAATAACAATACTCCTACCTAGTGATAGTTCAGCAATAAAATATAAAGGAAATAAAGATTTAAAAATAAATATTTTAAAAATTATATTTTCAGAATTATGCTGAAATTTACATAGTATGGAGTCTTTGTCAACATTTATTCATCAAGGTTCTACTGAAGAAATTCTATTTACTTGTAAGCTTTATATTTACTTATATAATTTTTAAGTTTATTTATTTACTTTTGAAAGAGACAGAGACAAAGTGAGTGGGAGAGGAGAAGAGAGAGAGGGAGAAAGAGAATCCCAAGCAGGCTCTGCACTGTGAGCACAGAGTCCAATGTGGGGCTGAATATCATGAAACTGTGAGATCATGATCTGAGCCGAAACAAAGAGTTGGACACTTCACTGACTGAGTCACTCAGGTGCCCCTATATTTACTTCTAAATATTACTTTAAAGGACGTTAAAAATTATGTCTGCAACTAACACTTTTTAATATGCAGAATAAATGTAAATTTTTTCACAGTCGTTGAATCCTTGACCCCTCTCAATGTCTTCAAGTCTCAGTGCAAACTCTTTGAGGTTGTTTCTAGTTTTCTCAGGACCCATTTGCAATCTGTCTTCATTTAGTGTCCAGACATTTAATGAATTTCTTTACTCTGTTAAATCGTCATGTGTCTTCTTTGCAGCTCAGAAATTACATGCCACCAGTATCTCTATTTTAATATCCCCTATAAATAAGACACAGAATTTTGTCCTAAAAGACAGTGGATGAAATGTATGGCTCTAGAACATGTTTGAGAATTAAAATGGTCCCCACTGGAGAAAACAATGTTTCTATTCATTAAACATGTAAATTTATTGATTTTGTACCATACGCAAAGCATGCATAAGTGATCACAGAATCTACCAGGAAATCTGTTTCCTCTAAGGATTTAGACCATAGATTCTCCAAAATTCTCATCCAGTAGGAGTTACCATTGACTAGTTATCTTTTCTTCATACCCCTCACATGCTTATTCAACAAATCTTGTCAAGTCTTTCTCAATTACTGTATCATCATTCCTTACCAGAAGCATTGCAATAGTCTCTCCTTTGGTCTGTCTGCTTCTATTTTTTCTCCTCTTAAGTCAGCAAACTGTTTCTATAAAAGGTCAAATAGTTTCAGTTTTGCAGGACATCTGTTTCCTATCATGGTTACTCAAATCTGCTATAATAGTATTAAAGTACAGCAGATGTGTAAACCAAAAGATATGGCTATGTTCCAATAAAACTTTATTTATAAAAACAAGAAGCAGACAGTAAGTCATAGTTTGATGACTGATATATTGTATTAAGTTATGTCTCTTCTTAGAACAACAACAACAACAAAAAGGTACCAAACAGATCATATTTCATGGCTTAGAACAAAGTCTCTCGGTACATATCATTCTGTAAAGGCCTTTGAGGTTTCTTCCTAACACATATTTCCTCTTTTATCTCCTGATACTTCTACTTAGGTAAACTATGTTTCAGGTACTCTTTACTTCTAATTATTGCCCAAATATAGATGTTCTGTCTTTTTTTTAAGTTTATTTCTTTAAGAGAGAGAGAGAGAGAGAGAGAGAGAGAGAATGAGGGAGGAGAAGACAGAGAAAAAGGGAGAGGGAGATTCCCAAGTAGGTTCTGTTAGTGCAGGGCCTGATGGGAGGCTTGATCCCAGGACCCATGAGATCATGACCCAGGCCAAGATGAAGAATCAGACGATTAACCAACTGAGTCACCCAAGTTCCTCTAGGTGTTCAGTCTTTTTAAAGAGCTTTCGTATGCTTCTCCCTCTGTTGTCAGGACTTTATGCTTTTTCACATATTGGTCTTACTCTTTGATCAAGTGTCCCTATAAATTGTTTTTGGGGATCGTTCCAACTTTCTCTGGCTTAGTGTCTTACTTTTCAATTCCTCCAATGAAGACTCAAAACGCTGTGTGTATTCCACCTTATAAGTTTTCATCCTATATTTCACTTATTTATTTGGATTTAAAGTCCCCATCTAAATGAGCTCTTTTAAAAATCAGGAAATCACCATCTTAGACTTCACAACAATAGCATAATATCTGCCACATAACAGGTATTTTGTAATATAGTTAACTTCTAAGTTGATCAGTCATTTGGCAAATCTACAATGAGTTCCTACCCTGTATAGGCATTGTATACCCTGTTTGAGACTTTGGAAATAAAACAGTGTACAAAACAAATAAAACTTCTGGTCACAGGGAGCTTACATTCTAGTAGGGAGGAAACAAGTAATAATCAAGGAAATAAATATAGGGCATGTCAGGTAGTGCCAAAAATAATGCAGAATAAGGTAATAAGAAGTGAAGAAGAATGTTGTTTTATATCAGGTAAAGAAAGTTTTCATGTAAGAGCTGACATGTGAGTATGCCTGAATGAAGCAGGAAATTAATTCAGTACCATTACAATAAGTGTTGAATAAATGAGTTGATTACAAGGACAGTTATATTTAAGTGTCCCATGGTTTTCTGCATGCATTTAACTCTTCTTCCCACCCCCAGATTTCTTCTTCTCCATATTGAAATAATAAACTAGTCATAGTTAATTATTTGGGGATGTGTCATCAATACACCTGAGTGATGTAAGTTACTCCCAAAAGTTACAGCAAATCATCATCACCATGGGGAGTTTTTCCCACTGGGTAGAAGTACAGAGTCTCCTCCCCCACCTCACAAAAGAAGTACTAGAACATTTAGAACCATAGCTAAAATTTAACCCTTCCCTCCTCAAGTGATCCCAATATGCTTTACTGAATAGACTTTAATCTCCCTAAAACAAGCCTAATTAATTCATCAACTCTGTTCCAAGAGCATTTTTATAATGCTATTATAACACTTAGTACATTGTTTTCAAGTTAATTGCTTATACATATATCTCATCCATAAGTGTGGGAGCTTTTCCAAAGCACAGACTCTATCTTATTCATTTAAAGATTTTATCAGGATGCCTGGCACGGAGTTCCCATTAAATAAGTGCTTGTCAAATTAAATTGATGATTTGCCAGTTCCAAATTTTCTCTACACCTGTCATAACATTGAACATGCAAATAAATCCAGTGGAGAAAGTTCTTTTACTTTCCATTCAAGGACCCCTTGAAGTACAACACATAGTTGAGGAATGTTTTTAAAATTGTTCCTTTTGTGTTATTGTGTTGTGTTCCTTTTGTGTTAAGAGTCTTAACAATGAAATGAATCTTATATCTAATTGGCACACGTTAAAGGTTTATTTTGAGACTTGGAAGTTTGACACATTATAATATTGCTAGGCTTTGGCCACTGAAGAAGCATCTAAATATTCAGTGAATTTAAAAGAGGACTCACTGCCCTGCCATTTCTTCCTGCTCTAATAGGGCTCTTAATCAAAGAGATCAATTGAAAATATCTTTTTTTCTATTTAATTTGACATGTAACATGTTTGGCAGATTGCTGATGGGAATAAAGGGGAGCTGCATTAAAGAGAACAACTTGGCTGAATTTTCTCTTTTATTTTCAGATATCCAAGGCTCAGACTCATATTGGCATATAGAAAGTTCTCTTACTCAATTGATACATACATAGAATTTCTAATAGATAAGTATTCTCTTCTCACATTTTACTAAAAGCTACTCATTTTTTGTGTCTTATCTGTGAATATATCCTGCCTAAATCCATACTGTTCAAGTCAATGGAGAATAAGAAAAAAATTGAAGAATATATTCCTATCTTTATGATAAAATCCTGAGCAATTGTATTGTTTCCCCATTGTTTATGATGAGATGTAATTGATGCCTTAGAAGTGAAATGATAAAGAAAAAAACATTAAATTCGTATATTAAGAATAAATATCTCTTTCTTCTCAGTATCAAGAGTAAATGACACAAATGATGAAGTCTCAAAGCCATAGCCATTCACTCAGGAAAGTTCTGGTAATCTGTTCCTAGAGAAGATTTACTTTGCAATAGATTTAAATTTAGAAGGATGGGTTTCTGAACAACATGTTGGATTGAACAGAATGGAAAATGCTTTCCTGGTCCAAATCATAAAAAATGTTGGATGATATGTGTTTAAAATGTTAAAAATGTATTCCTGAGCCCACAGAAATGGGAAATCCCTAAGTATCCTAAAACAAAACAACAACAGAAATCACCTTGTAACTGTTTTTGCTAACCAGGAATTAGAGCTGAGCAACCTCTAAGACACAATAACCAGATATATAACTTATAAGTTAGAGGTGAATCAGCTACAGAGGGAGAGTAAGGGACTATGTACATTAAACAAGAAGAATAAGGATTCCAGTTTGAAGCTGGATTTCAGGAAATTATAACCTCATATATCAATGCTTGCTCTAGAGTTTTGTTCTGGAAATAAGGAGAAATGGAGTCATGAATAATTGAAACTCTGAACATAAAATATAGTTTGGAGGATCAACTTTGTGCAAACGACATAGTACAGAAACCTGAAGTCTGAAAGTTTCATATACAATCTACTTCAGAATTAGTAGAACCAAGTAGGAAAGAGTTAGAGGTAACCAGGAAACTGTGCACTGGAAGGTACCTACAAGTACAACCCATGTAAGGCTCCTGAGATATAAGTCCATGGAATTTGAACGCTGACCACAAATATGTGTAACCAGAAAGTCCAATGCTAAGGAAGACAACTATAAATTGAATAACTAGGAGGATTTATGACTGGGAATTAGAATAACCTGAGATGGACTTTAAAATATATATTTGGCATTTGTAAATAAATAATGGGATTAGTCACATTCTTAAAAAGGGGAAGATTATGAGCAAGATCAGACAATTTTGTAAATACAGTAGAAATTAAATCCTAAGGACATTATTCACTATGTGACCTTAGACATTTTACATAACCCTCTCCCCCTCGATTTCTCAGTCTGAGAAATAGGATAACTCATGGAGTTGGTGTGGGATTTAATTGAAGCACTTAGAATAGTGCCTGGTACAACATAATAAGTCATTACATATCAACACTCACTACCATTAGAAGTTATCGCACATCTATTAAATATGAAGAGGCTGAAAAAATAGCAATTAACAAGTTCTTGTCTAGATTAAAACCTTTTAATAGAAATGTTGAAGACCAGAGAACAGCAAGTTTGAAGGCCAATATAATATTACTGTATACAAGCTGAATAAGTTTCAGAGAATTATACAAGTAGGTTTAGAATTGGGAAACATAAAAGAAAGTTTAAGATATAAGTGATTAATTTTAGAAATGCCAGGATATTCCTAATATAAATATAAAACTGAGACAACGAATGAAACAAATTTATAAGGAAAAATATTTTTCTTATTTAAAATATCACATTCAATCCCAAAGATCAGAAAAAAAATATACCCACAACTGAACTGTGGATCATCAAGAATATATCCCAAATTGCATGAAAAAAAGAGAGAGCATTTACATAGTAATAACAGAAGTTAAAATTTTCAGCAGCAACATTACACGTTACAGAAAATGGGATAATGCCTTCAAATTGCTGAAATAAAAATACTAATATATATATTTTTAAAAAGAGTATAAACCAGACAATATCAGATCTAATTTTGAAATAATCTAAGCAATGCCTCAACAGCATGGAAATTTGCCTAGTCTTGTGTGTGGAATTCATTTGGACCCATATTGCAAATGTGAGCAGGCATTGAGAGTTAAAAGGTTTTGATATGGTTGCCCAAGGTAAGGGGACCAGAATATACCCTGAAATTGAATGTTCTTGGACATCAGTATTTGATGATCTCCAGTTCTGAGAGTTTAGTTTAGGCAGACAGTAAACAAATGTTCATATAACTGAGTGAAAAACAAAAACTATGCTAAAATCTATGAACAGAAAAAATGAATTACTATTAATATATAAGACAGGGAAACCTACTGTAATCTGGGAGTCAGAGAAGACCAGAGACTAGAACAATGTGTAGCTGTTGAATATGTGGGATTAAATGTGTAAGAGATTTAGAGCTCCATATAATAAGATCAGTTTCAAATAGAGAATGAGATAACTCCATCATTTCTTTAATATATATTACAATAAAAATACATAATCAATTAAAGCCAAAATTAACCTAATCCCCCCATGATATAGGCTATCTATTCCCAAACAGGCACCTTTATCTTTATATCTTGGTATCAAAAAATGACTTTATATACTTGAATATTTTTCATGTTTATTTTTGAGAGAGACACAGAGAGAGTCAGAGAAAAGGAGGGGCACAGAGAGAGGGAGACAGAATCTGAAGCAAGCTCCAAGCTCTGAGCTGTCAACATAGAGCCCAACATGGGGCTTGAACCCATGCACCATGAGATCATGACCTGACACTTAACCAACTGAGTCATCCAGGTAGCCAAAAAATTGACTTTATATAGTTGAAATAGTCACTTTCTATTATTATTATTGAGGCAAGAATTAAGATTCTTTCCCTAAGAAATGTTACAAAAGTCCTCATTTTTAAAAAAAATTTAAAGTAAACTTTACACCCAATGTGGGGTTGAAACTCACAACCCCAAGATCAAGAAGCACATGCTCCTCTGACTCAGCCAGCCAAACGCCCCTGTAGAAGTCCTCTGTGACTGAACATAATAGGATACCCCCTTCTTGGTCTCTAACATATCATAGATAGGCTAACAAAACATCTAAGGAAATCTGATGCCAACCTGTTCTCCCCAACGATTTCTGCATTTTAGTCTTGATATTTTCGAACAAAGTTGTCCTTACATTTTCATCATTCAATTAATGGTGAGAAGATAAGTGACTTCCCTTTTCTTTTAAGTCAGAAAATCTCTTCCATGGATAGTAATTAAAGATTCCTTGACAAAAGTTAATGGAGAAGAAAGTCTCTATAATTTCTTCATCAGTATTCTATTGTGACATGAGATTTCTGCCTTTTGTTTTTTGTCTTTTGCTTTTTGAGAGAGAGAGAGAGAGAGAGAGAGAGAGAGTGAGAGCGAGTTTGGGCCATAGGAGAGGGATGAGGAAGAAAGAGAGAATCCCAAGCAGTCTCCATGCTCAGCACAGAGCCCAATGTGGGGCTCAATTCCACAACCTAGGGATCATGGCCTGAGCCGAAATCAAGAGTCAGACACTAAAACAACTGAGCTACTCAGGCACCCAGAGATTTCTGCCTTTTAAATCAAATAATCTAATGAACAGAAAAGTAACCATAGCAAGACTTTAACTGGGGTTAAGTATAAGGCTTACCATAACAAAATCAGTTTCCTTTAGGGGGTCCTTAGGGTTTTAACTTAATTTCTCTTTACAGTTCTTTGGGGATTTTAATGTATTGAGAAGTTATTTATTTATTTATTTATTTACTTACTTACTTACTTTGGGCTGGTTTTGTATTTGGGTACTAGAGATTTTCAATGAAAATGAAGACTAGAATAATATGCCAAAAATGGAATTTTGTTGGGAAGGTGCTTATCAAGTATACCTATAGTGTTACATTGATTCTAGACTTCACAGTCTACAGGTTGTATTACGACTATACAATAATGTCCAGTTTGTGTGCCTTCGGAATCAAATATCTTCTGTGTTCCCAGGTTGAGGCAGGCAGGGCTATGCATGATAGGCGTGGCCGGGGTCTAACACACTTCACTTTGGAAAAGCTCTGACCTTTTTACATTCAACCCACTTGTCACAATACATTTCAGTGGGCAATGGATTCTTTCAGAGCCAGTTTTGAATGTGTGTGAAAGGGGGTACTCACATTTTCTTTTCTGTCTTATAAATAAATTTCGACAAAATGTCCTCATCAATGACCCAAAAAATCTCCGAGTACAGGAAAGAGTGGGGGGAATAAATAATGACATGATTTGAGTTTACATTTTGGGGGGAACTTCTGAAACAATTTCTTTTCTATCATTGTTTCATTTTCATTATGAATGTCTATAATATATAGAGTGGGTATAATTGACCGGCATATATTAGAAGGGATACTTCTTTCCCTGGTTAGAAAATTCTGTGTGTTCATGTGATGAACTTACTATAGTGAAAGGAGAAATATTTCTAATACCAGATAAGGCTATCCCAGGAAACATCCCGTTATTTTTCCCACATATAAAATAAATTTGGAGGAATGAGTTAAAATGTTGGAAGTTGGAGGCTGCTCTAAGGTAGGACAATGTTCCATTCAGTCCATGCAATTTTGGTTATATGAGGTGGGCGTAATATCATGGATGAAATCAGCGAATAATTTCCACCTGGTTAATATCTTATGAGCGTGAAAAGACAGAGTCACAAGAAAGTGAATCTGAGAACTTTTATGAAACAGTTTGAAAGATAATTTTTAAAGGTGATTAAAAAAAAACTGTCCACACACTTAAAGAGCTACCAATTTTACCTACAGATTTTAGAGCATTCAACTAGTACCTAAGTAATTTTAAATCTTAACTAGTACCTAAGTAATATTAAATTTGCTGCTAGAAAGCTGAGAATCATCTCCCACCTAACTAGTACCTAAGTAATATTAAATTTGCTGCTAGAAAGCTGAGAATAATCTCCCACCACTGGTGAATTTATAGGGATTAACAATATATATCAGTACTTTAAAACTCATGTCCATATCTATTATATATTGCTACCTCTGTCCCATTACTATGCATTAATGTACAATTTGTATTTATTTAAAATGCCTTAAGACCTTTTTGAAAATGTTATTTAAAGTCATAATATGACATAATGTCCTTAGAAATTCTCACAATAAATTTTATTTAAAGGTGTCTGCATTACATATGAGATATTTAAGATGATTTAAGGCAAGGTCTGTGTTTTCTCCACCACAGTATACTGAATATCTAATAAAATGCTGGGCACATAGTACATGTTCAATTAATCTATTCTTTTTGCTCAATCTGGTTATTGACTTGCCAGTAAGTACAATATACTAAGAATACTTTGTTTTACTTTAAAATGTCATAAATATAATAATCTCAGTGTGGTGGTAATGACTGAGAAAGAAATAAGGAATATGTGAGCAAGAAAAATCCATGTGTTCCTTTCTTCTATTCTACTCAGTTTTCAGGTTTTAGTTTTTAAGCATGGTTGAAATACTATTTTTATATCAAACCTTGCCTTAAAAACACTCTCTAATTTAAATACAATCCCTTTGAATTTATGTATTTCTTCCCTTTAAGGCTCAGTTCTTTGAATTATTTAGCAGAATATTCTTAAGGCAATTAAAGGGATCCATTCAGCAGGATTTAAACCAACAAATCAGTCAGCAGTTTTTGGTCACCTCATAAAGCAGTTAAGCATTACATCCAGTCCATGTATTTGAGATTTCACATGCCTTCATAATAGAGCTATCAATTTTCTGATTTGCAAGCCAGCTGACAGAGTTAATACCCCAAAGGGCCATTGCAGTGTTAAGCTCCTAAAATTGTTTTAGACTCACCCATAAATTAGACTGTAGCCCAATCATGTACAATTTTATCCTTGTGCTCCTTGAAAAAGCATGAGCTCAGTGTTCCAGAAACAACACTCTTTAGAAGAATAGCCTATTGGATCTATTAATCTTTTAAGTTTTGATGCTGACTAAATATTCAGTTCACCATAACATGCTGAAAGTTACAGAGGCAACGCTAGGACACTGTTTGACCTATTATTTTTGAAGTTAGTTCTTTAAATATTAACAAAGCCTAACAAAGCTCAGGATACATATGGAGTATGTATCAAAATATGTGAGTAGGCATTTGATCTGTCTATGGTCCTTTGCACTGGTTGGCTGAAGTTTTGTATACTCTGAGTAAAACACATGAAGATTTTGACCAAAAATTATCCCTCCTATGGGAAGAAAATCCCTGAGAAAATATAAGATATGTTAGGGTATGTTTTGTAATTTTCATGTTTCACTCATAGGATTGTCCTTGGCAGTGCATTTTTTTCGTGGTTCTATGTCTGACAAGAAATTTGTTCCTGAATTAGTTTATGGTTAAAGTTGTGAATATCAGTGATACAAAAAATGAGGAGAGACTTATATATTTGGTATCACTCTTTACTACATTAGTTTTTTAACATTCCTGGCTCAAGATACTTTATCAGAGTTTTTTATTTGTTTCAAAAAATTTAAGATGAAAATAACATGAAAATATGTGTACATCTGTCTGTCAACACACATGGAGACCAAAACTTTCCCCTGCTAAATTTAATGATAACTCTTAAATTTATATGTCCAGTTTAATTCTCCATTTTGTTTTTTTAAATGTTTTTATGTTTGTTTATTTTTGAAAGCAAAAGAGAGAGAGAGAGCAGGAACAGGGGAGGGGTGGGGGGGGACAGGGGATCCTAAGTGGGCTCTGTGCTGACAGCCCGACTTGGGGGTCAGCCAAACTCAAGTGAACCATGAGATCAACACATGAGCTGAAGTTGGACGCTCAGCCACTTAAGCCACCCAGGCACTCCTCATTCTCCATTTTGGTATGCGGTCCCTTGTATTCTATAGACTGAAGAATATTTTTATCCAAATTTCTCACGGTACCTTCAAATTCAACATGTTCAGAATTAAACTTGTCATATTTTGCCATCAACTTGCTTTTCTTCTTGTGTCTTCACCACAATGAATAACATATTAGTCAATCAGTTTTCCAGATACAGAAAAATAGCCGTTCTTTCCTTCATTTCCCATATCTGCCTGGTTAGTAAGATATATCAGGTCAACTCACCATCACGTGATCTGAACACATCTCTTCAATGCCTTCTATCATTGACTTACTTCAAATTGTCTTAATTTCTTATCTGTGCACTTCAAGGAAATCTAAAAATGGTTTCTGTCTCTAGCTATTCTACAAAGTTTTCTCTGAAATGTACTCAAAGTGATATTTCCAAAACAAGAATATGAAGGTAATAATTATTCTGATGGTGGTATTGATAATGATAATTTTGATTTACTCTGTACTTACTGTGTGTCAGGCACAAGCTAATACAGGTTTTCTTATTGATCACACACACACACACACACACACACACACACACACAGTGTTATTAATGTCTTACAGGTGAAAAGGCTGTCCTTTGCCCAAGGTCAGACTAAGTAGCAGTAACAGAAATATGACTCCAGGTAATCAGTGCTCAACCGTCATGCTATGGCACCTGATTTAAAAAGAGTAACTGAAAAAAAAACTGATAATCACTTTATTGAATAAAGTTTTAAGGGCTCCCTGTTGCCTTCAAAATAGCATCAAAATACTCCTTGGTCCCAAATACTTTGTGGTCTTTCTCAAACGATCGATTCCTCTTACCTTCTTTACTATCCAAATGCCTTTAACATCTCCCAGTTCACTTTCACCATGACACGCTGTTATATATTACTTCCATGGTCTTGCTTGTGCCATTCTCTCTACTTTGAAAATCCTTACATGACTTCTTTACCTGGATAATATAGGGGGTTCTTTAAATCCTCTGTAAATAATTCTATCTTCTTTCCCCTCTAACCAATGAGAAGTGATTTATTTGATTTTCAGATGCCCCAGTAAGTGGGCCCCATTTCCTAATGGATCCGGTCCCTATTGACTTGGAAGTATATTTGCAGGTATTTTGTTCTTTTGGTACTTTCTCTACCCTGTGACTGGCAAAGTCAGCTCATTAGCCTAACATACCTACATTCTTCCCTCTTGGCCTCAGCCCCTTACTTCTTCAAACCATATTGAAGTAGTAAATCCACTCCCATCGGAGCATGTCTGGCCAACTTTGGAATACTCATTTCCCATCTTTTACCTTTTGGGCCACATGCCTTTCCATCACTAGTCTCTAAAAGTGAGGGGACAATTATCTTGGGTTCAGAAGATGAGAATTTGAATCATGGCTTTGCCATTTATTAACCATACAGATGTGCAAGTCATCCGGTCTCTATGCCATCAGTTTTCTCATTGCAAAATGTACACAGAAATAATTCTGCCTTATAGAGCTATTTTGAAACTTAACAGGGATAGTACAATAAAAAGCAGACAACACATTGCCTGGTCTAGGAAAAGATCACAGTACACACAAATTGCAATTGAGTATATAAAATATATACCTAAGTATATAGTATTTGCACAAAATCCTTCAAAATGATTCGGTGAATTACTAAAATAATTAAGAAATTCTGTTGAGTCAATTTGCCGATATATTCCATCATGTTTGTTCTCAAAATATTGAAAATCTAATTGTGATAATGCCCTTTATGTGATGAAGTAATACACTAAATGACTTTGACTAGAACAGTGATACTTCATAAATGTGGACATAATTCTTAATAATCTTTCTCAAAAAATGGTTTGCAGTATTATTATTTGATTTCTGGAGGCAGTAACATTTGTAGGAGAAGAGGGAAAAAAAGGAAAGAATTTCTACTTAGGCCAGACTTTCTCGAACATGGCACTATTGCCACTATTTGGGGCCAGATATTTTTTGTTGTGGAGGGTAAATTATGCAGAGTTATTATTTAGCAGCTTCCCTGGGATCTACTATGCATAAGATACAGATAGCACTTGACACTCCCACTTTCATCGTGACAACCAAAAATGTCTACAGACATTGCCAAATGTCTGCCTCACAACCATTGATTTAGATCAATCCAAAGTAAACGATAGGTGTCCCTCATAAATGAATTCAGGACATTCTTGATAAATGTCAAAGTACTGCTGAGTTTAAGGTCAAGTTACCAGTGTAGCAACTGTGTCACTGTCAATGTGCATTAAACACTTTGGTTTATTTGCTTTTTTAAAAATTTTTTTAAATGTTTATTTTTGAGAAGAAGAGAGAGAGTGTGTGTGAAAGCAGGGGAGGGGCAGAGAGAGAGAGAGAGAGAGAGAGAGAGGAAGCACAGAATCCAAACCAGGCTCCAGGTTTTGAGCTATCAGCCCAGAGCCCGACATGGGGCTCAAACTCACAAACCATGAGATCATGACCAGAGCTGAAGTCAGATGCTCAACTGACTGAGCCACCCAGGCACTACTACTAGGCTATTTTCTGTTTCCTTTATTATGTAAGCTCACAATAGCAATATCTCTCATCCTTCAAACAATATTATTATATCAACATGTGCTTTGTTCTGATTGGCTATTCATAAATTTAAGAGGGTAATGTAAAGGGACTAGAAATGCTTTCTTCATTTGAAGTAACTGAGACATATTAGCTCTAAATGGTCCCTGGTTGGAATCCAGATTCCTTTTATTCCCTTTATTCTTCTTCTCTTCTTTCTCTTTTTAATTGTCACATGAACAAGTGTTAATAGTTTAGTCACTGAGTCAGGCACAGCTTTGGAAAATTTCATTCCCACACAAATCCTACCCCACATTGCCACTTTTGGGAAAAGCTACTTTAGAAAAAAAATAGTTCCTATGTTCTTCCATGAAAGTAGTACACAGGTGTCAAAGTAGCATGTATACAAACATTCCCTCCCCCAGCCCCTCACTCCTTCTCTGTACCTTCCTCTTTAGCTCCCTAATTTGGTCAGCTATTAAGTGAGTGGCTATGGTAGGTACTCCATGGAACTACTTACAGATTTGAGGCTTCCACTGCAACTAACAAAATGGAATTTGATAATGATAAATTAAAATCCATTATTAATAAATTAAAATAACTGAAAACATATCTAATGGAAGAGACTTTACTACAATCTAGTGGTTTACTTGGCTGTGATTTCTCATTAAGCCATCAATGTTATACAGTTGTCTGAAAGATTAATATGCAACTGTAGACTGCATTGATAAGATCCTAAGCCGTGCTGGAGAATTCTTAAAGAATGATAACAATAATGAATCATAGAGTTATAGTGACCTCTTCCTTTAGTGCCAAATTTGCTCTTTAAAATGTCTTTCTGGGGGTTCTTGGGTGGCTCAGTCGGTTAAGCATCTGACTTCGGCTCAGGTCATGATCTCATGGCTCATGGGTTTGAGGCCCATATCAGGTTCTGTGCTGACCGCTCAGAGCCTGGAGCCTGTTTCAGATTCTGTGTCTACCTCTCTCTCTACCCCTCATCCACTTGTGCTCTGTCTCTCTCTGTCTCAAAAATCAATAAAATAAAAACATTAAAAAAATAAAATGTCTTTATGTTTTTCAAGGTTAGCAATATTTTGAGTTCCTTTTCTTCTTGGTTATGCAATGTTAGGTGTCTAACTGTCATTATTATCTATTAAAACGGACCATCCTGTGATATAATGGAATAATTTCTTCCATTATTTTTCAGAATCTTTTTTATCTTTCTCTTAATTATTATATAGGATTTATATAATTTTGCTACTTTTAATCTAATTATCTTAAATATACAGGAGGACTCAAGCCCACAGTATTTATATTTATAGTAAAGAAAAGAATAATTATTCAATGGTTAAGACAAAATATTCAATAACACTTCCTATTGAAACTTGCACAATGAGGTAAGACCTCTAAGAGTTGTATTCCCTCACTGTGGCAATACTCATAATCAATGCCTCTTTTGATAATGCTATCCTCACAACTCATTTCATCTCTACCCACTCTTTATCCATGAAACTTCTAAGAGGTTAAAAGGTGAAGAAGAACATAAACTAGGGAGAGAGTCATCGAATTCTGCACAGTCGGGGGTTTGCCAAATGACCATATACAACTTTTTCATTATTCATGTCTTCATGGCCGAAGGAAATTAATTATCTTTTAGTTTTTGAGGCTTTCTCTTTGCAAGGTAGTAAGGTCTATTTTTTTTTTTTTTTTGCAAATATGTGGGGCGCCTGGGTGGCTCAGTTGGTTAAGCATCCAACTCTTGGTTTCGGCTCAGGTCATGATCTCACACTTTCATGGGTTTGAGGTCCTCAATGGACTCTGCACTGAAAGTGCAGAGCCTGCTTGGGATTCTCTCTCTCTCTCTCTCTCTCTCTCTCTCTCTCTCTCCCTCTCCTTCACTCATGCTGTCTCTGTGTCTTTTAAAATCAATAATCTTAAAAAAAAAAGAAAGTATTTCATATGATTTAGTACAGTCAAAGAACGGGGCTTAAGATATAGTTTCTTCAAGAATTGTTGGGTATAGGATTCATTAGATCAACTTGGACTATTTTACTGTTTTATTTTTTTCTTTTGTTACTAACTTTTGTCTATCAGATTCAGATAGGTATATTAGAAGTCTTTATAAATGATAATGTATTTACAAAACTCTACTTGTAATACTGATATTTTTTACTTTATATCTTTTAAGTCTGATGTTAGTGCCTATTATCTGATAGTAGCATGGCTATACTAACTCTCTTGGTTATTGTGCATTTTCTGGTATATATTTTCCGATGCCATTATTTTTAACCATGTTGAATTATTATGCTTTAGTTTAGTTATGTGTATATATATACAATTTCTACTCTAGTATATAAAAAGCTTAAACATTATTTTTCCTATCATGGCATGCATAGAGAAACTTAACAAACTGGAAATAAACAACCTTCCTAGATCCATCCAATGTTTGAAGTCACAAAGGAAACAGCATTTATCACATCAGAAGAGATTTTATTAATTAAATTAGAAAAGAATCTGCTATAAAAGGGTATATATTAGGAAGAGTTTACAGAAATGAAAATTATGGTTGCCTAATGACAAAATAATTCTACTTATATACAGAATAAAAAAAACATAGCTAAGTTCAAAGTAGATACGTCAAAGAAAAAGGTAAAAAAATTTTCCAGAACTGAGCAAAAATTCAAGATGATAAAAAGTGTTAAGATAACATTAATCAATGTTTGTCTAAACTGATACCTTCTAATTACAGATGCAAGGGGGAGTCAATAATAACTTCTCCTCAAGGCAAAAAAAAGAGGGGCACCTAAGTGGTTTAGTCAGTTAAGCCTCTGAATTTGTTGGCTCAGGTCATGATCTCATAACTCGTGAGTTTGAGCCCCGTATTGGGCTCTATGCTGACAGTTCAGAGCCTGAAGACTGCATTGGATTGTGTCTCCCTATTTCTGTGACCCGCCCCCCACTACCCCTGCTCTGACTCTCTCTCAGAAGTAAATAAGTAAGGATAAAAAAAAAAAAGAAAACAATGCAGTTCTTAAATTAATGAATTCTTCCACAGTTAGATGTATGAAGACTGCATAGGATTGCCAAATGTAGTTAATGAAAATGCATACATACACACATGAATGCTTTCCTTTGCCAGGCTTCTTCCAGTTTAACACTGTCTTTTTGATCCTCAACATTAAGATGATTGCTAAGGCTCTAGTCATAAAACTTAAGTTTTATGGAAATGAGAAAAAAATAGGAGAAAAAGAGAATGAAACATTTATTTATTTATTTAGTTAGTTATCTATTTATTTATTGGCAGAGAGAGAGAGCATGGACTAGTTGGGGAGGGACAGAGAGAGAGAGAGAGAGAGAGAGAAACAGAGAAAGAAAGAGAGAGAGAAAAAATTCCAACCAGGCTCTACCCTGTCAGCTCAGAGCCCAACACAGGGCTCCATCTCAGGAACTGTGAGCATGACCAGACCTAAAATCAAGAGTCTGATGTTTAACCAACTGAGCCACTCAAGTGCCCCAGAAATATTTATCTTTTAAGCAGAAATTCTTCAAATCTAATTTCATTGGCCAGTCCTTAGTTTCTTGAATACTTAACAAAAATAAATTGAAGTGAGCAGTTTTATTTTAAAAATATGAAATTAAAATATTAGACATGTCCTAACAGTAACAACAGCAACAACAAAACTCAAAGCTTGCTCAACTAATAGACATCAACTAATGGTCTGACTGAGGAAGAGATATTTTAATTTTCAAACAAACTCTATTTAACATCTGTCTATGTTCTCTTACATATAGTGTCCAAAGTTCAATAAAAAATGAAAGACACACAAGAAAAGTAAAAATAATCCATCATCAAGAGACAAAAAAAGAAAGTCAGTAGGACCATACTTATAGATGACAAGGATGTGGAATACAAACCAAGGACTATGACACACTATGTTACATTGTTAAAGCTTAAAGGGAAAAAGGGAGATGATGGCTTTAATGAGGAAATAGAGATTTTTAACAATGAGATGAAATACATAAGAAAGAGGCAAATAGAAATGCTAGAAATATAAAGACATGCTATTAGAAATGAAGTGTTTTTTGATGGACTCATCAGTAGACTAAATTTCAGAAGAAACCAGTGAACTTAAAAACAAGTTAAAAAAATAAGTCAAAAGAAAACAACAGAATTGATCCTACAGGAAAAAGTACTAACAAAAGTCACAGAACTGAATATCTAAGAACTATGGATTGTGAGAAAATAAAATGGCTAAACATAAGATTAAGTGGAGTACCAGAGGAAGAAAAGAGACAGAATAAGTAGATAGAAAATAATGGGCAAAAATTTTCTAAAATAATGAATGCTATCAAACCACAGAACCACGAAGCTCCAAGAATACCTAACAAAAAAAATACAAAATAAAATGCATCTAGATATGTCATATTTAAATTACTACAAACCAAAGATAAAGGAAAGAAAACTTGACAGAGGGGGAAAACATACTACAGAGAGAAGAATCAAGCTAAGAATTACAGCAAGAAGATATTTTGTTAGAAAACATGCAAACTATAAGAAAATATGTGATGCCTTTTAAAATCTGAGGCCAGAAAAAACACCTTTTCCCCACATTCTAACCCAGTAAAACTGTTCTTTAGAATCAAGGCAAAATTGATCCTTTTTAATTTTTTTTATTTTTAGAAAACACAGGATACAAGAGAATTCATGGCCAGAAGACCTGTGCTGCAATAATTCCTAAAGAAAAATTTTAAAAACCTAGAAAATGATACCAAATCAAAACTTGAATCTCCACAAAGATATGAAGAAATCCAGAAATGGGAAAAATTAATGTAGACATAAATATATTTTTCCTTATATTTATTACTCTAAATGATAATAATCAAGACCAGAAATAATAGCAACATAAAATTTTCTATATGTATGAAGATAAAATATATAACAATAGTATCATGAAAGAGGAGAAGCAAGAATTTGTATATATTGTAAGTTATTGCACTAATCATTAAGTGACATACTAGTATCTGAATGTAGACTGAAAAATTATATTAAAAACTCTAAGGAAGCCGCTAACAAGTAGAAAAAGAGGTATAATTAATATACTAATAGTGGAAATTAAATGGAATAATAACTGTACAATTAATCCAAAGTTAGGCAGAAATAGAGGGAAGAAAAATACACAGAGTAGATGAACAAATAAAAAAATAACTTGCAAATCTGTAGATTTAAATTCACCATAAGTATAATTACATTAATAGTTAATCGCTTTTAAAAAGCAATGAAGGGGCACTTGGGTCGCTCAGTCAGTTAAGCGTCCGACCTTGGCTCAAGTCATGGTCTCATGGTTTGTAAGTTCCAGCCCCATGTCAGGCTCTGCACTGATAGCTCAGAGCCTGGAGCTGATTTCGGATTCTGTGTCTGCCTCTCTCTTTCTGCCCCTTCCCTGCTTGTGCATTCTCACTCTCTTAAAACTAATAAATAAACAAGCATTTTTAAAAAAGCAATTAAGGGCACCTGAGTGGCTCAGTCAGTTAAGCGTCCAGCTTCAGCTCAGGTCATGATCTCATGGTTTGTGGGTTCGAGCCCTGCGTCTGGCTCTGTGCTGACAGCTCAGAGCCTGGAGCCTGGCTTCAGATTCTGTATCTTCCTCTCTCTCTGACCCTCCCCTCTTGCGCTCTCTCTCTCTGTCTCTCAAAAATAAATTAAAAAATTAAAAAAAATTTTAAAACAATTAAAAAACAGAGATTACAGGTGGGATTAAAAAAATGGACTTTAAACCATGTATAACAAATGCACTTTAAACACACAGGCATAGCTAGTTAATATGAAAAGGATAAAAAAATGGTATGCAATGAAAACAAAGGAAATAAAGCTTATATGTAATATGGCTTTTTAAAAAAATAAATGGGTTCTTATTTATTTTTCTTTTTTTTTTTAAAGCAGGCTCCACGACCAACAGGAGACTTGAACTCCTAACCATGAGATCAAGGGTCATATGCTCTACAGACCGAGCCAGCCGGGAACTCCTAGACCTGGGTTTTTAATTATGATTCTTCCCACTTATTATCCAGCCAGCATGTTTTGTGCTTTTTGAGTTATAGAAAGGTATTAACAGTTTCAGATCCCAGGAAATCATCTTAGTTATTTCCAGTTATGTCAAAGATTTATTTGATAATTGTATATAAGGTTTATATATAGTATATAATTTTACAATAATAATGTAATACAATATAATATATAATTTGATAATATAAAATATAGTATGTGTAATATAATACATAATTTCCAAGAAACGTTTGTGTAAGAGAACTAAATTCATATATAAACTAAAGCATAGTTCTACTTTTAAAAAATGATTTCCAGATATTACTCAATTGTACTTATTTTATAAGGTAAAATCAACTGTAAGTATTTTGATGATTCAGTATGTCCTTTGAACTCCAATAGTTTCTCTGCTTTCATAGCAACTAACTTGTATAGTTTTGCATAGCAAGAGACTAGATCAGCAGTTTAAAACCCAATTCATCTCTTTCCTATCAGAGTAGATTCTAAGTAACTAGTGCTGATGAATTAGCAAAATAACAGTGGTTATGTGTCATTCCATTAAAATTAAGACGAATCTCTTACTACCCTTTCCTAGAAATTGTTATTTTTTCATATATCATTACCACCTATTTTATGTTCCCCAAATATAACCTTCGTTACATTTTTCGCAGTCATGGAAAAGTCTTATGAAATGTCTGCAAAATATGGTATTCTAGAGAGGTGTTCCTGTATCGGTGTATTGCTGTGATCATATTAACAAAGTTGACAAGATATGTTTCACAACTTGTTATTGAAATATTTTTATTAAAATGCGTGATTATTTTTCCATGTATTTTTTCCACTATGATCTAACTATAAAAAACCCCCAAACCCACACAAATTATAAATTTGATTGAGGTGAGGGAATTGCTCACAATACAAAGACAAATGTAAGTAAATGAGAGGTTCTTTAGAAAAGAAATCATAGTGGTTGAAGGGAAAAAAATATATTTTAGCAGTTTACAAATATCAAAGAAATGGATATGCCACTAGTTAATTCTAATAATAATTTATAATTTCCCAAACTTTCATAGATGGCCAAAAATTTAGAATTCTGCAGAAAACCTTTATGTTTTACTTAATATGACAATTTACATTTGAAATCTAATCAAATAACATTTATTGGATCATGAAACAATGTTCAAACGATTGGCAGGGTTACTCAGGGTCACTCACTATGCTCTCATCAGCTGCACCATAGAAATTTTCAACACATTTTAATTCATGAAGTTTTATAGGCCTAACCATTGTAATCATCAATATTAGGTGCTAAAAGTTTGTGAATTCTACATTTTTCCTTTGAATTTTATTGAATGTCATAGCTGTATCCTAGCCATAGAATGTGGTTAATTATGCTTCTGACTGAACCATATTGTGACTTAAAATTACAATTAATTGACACATAAAGCATTGAATTCAGGGAGCAATTTTGAGACTATATTAAATATGTAAAATATTTTAAATTATAATCTTATTTTATAGCAGGGATTTTAACATGTCAGGGAAGGATTTTTTTTATAAATGTACATGTTAAAATATTTTTCCATTTGTAGAGTATTTGGATCATGAATATTTTAAAGGTAGAGAAATACCCTACTCCCTCTAGTCATTTATCATATATCATTTCACATGGATCTCTTGAGAGAGTTACTGGGTCTCAAGACTGATGGTTCCTTTGTTGGATAACTGTCACTATGACCACTATCTTCTCAATAATCAGCCAAGAATCATGGCTTCCTAAGTCCTACGTTAAACCTGATTTTGCCCTCAACAGTGACAAAAATATAACGCAATACTCTTTCTCTGTCCCTTGACAGTGCTTCAGATATTTGAAGGCAGCTGTCAAATCTCCACGAAGACCGTTTTTCTCTGGGGAGAAAGTCTCTTAGGTTTTTGTTGTTTTCTTCTCTCTCCATTTCTTTTTTCCCACTATGCCTCTTACGTTTTCGGCAGCTCATCATTCTGGCTGCCCTTCACTGTACTCTCTTTGGTGTGCCAATTCCTCCTTTAAAATATGACACTCAGAATTTAGCACAATACTAGTTTATGTAGTTTGACTGGTATGGAACACAAAGGTAATAGTTTTACGCTCTGTTCTCTGTATTTCAATTAACATAGCCTGAGTTCATGGAAGTTATTTTAATACTAGGTTACACTTTAGGTTTATTTTAAGGTGTGTTTAAAAGATGGGTAAAGCAACGATGGTCACACCTTTATAGTGTTGGACAAGGTGAAGCAAGAACGGAGATGTTTCAGATTAGGCTAGTGCCAGTGTGTAAATTGGACTAAATGGCTTATCACAAAAATCACAAGAGCAGAGAAAATTGCCATTGGCAGAAGCTAGGCCAAAGAGAGTAACAAAAAATACACATATTGAAGAAAGCTAGGGCTATTGGAAAGCCAAGATTTTGGTTAACAATGAGGAATTAAGAAATATGTATGTCCTGAAGAATCAGAATACTTCCACGACTTTTAGGAAGAGGAACATTCTTGGAGTAATTGGATAAGCCCAGTATTAATAATTAGCATTTCAACCTTAAATTCATAGTGTGAATTTTAATAACTTACTTGGGTCCATTTTATTAATAAAGAGAATTTGGGATACTTTAATATAGCATATAATAACTGATGGTGAATTTTTAATTATCACATTCATTTTGAGCAGCAGTTTAGTGAAGGTGCACAGAGTCAAACCTGGCAGCTCTCAGGGTCCATTGAAGAATTTTCTCAAACATGGAAACAAGGAGGTGTATTCAAGTTTGTTTAGTACTACACTATAATGGCAAAACAAGCAAACAAACAAAAATGACCAAAACACTAAATAACAAAACAAAACAACAAAACTAAATACAAACATAAAAAAGTTAAAACAATCTCTTTCTCATTAGGGGAATAAATAAGCAGTTATTAATTGGGGTTAAAATTACTACACTGGATCTTTATATATCTACATTGTAAATGTGGAAATATGTCAATGGTAGATTCCTAACATGGAAGTATTTACTTCCAAATATATCCATAAGCAAAATAAGTACAAAGAGTATTCATTTATTTCTTAAAGAGAGAAAGGGTCTCTCAGATTGCAAAACCACAACTGTAAAAATATATAAATGTAATTTAAAAGGGGCATACCTAAAATATTACACTGCAGGGGCACCTGGGTGGCTCAATCAGTTAAGCATCTGACTTTGGCTCAGATCATGATCTTGCAGCCTGTGGGTTGGAGCCCCTCATTGGGCTCTGTGCTGACAGATCAGCCTGAAGCTTGCTTCAAATTCTGTTCTCCCTCTCTCTCTCTGCCCCTCCCCAACTCACACTCTGTCTGTCTCTCTGTCTCTCAAAAATAAACTTTTAAATAAATAAATAAAATATTACATTGCAGAGTTTAAATGAAAATGGAAAGAAAACACTATCAAATCATGAAACAAAAAGTTAGAGTGCTTGTTTTAACATATCAGAAAAAAATATACTTAAAATTAAAAACAACAAGGATAGAAAGAGCCACTACATATTGATGAGAAGCAATCTACCAAAAATATATAATATCTAATAAATCGGTAGCACATTACAAAAGAACTACAAAAAAAGTAAAAATGAAATTATAAAGAGAAATTAAGATAATCATTGCATATCAGAAGTGTTTGAAGATATCTATCTCAGTAATTAAATTGTTAAGCAAAAAAATCCCAAAAAACAAAAAAATAAATAATAAAAAATGATGAATGATTAAACAATAATATAAGAAATTGAAATAATGCATTTTTTTGAATAGAATCCTTCAACCAATGACATTTTCCTCCTTATCTATTTGAAAAAACAACTATATATTGGACCACAAAGAAAGGAATAAATACCACAGAATTAATAACATAATTTTCTTTAAATACAAATAAAAAAATTAGAAATTGATATAAAATTTTATTGTAAATTTTATTTTGGAAATTTAAAGGAAATGCCACTAAATAATCTTATGCTGATTAGAAAATAAGTTACAACTGAACAAGGTACAGAATAGATTAGATCTAATCTATTTTCTATTATTTTGTATGGTCATTTGTTCCCTAATAAATGTCTAACTTCAGCCTAAATGTTAAACACCTTTTCTTAAAACTTCACAGGGGCGCCTGGGTGGCTCAGTTGGTTAAGTGTCCGGCGTTGGCTATCGTCATGAACGCCTATCGTCATGATCTCAGGGTTTGTGGGTACAAGCCCGCATCAGGCTCTGTGCTGACAGCTAGCTCAGAGCCTGGAGCCTGCTTCGGATTCTGTATCTCCCCTTCTCTCTGACCCTCCCCTGCTCACACTGTTTCCCTCTCTCTCTCTCTCTCTCTCTCAAAAATAAATTAAAAAACATAAAACTTCACAAATAGTTTACAAAATTCATATAGAAAACAAAAGACAACAAATGTCAATGCAATTTTGAAGATATAAAAATGCCCATAGACAGTCCATTGTAAAAATGGGAAATTTGCAATGATGGAGACATTGCTTACTATCATTTATAGATGAAAAAGATAGGCATAGGGTGGTTTAGAAACTTGCACAAGATTCTGTGGTAAGCAATGGCCACTATGTCCCCAGATTTTCTGATATGAGGATGTGAGATCTCGATCTCTGTGCTCCTGTGAGAGAAAAGGGGGGCTAGAAGGCACATGTGGTAGTCCTTGGTCTTGGTCTGATCGTTTCTGGTGCTCTTCCTTCCAGAGCACATAGTAGGTTGCACTTTTCTATTGATTTTGAGGTTAGGCATGGCAACAAGAATTGCTTCAGACAGCAAAATGGGAGCTTACATCACAAAGAGGGTTAAGATTAATTGCATGAATTGAATTTGCTGCATTTCTTTTCCACTGCTGTGATGATGATTGGGTCTCTGAATGTATGCTGAACCATTTTGTTCATGTAATTTGAGCAAAAACAAAAAATACAGTTTTGTTAGGTGAATCCACTGATATTTGGCAACATAAGCTAGCCTAACCTAACAACACAAAGTAATTATGGGGGAGGGAGGAAGGAAAAGAAGGTAGGATTGAGAGACATATGATTCTATCTTTTTAACTAAGTTAAATCGAAAGATTTACTTTTATTTCTCTCAATGCCACACTTTGTCACACAAACCGAAGTTAATCCGTAGAAGAATTTGATTGACCTAAAATGCTAGGAAATAATAAATTAGTGTCCCAGATTCAAAATGTCATAGAGAGAGGCTGGCTTGAGGGTGAAAGCTCTGTATGGTTAAACTCCTGTTTCAAGTCATTCTTTCATGAGAGAGACCCCGAATATGTGAAAGGCAGATCAGAAGACAGTCAAGCGGTATTGGTATCATTCTCAAAGCCTCTGAAAAGCCATACCAGGGGATGATGCTGATTTAGTACATGTAGGTGCTCTCCTGGGAAGAGGGTAAATGAGGTGTTTAATTCCTGCATATAATTCAGAACCCTGAGGCCAAATCCCAACCTGTGTTTTCAGAGTCAACTGTCAGGGTTATTTCTGGCAAAAGCCCATCTTTCTTTTCACTTAATACAAAAGTGTATGAACTATTCAGTTTAGCGGCCTGGCTTGATGCAAATCACCAGAAAATTGCTTAAATTTCTACTATTCCTCCTCTACAAAGAAACCGCCTGTGAGCAATTTTCATTTTTTATTCATGGAACTCAGTAAATTAGGTTGGTGATTACTCTTATTATCAAAAGACATAGCTTTGTCATATATGTAAAATGTTAGCATTTGTAAGTCTCTAAATAAGAGGAAGGAAATATTTTAGTGCAGTGCATGGAAAGATGAAAAATGTAAGCTAATGTAAGTACTAAGAGAAATTATATCAATGAGCATTTTACTTTTTCTGAGTTAAAAAAATGTCTTCACATTTGACAGTCTTTTAAAAATACTTATTCATTCCTTTAAAAAACTAACGATGAGTACTGAGAGGTTCCTGCAGTACCTCATATTGGGGAGAGAAATTCATGGCGCCGGGGCTTGGCTTCAGAGCACATAGGTCTTTTGGAAAATAGATAAAAAAGAAGAAAGTAAAAGAGCTATAAGCCTACGAGCAGAGGGTCAGGTAAGTTTTAAAACCTGAGTGGTTCCACCACAGATAAACAAAAACCATCAACAACATTGTCTTCTCCCACATTTCCTGAGATCTTCATGTTCTTTGTGCCATATTTACTATAACTTTAGTTATTTAAAAAGTTTCTCTTTCAGGATATATTAACAGAAAGGGTATAGAATTTGAAATCAGACAGAATTAGGTTTGAATGATAACTGATAGTGACTATTTTGAGCTAGTTTCTTGAGGTCTTAGCTTACTGATATAAGTAGGATATTCTGTCCCCGTGCTTTATAAAAACATCTTTTTGCACATTATTATAATAGTAGTACTAAAAATATATAAAATGGAAATAGAAAGTAGGATATTTACTCCATGGATTTTACTTTAATTCTCAGACGTTTATATTAAACGTCTGAAATACCTAGGACATAGTAGGACACATCATTTCCCTTAATTTGAATAAGTCAACTAACTCTTTACAAAACTGAAATTTCAGTTTAAGGCAAGAATCTATAAAAACATCATTGTTATTAGATAATGGGGAATATTAGATAATATTTGAGAATAATGCCTGTTATTAGATATAGAATTAATAGATACTATCATTATCTATTAAAAACATTAATGAGTATATGCTAAGTACTAAGTACTGTGTGAAAACAGAGAAGGCAATAAAAGAATGAGATAGTTTAGCATCATCTTTAATGTAGCTTATATCTATGCATCCTTCACAGCTTAACTGAAGTGAACTTGACCTCTTTCGTCCCTTTGCAGAATTATTCTTCTTAGAAAGACAAGATGTTATAACTGAGGAGAACAGAAGATTCAGATTGGAGTGGGAAGCACAGTGCCAGAGAATGGGGCTGATAGAGGGCGGGGCCAGGCAGAATAGGAGGAAGGGGGGGTCTGGGAAAATGGGTTGAACAAGGTGAAGGTGAAGTCCTTGAAGAAATGGAATAAATGATGAAAATCACAGTTCTCTCTTTTCAAAATTCTATTCATATTTATCTTAGGCAAAGTTGATCTTTCTCATTTTTCATTCTCTTGTACATTTTAATGTCACTGATCCCAGGATCTAGAACTTACGTTGGTAACAATCTGACTGGAGAACCACAATTTACTACATTAATTATATGTGAAATATACTCTAACCTTCTGACAATCAACTTACAAATGAATTTTCAAGACTGCCTTTATCGACTGTCCATAAACTATTTTGACAGAAACAAAACACTATGTAGAACAAGTTCTAAATCCAGGCCATATTGTTTAACAAACAGACATGTCTTCAACAGTAATAACAACAAGAAAGAACAAAAGAAACAATAACATGCCCTGTGAACGTGTGAAGGAGTTAGATTGTCCCAAATATTTAACTTAGAAAATATCACAAAATATATCATGTGACCAAGGTCAAGTGAAAAGGTGTGGCTATTTCAGAGAAACCGTTAGTGGCTGCAGTGTACATATAGATCTTCATGACATCCACCAAACTGAATTTTACTTAGAACAAAAGCATTTGGATACATAACTAGTAGAAGTTAAGGATAAATTTACTAAATGCCTCTATATAGGAACATGTCGTTTCTAATTCATATACCAGGAATGCTGATGTGTTTGCCAGGTAGATTTTGCATGTCATCAATGCAGCACTATAGCAGAACTTAGAAAAAAAGGAAAGAGGTAGATTTCAATTTTCCTTGTCTACAAATCTCTTCTCAGCAAGGAGTGCCCATCAAAAACAGGGCTACCTTCTTTTTTTTCCATTTTATTTCCTCCCATCTTATCCTACTGCCTTAGCCAGGATTCAGGACAAAAATCATATTCCAAGTTGGTTTTATCCACAGAAACAAGAATTACCTAAAAAAAGTATCTTAGAGATGATCCTTCTGAGGATGAATCTGCTTTCCCTGATTTGATTACTCTTATCTCCAAAGAAGGGGACTATTTTTCCAACTCTGACATTCACCATGAGATAACTCAGGATTTAGCCCAATCTGAACTCCCTGTTCTGGGCCCCTCTTTTCAAACACAACATAGAAAAGGTTAAACAGTAAACCACATTTTATGTGTTTTAACATAAACACTACCCAGGATGTTTAAACCCTATTAAAAACAAATGACTATATTGTATGCCCTGTCAGGGAGAAAAACAGCTTTTTATGTGGACCATTGGTTTAATTAGATGAGCAAAAATGATCAGGAGCCTTCAAAATGTCAAAATAGTTCAAGGAAATCTGCTTTGTGCCAATGCCATTTCAAAGACTAATGTTAATAATTATGGTAGAAACCCATACTTAATACAATGTAACAATGGCTTCTATGATCAAGAAAAAGAAAAGCCTATTTAGAATTATTATCTTCCTGCTGAATGTGACACTTTCAGCCTGCAAATATTCACATCATTTCTTGAGGTTGATCTGCACTGGAAACACATCCATTGTTTTCAATCCCCTTGAGTTAGATTAATGTGTATTTTATCTTGTACCAGAAGGCTTTTTTGATTGTCATAGGGAGTGTCATTAGAACACGACCTTATCTCAGTGGTGCCTAGTGACATTACTTTAGTCATCAATACCAACTCTTATTGGCAGAGGAGCAAGCTATCCTTACTCGTGATCTGTCAACTTCTTCTGAAGTCACTTAACTCAGGTTCTGTGTGACAGAACTTAATATTAGAGGCATTGACCTTCAGCAATTTTGTCTGAACATGGTTGACAGGTGTAATGGTCATAGGAAATTCAGGTAATTGGATTGAAAAAATGAGTTTCAGTGTACAGCAATATACTCTACCCCGGTTTCACTGGTGATGGGTTAGATATAAATTTTGTTGGCTTTTATAGTCATTTTACCATCTTTAAATATTATAGAAATACTTGTCCAAAATCCCTCAATGACTACAGGATGACTCTTTCATATTTATTGTTTTCTTTTAAAAGGAGGCTAACATACTCATAGCAGAGGCTTCAGAAAGAGAAGAAAAAAATTTTCAATGGCAATTACAAAGTAAATAAGAAGAGCCTTTTACTTCATGGAGAGAAATACACACAATAGTGAAACTTTTGGAAAATCATCATGGTATTTATAGAAATATTCAACTAGGTTTTGTACTCTTTTACAATTTATGAGTATTAGTCACTGAATAGTAGACTCATCATTGTAAGATTTTAGAGTCCTCAGTCTACTTAAACATTTGGGGTACCCCCCTCTAGTTATATAATATTTCCAGTATTTAATTACATATATCCTATGATATTTAATAAATTAATCATATGTAACCATATAATGAGCTTTCACAAGTATTCCTTATTGTTAAGAGGTAAACATTGTAGTTCGACAACATATTTCAGCTCTGTCACTCCCTAGTTGTATGGTGTTGGAAATGTTAAATGATGAGTTTAAGCTTGTTACCTCACCTACAAAATGGGAATAATTCTTACATTGCTGTAAGGGTTAACCCATGTTTGTTAGCAGTAAGTACTATCCCTGTCCCCTAGTAACTGTTCAGCATGTGTCTCTTTGATGCTACCGCTGCTGCTGCTGGTGATGATGCCTATGTAGAATGGTTACCCTTTGGTATTTCAACTTCAAGGTTAAGAAATCTATAAATTAAACATATTGAGATCTAATGTACTTATCAAAGCACACTGAGAAACTGAGGTTTGATTTTCAGAGTTTTGAGGAATATAAGCTCTCTTTAGTAGACTTAATCCCTCACAAATATGTGAGGTCAGATGGAGCTATCTTTGAAAATGCAGAATGTGTCTTTCTGGATCCTTTCGGAGGCTTCTCCATTGAAGTCTTCTGCTTCTTATACACTGAGATGTTGAGTATTTTGTCTGTTACAATTTCCAAGAGTGGAATCACATAATATGGAGAATTAGCTAGGTTTTAATTCTTGTACACAATTTATACCTGTGTTTTCTACTATGAGTGATTGAGTCTTGTTAAACTTTCCTTTCATACAAACACAGTAAACTTTCAAGAATTGTTTTAAGTGTTTTAATCACCAGGCCCTGGATTTGCAGATTTGGGTTTGAACACAGACGCTACCATTTCTTGATGGTATGGCAATTGGTAAGTTAACTGAACTCTCCCAGCATCATTTCCGCCTGCTATAAATTAGGATATAAATCTATCTACTTCATTATTTCATAAGGTTTTTTTGATGACTGAATAAAATAACAACCAAAAGATTTTAGAATGTGATCTTATAAAGATATATGTTCAATAAACATTATCTATTGTAAATTTAGTAGCAGAAAACTCAGCTGGAAAGAATTGATTTTATTCATGTCTCTTTCCATTAAAAAAAAAAGGCATATGCTTTAGGAATTCTTACATCTAGATTAGTTAAATAAGATTCCCCAGTGGTCAAGACATTCCTAGGAGATTCTTAAAATTAGGGCTAGAGACAGCTGACAATATTATTTTTATGTGAAGACATCTGTGGTCAGAAACACTAGACTATATTTTCTTTGTGCATTGCACAGTTTTTACATAAAAAGATACATTCTATAACTATGGTCATCATTTCTGCTGAATGAAATCCTAAGGTTATCACCAATAGAGTCACTTTTCATTTTTTTTTAATGTTTTTATTTATTTTTGATACAGAGAGAGACAGAGCATGAGAGGGGGAAGGGCAGAGAGAGAAGGAGACACAGAACCGGAAGCAGGCTCCAGGCTCTGAGCTAGCTGTCAGCACAGAGCCTGACGTGGGGCTTGAACCCACTAGCGTGAGATCTGACCTGAGCCGAAGCCGGAGGCTTAACCGACTGAGCCACCCAGGCGCCCCTCACTTTTCATTTTTTATGGTCCTTATATACACATTGCTGACAAATGAATGAGGGTGTTTTTTTTTTTTTAACTTTCTTTTTTCCCCTCCTTTTGTTGGTGTTAATGAGGCATTTCAGATGTTGTAGAGCTGATTTTCTATCACTGGTGTTATGAAGTCTGCTTTATGCTAGGGCGCCTGGGCCGCTCAGTTGGTTAAGCATTTGACTTTGGTTTAGGTCATGATCTCATGGTTCACGAGTTTGAGCCCTGTGTTGGGCTCTGTGTTGACAGCTTGGAGCCTGAAGCGTACTTAAGATACTCTGTCCTCCTCTCTCTGTGCCCCTCTCCCACTCATGCCCTCTTTCTCTCAAAAATAAATAAATGTTAAGCAATTTTTTTAAAAGAAAGGAAGGGAAACAGAAGCAAAAATAAACTACTGGGACCTTATCAATATAAAAAGCTTCTGTAGTGTGAAGGAAACAATCAGCAAAACTAAAAGGCAACTGACAGAATGGGAGAATATATTTGTAAATGACATATCAGAGAAAGGGTTAGTATCCAAAATCTATAAAGAACTTATCAAACTCAACACCCAAAAAACAAATAATCCAAGTGAAGAAATGGGCAAAAGACATCAGTAGATAATTCTCCAAAAAAGAAATCCAGATGGCCAACTGACACATGACAAAATGCTCAACATTGCGTATCATCAGGGAAATATAAAGCAAAACCACAATGAAATACCACCTCACACCTGTCAGGATGGCTAAGAGTAACAACTCAGTCAATAAGAGATGTTGGAGAGGATAAGGAAAAAGAGGATCTCTTTTGACTGCTAGTGGGAATGCAAACTAGTGCAGCCACTCTGGAAAACAGTACAGAGTTTCCTTAAAAAAAATTAAAAATAGAACTACCCTACAGCTCAGCAATTGCATGACGAGGTATTTATGCAAGGGACACAGGTGTGCTGTTTTGAAGGGACATATATACCCCAAGGCTTATAGCAGCACTATAGGCAATAGCCAAAGTATGGAAAGAGCCCAAATGTCCATGGTGGATGAATGAATAAAGAAGAGGTGGTGTATATATATACAATGGAATATTACTCAGCAATCAAAAAGAATTAAATCTTGCCATTTGCAACAATGTGGCTAGAACTAGAAGGTATTATGCTAAATGAAATTAGTCATTCAGAGAAAGGTAAATATCATATGACTTCACTCATCTGAGGACTTGAAGATACAAACTAGATGAACATAAGGGAAGGGAAGCAAAAATGATATAAAAACAATGAGGGGGATGAAACATAAGAAACTCAAAAAAATTTTAACACCTATATATATTTGAGAGAAAGAGTGTGAAGAGGGGAGGGGCAGAGAGAGAGAGGGAGACACAGAATCCAAAGCAGGCTTCAAGCTCTGAGCTGTCAACACAGAGCCCCCGACATGGGACTCGAACTCACAAATGCCAAGATTATAACCTGAGCCGAAGTTGGATTCTTAACCGACTCAGCCAACCAACTGAGACTCTTAAATACGGAGAACAAACAGAAGGTTACTGGAGGAGTAGTAGGAGGGGGTGGGGTAAATGGATAAGGAGTATTAAGGTAATACTTTTGAGATCGTTGTTGCACTATATGGGAATTAACTTGGATGTAAATTAAAAAAAAAAAGAAAGTAAGTAAGCTTTAATCAAACAGGTTTATCTTAAGTGGAAGTGTCTCTTTCTGTATATATACATGGTCAAAGAAATATTTTAATTGCACATAACAATTATTAATTAAAGGAGTAAAGCTTGTATTCAAGCTGGTTTAAAACTTAAACAGGCACAATGTCACCCAGCATAACAGTTACCTATTATAGGAGTCACGGACTCTGTGACAAACATGGGGAGGCTCCAGGCTGCTGACATCAGCTGAGAGGGATGCACTCATATTTTTCAGTTGCCCCTGGGGCATCTCTAAAACTCAAGCAAGGCTTCTAGATTACAGCATACTGCATGCCTAACTTCTCAAAATAATTTCAGCTGAGGTTTGAGTTGCTTGAATTTTATGTTCATTTTGGGTAGGAAATGAAATTTATAATGCCAATTAATTTATCACATAATTACAAGTGCCTGATTTCAAATTTCTGTTGTTTGGCATTTCGTGCTACTGAGAGAAGTAAAACCAAAGTTATACAAGTGTGTTAGATAATTCTATTATTACAGTCAATAAAATGAATATACAGTTCATGGTTTAGCATCATCAACTCCTATAATTAGAGGCATGATACAGTTCTCTGGAATCTCAAGGTAATATTTAATTTGAAACAAAAGTTAGATCTATGTACTCACAGATAAATTCACACACCCTTTTGATCTGAACACATTTGTTCTTCAGCAGCTATTTCATCAAACAATCACAGCATTTATCTAGTGTTCTGGCCATCTTCCATGTCAGATCCTCACCCAGCCCTTACCTGACTATTCTACATTGCAGAAAACTTTATTGCCCCCAATCCCTTGCCTTCTGGCTTTTAGGAAGTTTCAGCCAATGAGAACCTTTAGCAGAAGATAACTTTGGAAGGGACAGAAAGACAGCATATTTCTCTCCCTTCCTTATTCTGAGAGAAGCTGAATCTCCTCCTTCCTTATCTTCCAGGAGCCAGCTTTACCCTCTGTGATCTCAGCTCCAACCAGGAAAGCCAGGTGCATTTTCAGGTTCCACTAGTTGTCAGGAGCTCTGGGGACCTAGTTACATAATTTCTTTGTCCCTGTAGCACTACAAATGGAGACCTGCCTTTTCTTACCTTTTTGTCATCTCATTATCCTTAATGGTTTCTCTTTACCTCCACCATCCATGTAGCCAATATCTTGTGCCTGGAAAACCTAGAGTGGAATTATTTTTTTAACTGAATTCTAACTAGTACATTTACATTTAAAGAGAATATATCTGTCTCCCACCCCCAAGGAGCTAAATTCTTTCTTTCTGAATTCTTCTGAAACTTAGTCATTATAGATTAATTCCATCATGGAGTTTGTCAGAATTTACTCTAGGAGAAGTGAGGCTCAGAAGCACACTTTATTGTTTATCTCATCTGGACCAAAATAATATACAAATTATACATAAGAGTCAGGCTAGCAAATAGATCATATATGGGTCATATAGCAAATCAAGTAATATGTAAGATATCTAAAATTACACAGAGTAGGTTATTAGACTGTAGTAGGATTAAACTAGAAATCATTAACAGAAGGATAACAGGAAAATGTCTAAATTCTTAGAAACTAACCAACATTCTCCTAAGTAACTCATGGGTAAAGAAGATGTCCTGAGGAAAATAAGAAATATTTTCAACTATACAAAAATGAAAACACAATGCAATATTCCTCCCTTTATCTACAGGGAAAATGCTTGCAGACTCCCACGGGATGACTGAAACCATGGATAGTATCAAATCCTACATTTACTATGCATTTTCTTATATGTACATATCTACGATAAAGTTTAAATTCTGAATTAGGCACAGTAAAAGATTAGCAACAATAACTAGTAATAAAACAGAACAATTATAAAAATAGACTGTAATAGAAGTTATAAAAATATAGTCTCTCTCTCAAAATATTGTACTCACCCTTCTTATGATGATGATGTGAGATGATATAATGCGAGTGAAATGAATGATATAGGCACAGAGACATAGCATTCGGCTACTACCGACCTGATGATATTTCAGAAAGTTGGCCATCTGCTTCTAGACTAGAGTTGACTGTGGGTAACTGAAACAGAAAGCAAAACCATGGATAAGGGGGGACTACTGCTTATCAAAATCTGTGGAATTAAGCTGAAGCAGGGATTGTATAGAAATGCATAGCATCAAATGCCTGTTAGGATATAAAAGGCTTTTCAAATCATGAGTCTAAGCTTTCACTTTAAGCAATTGTTTAAAATAACACATAGCCAAATCAAGAAGAAAAAAATCAGAAAAGAATTGATGACTAATGGAAATAAAATGGAAAATAGAAAACAGAATAAAAAACACCAAAGTTTGCCAATAAAATGTTTATTGATCAATAAGTTAATAAAATTGGTAAACCTCTAGAAAGAATGACAGAAAACATAAAAGACACAGTTTACCAATACCATGAACAAAAGAAGAGATATAATTGTATACCCTAAAAATATTAATAAGAAACCAATGAAATACTAGTGAATATAAATTTGACCACTTAGATGAAATGGATAAATTCTGCAAAACTAGAAACTAACAAAACTCACCCAGAATGAAATAAAAGACCTTAATAGTCTCACAACTGTTAACAAGTAAAACACATTTTAAAACATATTTCCAAAAACGTTTTCAAGGTTCAGATGATTTAATGATGAATTGCACCAAACACTTTAAGAGAGAAATAACACTAAACCTGTACAACTCTTCCAGAAAATGATATGGACAGAGACACCTCTAAACCATGGAGCTAATATTAAACCTGACTGATACCAAAATCATATAAATTCATTTACATAAAGAAAAAGAAAAAGAAAATTATTCTTTTCAGACCAAAGTTACTGTTTTAATAGTTGGATATGAACAAATATGGGAACAATTAAAATGTTGTTCTTTACCCTTCAGTGTAGTTTAATATTTAAGCATTTAGAGATTTTTCCTGTTATGTTGCTGTTATTAACTTTTATTTAGGATTTAGAATAAAGAAACCAAGGTAATATATTTGACTTTGATAATAATAAAGTATATGTTTCATTGAATAATCATTATTTTATTCTTTAGATGATCAATGGCAAAATTAAAATGAAAGAGTTTACCTGATATAAGTAAAAAGATGCAAGTCTATACAGACTAAATATCATCCAGGACATTTGACAACTATCTGAGTCCAGTAATATTTATTTCATCTCTTATTGGACCACTTTGCTGAATCACCACTCAATGAACAACTTGTCATTTTATTTTTTTAATTTTTAATTTTTTTTATTTTAGAAAGAGACAGGGAGAGAGTACAAGTAGGGGAGAGAAGCAGAGAAAGAGAGAGAGGGAATCTTAAGCAGGATCTATGCTCAAAGCAGAGGCTGATGTGGGGCTTGATCCCATGATCCTGGGATCATGACCTGAGCCAAAATCAAGAGTCAGATGTTCAACCAACTGAGCCACAGGTACCCCTGTCATTTTATGAATTTTCATGAACTATTCTGCTACATCTTTTCTGCTGTGAATTTTAGAATCACAATCTCATGTCTTCATTAATCTGCATCTATAGCTCTCAAGCCTCTATTTTTCTCAAAAGTGAAAAATTAAATTACATTACTAAGTCAATAACTGGATTATATTTTAAATGCATATGGTTTTCTTTGAATAAGTACCATATCAATAGAAATTTTCTTTTTTTTTTGTTTTTCTTCATTTCTCCTTAAGACGTTATGAGGGTTTTTAAAATATATTTCTTTACTTTTAAGTAATCTCTACACCCAACATGGAGCTTGAACTTAGAACCCAAACACCAAGAGTCACATGTTCCATCTATTGAACCGTCTAGGTGCCCCAAAATCTTGTGAGTTCAAAGAGGCTTACAGGATTCTTCTCTGTACAGTACTGCATGAGAATGCTGGGTTTTATGAAAATGAACAGCCTCCAGTGGCTTTTGGTTATTTTTTCCTCATGCAGCTGCATCTGCAGCTGACATGTACATTACCTTTAACTTTCCAGATGTTATATCTATGTTGGTCACTTCTTCTTCCTAATATAAACCACACTTTTCAAATTCTTGGTGGTATAATCAACAGTTGAACCTTCTCTCATAGAAGTAGATCATGTGGTCAAGACACACTAAGTTTGCCTACTTAGGGCCTGTCAACATCAATGTATTGCTTCTGCTGTACCACGAGGGACAAGAGGTCTCTGTAAGACTTGCTGTCTTCATGGCTTTCTCCCAAGAAATAAATCCTCTTTTCTCTCAGATCCCACACAACTTGGATCTCTAATGACAGTCCTTAGGCATACATAGTCGAGGAGGTGAGACTTAGGTACTTTCCTAGAAACATTAACCTTCATGCTTCACTTGATTCTCTTTTATCACTTAACCAAAATATTATATTTGTGTGAGGCAAAATCAGTCTTCCATTTTCACACTTTTCCATTCTGTGCAATAAATGTTTTTTCTGAAATTTCAATAAACCTATTTATCTGAAACATACATAATATATAATAGAATGTAATATTAATATATAACATATAACTCTATTAAAACATAAATTATGCTGTTATAAATTATAAATTATATTTATATAAAAATTATATGCTATAATAACTATGATATATGGTAATATATGTAATATATTTATCAAGGAAGCTCTGATTTAATTCTGTAGTCAGTCTCAAGAAGCTATCCTTAGAATCAAAGAAAGGGATTTACATCTGTCTTTCAGTCATATTAGCTCTCTCTCTGAGGTATATACTCAGAGCTACCACTACTGCCTTAATATTTGATAAAGGATACTGGGTCAAGTAATTACAGAGCTGTGAATGTTGATGAACAACTCTGCTTAATATCTGAAAATCTTATTCTGTTAAACATCTGTAAATGATATTCTAATATTTTTAAGTTAGCTTTTAAATAATACTTAAATGGCAAAATACGTAGGCTGCATTTCAATGGAAAATGGAACATTATTAGTGACACCTATTTTTATTAAAATGCATTTATATGCATAGGTTAAAATGGGATACTAAACACAGAATATAAATTGCCCTTACATGAGGGTTTTGGGTAATTTTTCATTTCGTAGTCTTTTCTATCTGTGCTTTATAAATTACTTCTATGAAAACATTTATTTTTACATTAAATATTACTATTGGGTATGCACTACTTAATGTTATTCAAACAATATCATGTATCATATACTGTTGAAATTATCAACATATTAAATTAAAGTACAAACACCAAGGATTAATAAAATGCAACAAACATAAAAAAAGATGATGAATATAACAGTAAATAAATCTATTATGTTAGCAAAAGGGCAGTCATATTTGAACAAAATGGAGTGAAGAGAGATTACAGATCTTATTAGAGTTTGAAATGCATCTTTGATCTCCAAAAGAAATTGAAGCATTTGCCTATGGGCCACACTAATGCAATAATAAAACTGTGAAATTTTTATATAAATAATGGTGGCTCAGATTTCCCTATATTTCACTTAAGTAATGTATTACATATAAATAGTGCTTCCCTTAGAAAAACGATGATGATTTTGCCCCTAACTGCCTCTGCCAGGCCTGCCAAGAGCAACCCCCTTGTTTCACAACAATGGGGCCACAATAGCAGTCTTTTGCTTTTGGAGCAGATTACTCACATCAACACACACAGACACAGTCACACATGCATACTGGGTTCTGTAATCTGGATTTCTTTTGCGCAATTTTCAACTCGCTAAAATCTTCTACACCCCTCAGGTCTCAGATTACATCTCACCTCTTGGGAGCACTTTTTTGATTACACTTACAATTGAAATTTGGCCCACTCTCTATCATTAACATAAAATCATTTTTGTCTTATAGACTTTTTCATATTTGTTGCCGTGATTTTCACGTAAAATCCACTGTATCTACTATGACTTTAATATCCAGGAGTTTAATATCCACGATGTTTAGATACCAAAGGCAAATTCAGTGTCAACAGAGTATGAATAAATTATAAGAAGATGAATTATATTGGCCTAAAGTAATGAGTTATATTAATATATGTATTAAAGCAAAAATGTACATCAATATGTCAATTGATATAAAGTACATCAGTGTGTCAATGGACACCTCAGTGTAGAGGAAAAGCATATAATTATCATAATTTCAAACAAGAAACATTCAAAAAAACTAATTTTATACTCATCTCTAATTGAAACACACATACACATGGAAAACTTAAGGCACAGTTTACTTCTTGAACATTAGAAAAAGGATTGAAGTAATAAAGCAATTATGTTTAATGCCAAAATAATAAAAGTCATCCTAATAAAGTAGAAAATAAAAAAGCCTCTTCCTAATTCACTAATTCAAAGGGAGACATGCACCCTTATGTTTATTACAACCTTACTTACAATAGCCAAACTATAGCAGCAGCCCAAATGTCCATCGATAGATGAATGGATAAAGAAGATATAGACAGATAGATAGATAGATAGTATTGAAATATTATTCAGCCATATAAAGAATGAAATCTTGCTATTTGCTATAACATGGATAGAACTAGAGAATATAATGCTACCCAAAATAGGTCAGTCAGAGAAAGACAAATACCATATGGTCTCACTCATATGTAGAAACAAAAAACAAATGAACAAAGGAAAAAAGAGAGACAAACCAATAACAGATCCTTAACTACAGAGAACAACTTGTTACTGGAGGGGAGGTGGGTGAACGATGGATGAAATACATGATGGGGATTAAAGAGTACACTTACCATGATTAAAAAAATATATATATATATATATATTAAAAAAGGCCACATTACACAAGTGGCTACCATTCCAGATTCCCCACCAATCTAGCTTGATCTATACCTTTGCTAAATAAATAAATACACACTATTATCACATTCTTTGTTAAAGGTGTATCAAAAAATTAAATAAATAAAATTCTTTGCAATGTAACTTTGGGTAAATCACTGAAAATCAGAAAGAAAACCCAAGAATAATGAATGATAAAAATATCTGTTTTGTATGATTATATAATTTTAAGTGTTTTATGAACACAATATGACTTGAAAGCAAAAGAATTTTAATTATGAATGGGATAGAGACAAAACTTTGACCACCTGTAGATAACATAATTATGTATTTTGAAAACTTAGAATGATCAACTAAAAATAATGGGTAATAATGTATCAACTAAAAGTCAGGGCAAATCTATGTAAAAATAATTAGTAGCACATATTCCTGGAATAAGCAGTCACCAACAAAATAGAAATAAAAGTAATTCACAAATGCACATAATGTTAATTTAAAAACCATTCTAACAAAACATGCAAGGCATCTGTGTATGCACATATGTGTGTGTGTGTGATTAAATGAGAATACAATATATTCTGATGATATATTTCAATGTTGTATGCTAATTCTTTCTACTGTGTCCTAGGTTTCAAAATATATTTCAGAGCCATAATAAATAAAATCATATAACACTCAGGCAACAAACATTAAGTAGAATGCCAATTAAAAGACCTTAGAATTAATGCTTTTAATACTATAGTATATGATTCTAATTTTTGCTAAAACAGATCTTCCTTACTAATTTGGAGAAGTGAAGCATTTAACAAATAGTGCTATTATACTTTGTAGTATAGAAGAGGCCTTCAGATTTTTCTCTTTATAAGTGGGTGACCTCTTTAGTACTCATAATTTCATCTATCACCTGTATGAATAAGGACACCAAATCTAAGTTTTTATCCTTCTTTTTTCTTCCCAATAATGAGCTACATATTTCCAAATATCCTGACTGTGCAAAGAGATAGCATGTTCCAAACTATGTTCAGGTTTTTATCCACTTCTTCAAATCACGGACCCATTATTGAAGGTCATCTACTTGTCCGTTTCCTGTCTCCGTTAGTGTCGTTAACACAATGGAGATATCTTAGATGACCAGTAAACATTGATCCAATGGTACAAGATGAAGTACGAAGACTTCACCCTTTCTATGTTATTCCATCCTCTCCCATATTCGATGCTTGACTAATAAAAAGCCTAGCGGTTCATTCTGCTCCGAGGAAGGATAGGCCCTTTGGTAATCCCACTGTAGCCATAGATACTAGCAGCCTTTTGTATTCAGGCGCTAATGATATACAATACTACTTTCTCTGAAATATTTGTTAATTTATTTATTCTTCATGGAAGTTATCTAAATAAAATTGTTCAATGTAAATTTTAAAAAAGGCAAATCATATATTCTTCCCCAAGCCAAAGTGCAGATAAAATGTTCATATTCATAGTGATGATACAATATTCTTTATCATTTAAAGAATAATATTTAAAAGTTAAATACTCCACTTCATCCATTTAAATGATTATTGGTATATTATTAACACATTAAAGTACTACATCAATATAAAGTTTTCTAAGGAGAATAAATTTCTATAGTGATGTGGCCTGCTATTAGTGTTTACAAAATTAGATATTGTGATTTCTTATAAGGTTTTGGAATGTGTACTTTTAAAAAAACTAGATTCTTGGGGCGACTGGGTGGCTCAGTTGGTTAAGTGTCCGGCTTTGGCTCAGGTCATGATCCCACGGTTCGTGGGTTTGAGCCGTGCATTGGGATCTGTGCTGACAACTAGCTCAGAGCCTGGAGCCTGCTTCTGATTCTGTATCTCCCTCTCTCTCTGCCCCTCCCCTGCTCACACTGTCTCTTTCTGTCTCTCAAAAATAAATAAAAAACATAAAATTTTTAAAAACTAGATTCTTTAGAGATACCATTTTTAAAATTCTTTCAAATTTTAAAATTTGGGGGAAGATTGTCTCATTTAATAATTAAACAAATTAGGGCATCTACTTTAGGGTAGGATGAAGTACAAGCAGTAGAATGGAATGTGACAAGAATGGTAAGTAAAGTTGTAAGAAAGTCATATCCGTTGTAGGAAAGTCTTGGGAAGACTGAGGCAAGCAGTATGAGAACAGTTAACAATGAAAACAGACAAACATGTAAAGGGATAGTCATTTCCTAGTACTGACTATACAAAGGAGCCTGAGAATTCAGTGTTTGTATAAACTTTATGGGGGCAAAATGTTCAGTAAAGCTTTTGCTGGAGACTAGGTGCTTTAAGTGTGTGGCC
>NC_043703.1:137689721-137692073 GCF_006229205.1 Suricata suricatta | reverse complement strand
AAAGCTTCTTCACTGCAAAGGAAACAATCAAGAAAACTAATAGGCAACCGACCAAATGGGAAAAGATATTTGCAAATGACATGTCAAATAAAGAGCTAGTATCCAAAATGTACAAGGAACTCACCGAACTCCACACCCATTTACCCTATTTTGGAATTGCTTGGGGGTAAGAGTGAAAAACATAACCACACAAACTTGGCTAACAAGAGTGGAACTTTCAGAAGCATTGGGCATATGGCAAAGAGATTGAGGCCTGCCAGAGGAAGAAACCACAAGGAATATATCAAGATTTGGGCTGACAATCCTAGAAGACAACTGGTAACCTAGAGGTAAACTGAGCCTCACCAGAGATGCAACCCAGCTTCAGCACTCACATCTCTGGACTAAGGCAGTCAGTCACCACTGTACTGGCTCTAGAGTAGAAGGAGTGACAAACACATTCTCCAAAAAGATCACATCATGAGCCCATACAAGAAGTTAATAAATAAGAAATTAAAAATCATTAGATATGCTTGGAAGATGACAGCACTCTGAAATCTACACTTTACCTTTTAAAAAATATTTTAATGTCTTTTATTAATTTTTGAGAGACAGAGAGAGACAGTGTGAGCAGGGGAGGGTCAGAGAGAGAGGGAGATACAGAATCTGAAGCAGGTTCCAGGGTCATGAGCTAGCTGTCAGCACAGAGCCTGAAGCGGGGCTCAAACCCACGAACAGTGAGATCATGACCTGAGCTGAAGCCAGATGCTTAACCAACTGAGCCACCCAGGCTTTACTTTCACAGAGGACATCGTGGGTCCCCAGAAGAGACGCAAACATGGTAACAAGAAACCTCTCAGCTATTGACTAGCAAGAGACTTCTTATATATAAATCACTACTAACAAAGTTTTTGATCTGTGTAGTTTTTTATTGCAAACAATTCGAAATTAGTGAATATATGGCTAGGCTCCTTTGAAAATGTCAGGTAAGCTATGTAATGCAATTAGAAGTATATAATGACAATACTTTATAAAATAAGTGGCTTACTCTATCAAAGCAATATGCCTTATGTACTGCTCACAGCTATCTTTAGCTTTCTGGTTAAATCTAGAATGGAATGAAACTTAATGGGAAATGAAGAACATTTTATGATGTGCTGTACCCATCACCTTTCAGACTTCACCAAGAGAAGAACATATGGTTTGTGTTTTTGCTTTGTCAGTATCCTTTGAAGCATTAGAAAACTTGGTACGAGCTAAAATCCATAATTTGTGTTAAGCCTGAATTGACAGTACAAATGTTTATATTATTTCACAAGCTATAAGACTAAACATATGACTGAAAACTAAGAGAAAATAAAAGCAGCAGGAACAGGCCCACAAATAATGCACATGCTAGAGTTGGCAGACCAGAAAGCTAAGAAGTTAAAATGACTGTAACTGACTTCTACTTCTGGCCTTGAGGGAAAGGGCCTGGAGAGCAACCAATGCAAGCAGGGCCTGAGGGGCTGTGGTCTTTGAGAACAAGTAATTGCAAAAGGTGACCTCCACATTCACAATGACTTGTGGTGGAAGATATTCGAAAACTCTGTGGGTGAATGGTGCCACCAGAAAGCAACTGTCTTAAAGAGTAAAGAGACAAGTTTCTAACACAGATTGCAAAATTGTCAGAAACTTGAAGGGGGTATATAGAACCAACCCAAGTAAATTTAAAACACAGAATATGCTCTCTAAGCTCAGAATAAAGGGGAAGAAAACACTATACAAATATTAAACTTGAATCAGTAAGCCTCCCTTTGCAGAACAGGTTAACAATTCTGAAAATATTCTGTACATTCTAGGACTAAAGCAAATAAATATACTTAGAATATGGAGAGCAAATTTCTCAATATTAGAGAAACAAGTTACTAATACGAAAAGGAGAATGAAATGGTTGTTGATGGGTTGAAATTGGGAGCATAGAGTCAATTAATGTTTTGATAGTCAATGTTTTAATTGAGAAATATATAAAATAGATATTAGATATAGATAAAAATGGACAAAAATATGAAAAGAGATTGATATAAATATATAAAATATATACAATGAATACTTTCAATTTAAACATATAAACATAAAACCTGTATTAATGTGCATTTGGCTATAAATACATAAGATAAATCTGTGTATAGATAAATGAACATCCCATTGTGTAAAGCAACTCATGTGACAAAGCCTCAAATTAGTGAGCAGGAAAGTAAACTCTACCCACAGGCAGGCTATGTTTAAGAAAGGGAGAACAAGAAGAATTGTGGACAAATCATATAATCCATACCAGCTAATAACCCAGAATAACATCAAGAATTCTTCTGAATTGACAACATTTTAGAAAAT
>NC_043703.1:137666996-137689621 GCF_006229205.1 Suricata suricatta | reverse complement strand
GATACGAGAGTCTTATTACAGGCATAATTAGCATAGACAGCTAGGAGTAGAAAGTCCCTATTGTAAATTAACATTTACTTAAATTTAGAGGAAAATGACAAATAATTGTTAAAAGTGTTCATATCATCTCATGCTCCACCTAACAATGTGTGAGTGATTGGATGGCTTCACATTTCACCAGTGCATGGGGTGGTCAGTCTCTTATTTTAACCATTCTATTGTATGAAAGTCATAACACATTGTAGTTTTTAAATGAATTTCCTCTATGACAAACAAATTGACCATATCTTTTGCCCATGTTTATAGTACTCTTTGGCTCTATCCCATAGATTAGTGGATGTCTTTTACATATTTTGAATATGAATCATTTGTATTCTGAATTGATGTGTATACATGAGCTATGAATATTTTTCATTCTATAATTTTCTACTCATTTTATTTGTGCTGTTTTTGAAGTTAAAACTTATGTATTTCTATATTTAAAGTTACTAGTTCTTTTCTCTAATATTTACTTATTTTAAGAGAGAGCTTGTACGTGCAAGTGGGAGAAGGGCAGAGGGAGCTGGAGAGAGAGAATCCCAAGCAGGCTCTGTGCTGACAGCACATAGACCAAAGCAGGGTTCCATGTCATGGACCATGAGATCATGATCTGATCCGAAACCAAGTTGGACACTTAACTGACTGAGCCACAAGGCGCCCCTAGGGTTACTAGATCTAAGAAATCTTTCTTTATTGCAAAGCCATTAACTTATTTTTCTTATTTTCTAATCTATATATTTCTTGCCATTATGTCTAGGTTTAATGTCCATTCATTTTGTATATAAAGTGAAAGATGAAGAAAATTTTATTTATTTTTTCTCATATGGATGTTCCATTGCTCCAGCAACATTTATTAAAAAGACTTCCTATTGAATTAACTTGACTTATTATTCAAAGTCAGTTGACAGTGTAAGGATAAGTGTTTCTCTGAGTTTTCAATTTGTTCCAATTATCCATTTGTCTACATTTAAAATACTACTACATTGCTATGATAAATGATATGTCTTATATATCTAAAAGTAGAGTTATGCTTTCTGTTCTTTCATCTCTGCAGTTATAGGTTTCATCATACATAACTTTAGCTTGAAGAATTCCTTTTGGAATTTTTTGTAGTGGAAGTACGGTGCACATAAATTCTCTAAACAATTGGCTGGCTGAAAATGCTTTTACTTTGCTTTCTCTTCTGAAGGATAGGTTTTTCGTTATCCAAAATTCTTTTCTTTTAACTTATTTTTTTACCTTTATTTATTTTTTGAGAGATAGAATGAGACAGAGCATGAGCAGGGAGGTTCAGAGAAAGAAGGAGATACAGAATCTGAAGACAGGCTCCAGGCTCTGAGCTAGCTGTCAGCACAGAGCCCAGCGCAGGGCTCAAACCCACAAACCATGAGATCATGACCTGAGCCAAAATTAGACGCTTACCCAACTGAGCCACCCAGGCGTCCCTCCTTATCCAGAATTCTATGTTGCCAGTTTATTTTTTCTTTCAGCACTTTAAATTTATCATTCCATAATCTTTTGCCTCCATTGTTTCACATGAGAAATCAGCCATCATTCATACCTTATGTTGCATATAGTGTATTTTCTCTCCTCCCCTCTCCTCTCCTCTCCTCTCCTCTCCTCTCCTCTCCTCTCCTCTTTTCTCTCTCTCTCCTCTCTCTCTCTCTCCTCTCTCCTCTCTCTCTCTCTCTCTCTCTCTCTCTCTCTCTCTCTCTCTCTCCTCTCTCCTCTCTCCTCTCTCCTCTCCCTTCTCTCTCTCTCTCTCAGTGTTTTTAACAAGTGCTCTGCCAAGGGGTACTACTCCATCTACCCCCTAGCCTTAATCTCATCAAATGTTTCTTCTATCCCTTTATTCTTCTCTTCTCTTTTTAAACATTCAACTGTATATATATTAGGGCATTTGATATTATCTTATAAGCCTTAAAGGTTCTGCTCATTTTTCACTCGTTTTTTCTCTTCACATATCCGTTTTCCTTCAGAATTAAGAAAAGGCTTAATCATTTTCTTGTCATGTAGGATTTACTCTTTTACAGAGTCCTTCAAATGAGAGCTTTATTTTTATATCATAATTTTTCTAACATTACAATTTTGTTCAATTTTTAAGACTTCTATGTCTCTACTGATTTTCATAAGTTCATTAATATCTTCCCCTTCTATAACAGATCCTTTACAGTGGTCCTCCCTCTCCAGAAGCAGATGATCCTTCTGACAATATGTCACTAGTAGCCAAATGTTGGTAAACAATGCTTCCATCATTCACTTCACCTCACTTCATCTCATTACACAGGAATATTTTCATCTCACATCATTACAAGGAGAGTGGATACAGTACAATAATATATTTTGAGAGAGACCACATTCACATAGCTGTTACTATAATATATTGTTATAATTGTCCTATTTTATCATTAGTTATTGTTTTTAATCTCTTACTGTATCTAATTTATAAATTAAACAATATCATAGGTAGGTATATATAGGAAAAACAGTATGTACAGCGTTTGGCACTATTTCATGCAGCCACTGAGGGTCTTGGAACATAGGCACTATTATCCAGAGGCACTATTATAATATAGTTACCAGACTTACTTTAAAGCTCCTCTCTGATAATTGCAAATTGTACCAATTATGTGTCTGTCTCCATTAATTCTCTCCTTTCTTGACCATGGGGCATATTTTAAGTGTCTCATACATTTTTTACCATATGCTAGATATTATATTAAAAAAAAGAAGTATAAAGACTGGAATAAATAGTATTTACACATACTAAATATCTTCTCAGTAGGGTTCCAAGTGTGGAGGGCTATCAGTCGATTCTGTACCTGAGATGAGTTTTGATTTTGTGATGTATTTAGTTGGGATTCATTTCACTCTTAAGTTCAAATATCCTGAAGGCAGAGTTGTGACACTTTCAGTAGATTTTGAGATGTAATCATGAACAACATTCTGGAGATTTTTTTTTTAATTAACAACTTAGCCCTCAATGTTCCAAACTAGGGAATTTCTCTCCACTTTTTTTTCCTGCTTTCCTGCCAGTTTTCTGAATTTCTATCAATTGTTTTCTAGTTTCTCATGCCAGTGATGACTTTCTGTACCTAAATAAATGACTTCCTGCCTTTTAGCCTTACCTTAGTAGTGAAGGTTGTTGCAGTTCATTGAGTAGGTCCAGAGTGTCTCAGAATTAGATCTCTGAGCTCTTCCGTCCTGAATTCCATCTTAAGAAGGCTTTTCATTCTCACTACTAAAAGTCCATTTTGCCTGATAGCAAACTCTCACTTTTACTATGCATACAGTCTTCATCATACTACGTTATGCATGTTGAGAAGGTCTGCAAAAAATTTGGCAAGTAGGTAAAAATTACTTCTTTCTCTGGTGTTGTTCAGAATACTAATCCATCATGCTAATCCACAGAAAACTCTTACAAATTGATTAGATGTTTGCCTTTATTTCTGTTTTGAGAAGATTTTTCTTCTTAACAGCACACTGACAAAGATGGAAGAAATCAAGGTTCTTTTTTCTCCAGCTAGGATTATTATTTTATATAATTTAGTTAGTTTAGATTTCTTTGTAACCTCAGCCCTATGATTTTTTTAAATCTCTGATTTTGTAGCTTATCTGGCTAGTATTGGTTTCAAGTGAAAAGGAAATGCTCTTATAATTCCCTTCATTCTAAGCAGTAACGAAAGTTTTTGCTTCTCATCTACTTTATTTTATTTTAACTAGTTTTCAGATAGCACACATTTTTTACAATGTTCCCCATTCTATAGCTATGGATTTGGTTTTTTAACATTGACTTGCAACAATATTTAAGGAATTTAATTTCTATTTATTTTTATATCTTCATTTTCCCCCCCACACTACTACTGACCTCTTGAGTTTTTGTCCTGTTAGCTTTAAAATTCTTCTTGATGAGATAATGTTGAATGGTTTCTGAGATCCCATTAGATTTTCATTTTGGACACTACATATATTTTATTTATGTTGTGCTTAGTATTGTAAGTTATCCTGAAGGTAAGTTATAATACTACTCTGAGAAGCAAAATTAGTGTTGGTACATTAAATGCTCTTGAATGTTATTGCTTTTGGCTGTTTAGAGATATATATTATATTTGCTTATCAGATCTAATCACAACTTTGATGTTGTGCTTTCTAGGTGAATGATTTTTGTTAAATTGAGCATCTCATTTTACATTTCAACTTAGACCTCAAAATGATATATGTTTTTATCAGTACACTAGTAAATACTCTAATTTACTTTTTTTTGAATGAACTATAAAACAAGTTCATTGTATTATTTTAAAGCACTAAAAATACAGTGACTATGTTATACTGAAAATTAAATCATGCAGAGAAGTCACTAGCAAAATTATGTTTAAAGACAACATGTTAAGAATGAAAGTTATAGATGCCATATTTTTCTACTTAAGCCCAATGTGTCATTATGTTTCTAGAGAAATACAATTCTAGATTACAGGTTTTTAATATATCAGTACTTTCATGATACATCAAGAATTAAAAATTATGAAACACACATTTAGTTATTAAGCATCCAATATTAAGATGTGTTTTATTATTCTGTACTGTATACTCTTGTCTAAGTTAGAATAACTTTAAGATTTCTCCATATCTAATCTCTCTCCCCTAGGGAATTCACCAACTTCACTGAATTTTCACAGGCTGCACTGATGACCCTGTTGAATCTATATCCTATGAGTTATAATGATGTAAATATGATGAGTTGTGTATATTTTTTCTATTGTTCAGCTACACAGGTAAGAAGGCAAATATAACATTTATCAAGAAGTGAGATGTTAATGAAAAATGTATCTCTGTATGGCTTTCCTTACATCTATCTGGTTTCGAGTGTACTGAACTTCTTGGATATGTTGGTCTTTTATTACATTTACAAAATTTCCAGTCAATGTTTCTTTAATTATATTTTCGAGGTCATTCTCTTACTCTCTCTTTTGGAGAGTCCAATTACATTTTTATTAGCTTCCTTAACACTATGTCATAGGGTTTTGAGGTTATGTTCTTTCATTTTGGAGGTAAGACACTTTTATCATAGATCTTAGATGGCATTAGGACCACATCAGGAGCTGAGAGTACTCGTGTCTGAGTTTGCACAAAGAGTACTTCATACATTCAACTAAGGCATCTGTGAGTGTGTGTGTGTGTGTGTGTGTGTGTGTGTGTGTGGTCAATTTTATTTTATTTGAGGTAAAGTTTTAATAAAGTAGGAGACAGATACTTTAACAGATGTATGCAGGGCAAATATTTTCTCTCAGCCTGTGGCTTATTTTTATATATCTTTAGTGACATGTTTTCAGAAAAAGTACATTTTAATTTTTATTAAGTCTGTATTTTGACTTTCCTTTTATGCTTTGGGTCCATGCTGTCTAAACATAGAAATCGTCACAGGTTTCAAGTTTGTCACTTTGATTTTGAAACTTGTCAGTGTTGCAGTCCTCAACTGCTCATTGTTGATGTCTGTTTCTTTAAATCAGCATTGTAGATAGCAGCAAACTACGTAAAATATCATGAAATCTCTCCCAACTTCACCAGGACTTCAGAAATGCTGTGTCTGACAGTCCTGAGCATTTGTGGCCTAAGGGAAGTGCTGAAAGTGTTTGGCAAGTCTCATTTTCCATTTTGATGGTATTTTTATCATGCCAAAAGAAGCTGTACAAACAGCGATTAGGCAAGACTGGATTTCTAATTGACTCCCTGGCCTTTAAATCTGCCTTCACACAAGTTGTGATGTCTTAAAGGAACACCTTACTCAAGGGGCCATTAGGCAGAAATGCTCTCTCCTGATGAACGATGTCCTGCCCTTTCAATTTGTCTTTCTCAAGGTGGCTCTTTATTTAAGGGGTACCTTGAAGAAGGAGGAATGGGGAGGAGTGGGAAAGACTAAAATGTATTCCTGCCTATTATCTCATGTCTAATAACCCATTTCCCTACATTTTCTTTAATCGAAGTAGGTAGTTAAAAAGGAATCTGTTTTATCATGAAAAACTTCAGACCAATAATGTCTGTAGTCAATGCCTTTCCTACGCGTTTTTCTTTTCTAAAGGAGAAGGATGGGTTGTCTTGTGCTAAACTCAAGCGTATGAGAACAGCCTTGTGGAAGCCCCTTGGTGACCTTGACGTATATCTAGAAGTATATGAGAACAGTAGCCTAGTGTTTGTCATGGACCTGAGGAATCTAAATGTGTGAATACATAAATGTATGGAAATGAGTCTGAGCTGGCAGAGAGGGAAGGAGAGAGAGAAATTCTGTGGTGTTGGGATATAGCTACATTTCCTGTGGCAGGAGACATGTTTCACAGAACAGAAGCAGCACATGTCAGAAAAAGAGACTGCCAGAAGTCATTTAATATCCAGATCCAAAGGACCAACTCCCAAGGTATTTGCGGTCTATTGAAAAATCTGAAAAAATAGAAAAATAAAACCCAGGAAAGTGCAAGGGATTGAGCAACAGAGAGAGTTATAAATAAAATACTCATCATCACAGGGAACACAGTCGAATGCTCTGGTGCAGATTGATTAAAGCACACATGGAAACCACCCTCAAGATCAAGACTCAACTTTAAATACCTGCCTGCCTCAGAAAGGACAAATCCATCTACAGAAATTCCCAAGCAGAGGTGAACCTCACATCTCATTTACCCTTCTTCTTTCCTCCCACTGAAGATATTGGTGGGATCACACTTTGGTTAGCAATGTGAAGGAAGAAAGAAATAATAAGAGCAAGAAGGAGGTACGGAGAAACTACTTTCTTATCCCTGAATAAATTACAGGAACACCTGGATAGCTGTAAGTAGCCCTACCTACCCTGTTATCTGTGAATAGAGATGCATATTTTGGACAAGACACTGATAATTACTGACTGGTGAGTTAGAAAAATTGTAGAATTGTCTAAAAGTGACAGGAAAGTGATGAGTCCATCTGAGTTTTTAACTCAATAGTAAGATGAGAACTAACACAACAGAATAAACATACAAAGTGAAGGAAGGCAAAAATGAAATTGTATTTTGTATGTATCCAATGGATCCTGCTACCTCATCATGGCAACTTCATATCAGGGTCACAAACATGTTTAATTTTCCTTTCTCATCACCCAAATCTTATCTTTCTATGACTTCTTCTGAAACCTTTTCCTCTGATCATTATAGCTAAGTGGCTATTCTTAACCCTCTACCTTATTGCCTGTTTTGCAGTACTTGTAACAATCTAAAGTCATATTTCTCATGTGGTTACTTGACCTTCTCCCCAACTTTCCCAACAGAATATGTTTCTATAAAGACAGTATTTTTACTACCTTGCTATATCATGGAGGCAAAAGTGCATGAATGAATGGAAAGGATGCTTCTAGACTGAGTGTGCAATCATGAGAGAGGCCTGACTTGAGAGGAACATTGAATATTCCTTGACAAATACATGTAGCAGAAGAAATTATAACAAATAAAGATGGCAATTTCTATGACCAAGGTATAGCTGCTCCAGCATGGTTTATTTATTTTATTTTGTCTTATGTTTTCCTGTAATGCTGAGATTTTAATATGATCCCACAGTGAGGGAAGAGAGCATGCAAAATAATTTAGATTATCTTTCTTGCTAGCTGAGTAGGTGGAGGCATAGAGATGCTTAAATTATCTTTTATGGGAAAAAAGAACTGTCTTAATTATTGTACCTTAACAATGTAGACAAAAACACCTAAACATAATATTCATATGTATTAATACACACAATACCTCATTTTCTCTATGTATAGATAAAAATAATACATAGATACAGATATGGACATATTAGAAATATATAAATAGATGAATATAGGTGGATATACCCTAGATAGTAAAAATAGTTACAAATATTTTAATTTCTTCATATTTTCTAATGTAAAAATAATGAATATATTCCTTAGGGAAATTGGATATATTTTGTTTAATTAGTATTATTTTAAAAAAAGTTTTATTTATTTATTTTTTTGAGAGAGAGAAAGAGCACTAGCAGGAGTGGAGCAGCAAGAACGAGAGAATCCCAGGAAGGCTCCACACCGTCAGCATGGACCCTAATGTGGGGCTTGGTCTCGCGAACCGTGAGGTTGTGACCAAAGCCAAAGAGTCACTGACTGAGCCACCGGGAGGTGCTCCTGTTTAATTAGATTGCTAATAGTACACATCTCTTAGAACTAGAACATTTATGTATATGAATATGTGTAGTATGTGAACATAGTTTTTAAGTTGATTTCATGAACAGCCCAATTATTTAATTACATGCAAAATATTTTCATATTTGAGAAAGAAAAAATAAGGCATTAATGACCCCTGACTTTGGGTAATGGAGGGAAGATTACAGAAAACCACTGGAAGAATCCAGTCTTCAAGGAGTCTGTCTGGTGGTTCGGATTCTGAAGTACACATGAGGACAAATAAATCAGGTGAACTTCAAGAGAATAAAAAAGAAAGTAAATAGAAAATGATTTTAAAAAGATGAGGAAGGGATTAAGAACCAAGAGCGGCTGGAAAAAGGAAAGCAACACAAAAGACTTGACAGAACTTCATATTCTTTTTCACAAGCAAACTTCTTCAGAAAAACATTTAAATAAAGGAATAAAGAAGGAAAAGAATAACAAATTCCTACTTAATGATTGAACCTAAAATCACCTTCCCCTAATTTGTTTCATTGTTTAAAAACACATATTTTATTATCCATTGATCACAAATTTCATGAAATAAGTTATGGATATTACAAAGTCATGTTGAACATGTGCCCTACAACTTTTCCAAAAATATTTTGAAAGGGCATGTGTTTTTATCATGAGAGAAAATATTTTTGTTTAGAAATGCCAGAAGTGCTAAAACTTACAATAATTATATAAAATAAACATCTCTGCAATTTATATTCAAGGTAGAAATTTAAATGTATTTCCCCATATAATACTAGTAGATAAGGTATTTTATTAGCTTAAGGAAAAAAACCCAGCAAAATGTACATCCAGTATCTTTAGTCTAGAAAGATAAACAGCCTGAAGATCAACAACCCAAATGGCTGGAAATGAAAGCAGTGAAATAAAAGGTTCTTTCTTTCAGATTCCCTTCTATGATTTAATTTTTCTCTCTTTGATAAGAGGGAATATCAAAATACCACTAAGATCATGACAATGCTGTACTGAGCCTCACCATAGTAACTATTAATAATGAAGACATATTTTCTTATAGTTGTTTCTACAAACAAGGTAACTGTCACTAAGTCGATGGTAAAGATAACAGGTTAACCTAGAGTCATTGTCTAAAAGCCACGGATTCATAAAAGTAGGATACAAATAAAATAATACATGTGATAAAATTCATTCTATTAAAACTATTCTATTCTAATCTATTCTATAAAAACTGTTTTTAAACTAATGCCAATGGTAAACACATCGCTAAATGAATCTATTTCAGCCTAATGATTAGTTAAGTCAGTTTTTGTCAGGAAAGGATCAGAAAAAGATTGCAGTTTTTTTTATGGGAAAACTGTCGCCAAAGTCTGCCAATTGAAGGAGTGTACTTAAGGTTTAGACTGGGAAGGCCAGAAATCAGATCAGAGACGGGGCTGGTAGTCAGCATGGTCGCTTTTAGAGACAGGGGGAGATACTGTTTCTCTGAGCTCCAGGCGCTGGCTGTAGAGAAAAGAAAGTCCCATGACAGCCTCAGTTCTCTTAAGGAAATATTGGGAGCTGTCCAACATTCAGTTTGGAGTAGCTATTGTAGCCCTGGTATTAGGTTAGACTTGGATGTCTGGGAGACTTGAAATAATACACCATCCCTGAGTCTCTGACCTTCAAACACCAGAGCGAACAAAACCAGAGCAGAACAATGCAATCCGTTGCACGACGTTGAAACATGACTACAGCTATAGTCAAAGTGTCTATGAACACATAAACATAAAGCAGATAACTCTGTATAAAAGACTTGGAAAAGACTGTGACTGTCTTCTGGAAAGGGTCTTGAAAAATAGAGAAGTGTTCAACTGGGAGAGAAGAGCAGGAAGATGAAAGTTTGAAACTTGCACAAGATAAAGATTTGGGTGGCTAGGTAAAGTGATTAGAAATGTTTCATATACTTAATTGGAACATGATAAGATAATGTAAACAGAAAAGATAAATGAGTTTGTTTGTAGGAATAAAGTTATAAATTACCATGGGTAATATATGGAAAGGCTATGACTCGAATGTATATGGAATAATCATTTGGACCCAAAGTTCACTAGAAATTAAAATTTTACTCAAATGAATCAACTATTTGTGCTCATAGTTTATTCCACAGAATTTGATACAGTGACTATCCATAAATGCTTTGTTAATATTCCTTAAGAAAGAATCAAACAGGAGCTTCAAGAACTCTAAAATACTCAATTCATTTAGTGTTTCAGATATCCATTTTATTCTTTTTGTGAATATTATAATGAAAATAGTTCCCTGAATGATGATTTTATTCTTTTTCTGCTGTAAAATATCATTAGTGTTAATTATATGTTTATAATTATCTGCTCATTTGCAAAGATAAAATTTTTCCTCTAGTGTGTTAATAACATCTATGCAAAATAATCTCTTTGGTTTGATCCCGTAAACAATATGTGAGGTATAACAATCTCTGAAATTACAAATCCTAGAAAAAAAAGACTACTTTAAACTTTAAATAATCATTAGCCATTTGGAGGATAAGTATACCATTTATGGATCTATACTCACTAACATGGGATAGGATTTAGATAGTCCTATAATTAATTTATTGGTGAATATTTATAAAAATACAGAATGATAAAAACACAACAAAATTAGTTGAGACATTAAGCAAGTTTTCCCATCTGAACTGCACATTTTGTTCCATGAAATTTCAAATTTTCACTCCACAACTTCAATACTTGATTTTATCATACACAGAATGCACTGCATGTAAGAGCCCTAAGTATCACCACAATAATTAAGAGTAACTTGTATTTTCCTTTTAAAGGTAAAGAATTTAAGGTTCAAATATATACATAGTGTCGATGTAAAACATGGAAAGTTTTCAAACTAAATCTCAGGAATCTAAAAGGTTATTTGCTTTTTATGTTACTATACTCTACTGGATATGATTGTAGTTATCTTCCTTGATTTTGATATGATTGAATGGAAAATACACTTAGCAAGAAGTCTATTTACAATATCTACGGCTCTATTGATGTGTCTTGTCTAACAAGGCTCCCCTTTTTTTAACCATGTGAAAAGTTGTATTGTTCATTATGAGGACCAGAAATGTGTTTCTTATAAAGAAACACATTATTACTTATGTGTAATAAGGTGTACTTATTACTCATGGTCCTCCTTTAGTTTAGTCCTCTTTTAGTTTATGATTTGATTTTCAATATTTTGGTTAATTGTCACCTTCACTTTCACGAGGCACAATCAGGAAAATTTTCTTTTGGTAAAAGGAGACACAAAATACATGTGAGTATTTCATGACACCTGTGCATTGGGAGGGGGAGATCTGTAACTTGAAGTAACCTGTTCTATGACGAAAATAAATAAGGAATGCCCAGAAGAAAGCATGAGTCCAGGTGAAGCTTCAGAGTTATAGATCGTGAATTTTCCATCCATTACTCTGTGAAAAATTATATCTGACCCTTAAATTGTTTTCTTTTTTATTCTTTTTTTTTTTTTAGAAATTGGCTTTTTATATCTCTTTTTTTGAAACAATTTAAACATTCACATATAAAGATAGCTATCAATTTACACTTACAAACCTCCAAATTTCCTTTTATGAACTTTAATATTTTGGCATTATAACCTCACATATTTGAGGTTGTTTGCTTTCAGGAAATATAACATTACAGACAAAGTCCGAAATCCCTAAGAGTACATTTCCTTAATTCTTTAATGCACCCCAATGTTAATAGCAGCATAATCTACAATAGTCAAATCCTGTAAACAGCCCAACTGTCCATTAAGTGATGAATAAAGAAAGAAAAGGTGGTATATACATATATATATACATATATACATATATATATATATATACAATGGAATATTAGTGATAAAAAATGAAATCTTGCCATTTTCAGTGACATGGATAAAGTGAAATTTTATTTATAAACTTAAAGTTTATTTCAGAGTATTGTGCCAAGTGAAATAAGTCAGAGAAAAACAAATACTATATGATTTTACTCATGTGTGTAATTTAAGACTCAAAACAACTAAGCAAAGGGAATGAGAGAGAGAGAGAGAGAGAGAGAGAGAGAGAGAAACCAAGAAACAGACTTAACTATAGAGAACCAACTGATGACTACCAGAAGGTGGGTGGAGGGATGGGTAAAACAGGTGATGAAGATGAAAGATCACACTTGGGATGAGCACCGGCTATTGTACAGAAGTGTTGAATTACTATATTATACCCTGAAATCTAATTTTACACTATATGTTAACTAACTGGAATTTAAATAAAAACAAAAAATATACCCACAAAAAAAATTGCTGTCTGAGAGAAGTAACAATACACATCATTAGTGAATAAATTGTTTTAAATGAAAATTCCCAGAAGAACCGATTACTCATGTATATAATTTCAGATTCCTGGATAATAGCCCATGTAAAATTAAAATTCAGATAAATAAATTACCTCAATGTAAAATTGAAAACATTGAATGTTTCAATAAAATAGAGCAAATTGTCTTCATGATATTAGACTAATAAATAGTTTCCTAAACACAGTACCAAATGCACTATTAGGCACTGCATTGACATATCTGATACATTAAAATTTAATTTATGCAGTAAGACAGTTTTGGGGAAAATATTCTCATTGTGCATATTTAATATCAGTGGAGTATCTACTACTTTGAATTAGTACTTTTGTATTCTTTGGGTAAATACCTAGTAGTAGAATTGCTGGATTGCAGAGTATTTGTATTTTAACTTTTCGAGGCACTTCAATATTGTTTTCCAGAGTGGTTTTACCAGTTTTCATTCCCACCAATAATGCAAGAGTGTTGCCCTTTCTCCACACCCTCACTAACACAACAAAACTAAAAGACAACCTTTGGAATGTGAGAAAATATTTGCAAATAACATATCTGATAAAAGGTTAGTGTCTAAAATAAGTAAAGAATTTATAAAACTCAACACTCAAAAAAATGAATGCATAAAAATGTACAAAAGACATGAGTATACATTTTTCCAAAGGAGATATACAGATGACCAACAGATACTTGAATAGATGCTCACTGATCATCAGGGAATTTCAAATCAAAACTACAATGAAATATCACCTCACACCTGTCAGAATGGCTAAAATCAATGACAACACAAGAAAAAACAGGGTATATTTATATTTTAATTTTTTGCAAAAATTAATATTAAGTGTATTATAGAAAAATGTAAAAGCTAAAATATAAAATTTAAGAATAAAACATATTAAAAATCATCATCATCCTACAGTAGATATAATTTCTTAAATATGTCATAGAAAGCATTAGTTACAAAATAAAGAATTGATAAATTGAACTTCATCAAAAACTGTTGTTTTTTCTTAAATCTAGTATGTAGGACTCTTTTTATTCCAAATACTTTTTAAATTTATTTGCATCCAAGTTAGTTAGCCTAAAGTGCAATAATGATTTCAGGAATAGATTCCAGTGATTTATCTCCTATGTATAACACTCAGTGCTGATCCTTACAAGTTTCTTTCTTAATGTCCCTTACTCATTTATCTCATCCTCCTACCCACAATCCCTCCAGCAACCCTCAGTTTGTTCTCTATATTTGAGTCTTTTATGTTTTGCCCCTGCCCTGTTGTATTATTTTTGCTTCCCTTCCCTTATGTTCATCTGTTTTGTATTTTATTCCACATATGAGTGAAGTCATATGATATTTGTCTTTCTCTACTGACTAACTTTGCTTAGCATAATAACCTCTAGTTCCATCCACATAGTTGCAAATGGCAATATTTCATTCTTTTTGACTGCTGAGTAGTACTCCATTGTTTATACATACATATATATGTGTGTGTGTGTGTGTGTGTGTGTGTGTGTGTGTGTGTGTGTGTGTGGTATATACACACACACATATATACCACTTCTTTATTCATTCATCTGTCAATACTTTGGCTATTGTCGATAGCACTTCTATACACATTGGGGTGCATGGGCCCCTTCAAAACAGCACACCTATATCCCTTGCATAAATAACTAGTTGTACAATTGCTGGGTCATAAGGTAGTTCTATTTTTAACTTTTTGAGGAAACCCCATACTGTTTTCCAGAGTGGCTACACCAGTTTGCATTCCCACTAGCAGTGCAAAAGAGATCATCTTTCTCTGCATCCTTGCCAACATCTGTTGTTGCCTGAGCTGTTATTTTTAGCTATTCTGACTGGTGTGATGTAGTGTCTCATTATGGTTTTGATTTGTATTTCCCTGATGATAAAGATGTTGAGCATTTTTTCATGTGTCTGTTAGCCATCTAGATGTCTTCATTGGAAAAGTGTCTACTGATATCTTTTGCCCATTTCTTCACTGGATTATTTGTTTTGGGTGTTGAGTTTGATAAGTTATTTATAGATTTTGGATACTAACTCTTTATGTCATTTGCAATTAGCTTCTCCCTTTCCATTGATTGCCGTTTGGTTTTATTGATTGTTTCCTTCACTATGCAGAAGTTTTTATCTTGATAAGGCCTCAATAGTTCATTTTTGGTTTTATTTTTCTTGCCTCTGGATATGTGTGGAGTAAGAAGTAGCTATGGCCGAGGTCAAAGAGGTTTTTGCCTGCTTTCTCCTCCAGGATTTTTATGGCTTCTTATCTTACATTTAGGCCTTTCATCCATTTTGCTTTATTTTTGTGTATGGTGTAAGAAACTGGTCCATGTTCATTTTTCTGCATGTTGCTATCCAGTTTTCCCACACTGTCTTTATCCCATTGGATATTCTTTCCTGCTTTGTCAAAGATTAGTTGGCTATATGTCTGTAGGTCCATTTCTGGGTTCTCTATTTTGTTCCATTGATCTAAGTGGATGTTTTTTTGCTGGTACCATACTGTCTTGATGATTATAGCTTTGTAATACATCTCCAAGTCCAGAACTGTGATGATTCCAGCTTTGGTTTTCTTTTTCAGGATTGCTTTGGTTATTCAGGGTCTTTTCTCACACCTGAAACACTCTCCAGAATAGATCACATACTGGAACACAAGACAGCTCTCTACAAGTACAAAAAGATCAAGATCATTCCATGCATATTTTCAGACCACAAATCCGTGAAACTTGAAATCAACCACAAGAATAAATTTGGAAAGACAACAAATACTTGAAGACTAAAGAATATCCTATTAAAGAATGAATGGGCAAATCAAAAAGTTAAAGTGAAAATTAAAAAGCACATGGAGCCACAGCTCCAAACTTCTGGGATGCATCAAATGTGGTCATAAAAGGAAGTATATAGTAATCTGGGCCTTCCTAAAGAAGGATGAAAGGTATTAGATAAATAACCTAACCTTACACGTTAAAGAGCTTGAAAAAGTACAGTAAATAAAACCCAAAACCAGAATCTGATGGGAAATAATAAAGATTAGAGCAGAAATCAAAGCTACTGAAACAACAATACAACAAAATAAAATAAAATAAAAACAGTAGAACAAATCAGTGAAACCAGGAGGAGTTCATTGAAAGAATTAAACAAAACTTATAAAACCCTAGCAAGTTTGATAAGAAAGAAAAAGAAAAGGACACAAATAAATAAAATGAAGAATGAAAGAGGAGGGATTGTAACAAACCCTGCAGATATACAAACAATAATAAAAGAATATCATGAACAATTATATGTCAATAAAATGGGCAATCTGGAAGAAATAGACAAATTCCTAGAAACACATAAATTATCAAAACTGAAACAAGAAGAAATAGAAACTTTGAACAGACTCATAACCAGTAAAGAAATTCAATTAGTAATCAAAAATCTCCCAAAACACAGGAGTTCAGGGCTAGGTGATCTTCCAGGGAAATTCTACCAAACATTTAAAGAAGAGTCAACACCTATTCTTTTGAAGCTATTCCAACAAATGTAAAAGGAAGGAAAACTTCCAAATTTATTCTATGAGGGCAGTGTTACCTGGTTCCAAAACCAGACAAAGACCTCACAAAAAGGAGATCTACAAACCAATTTCCCTAATGAACATGGATGCAAAAATCCTCAAAAGATACTATTCAGCCAGATCCAGCAATACATTAAAGAAATTATTCACCACGGTCAAGTGCAATTTATACCTGAGATGCAAGTCTGGTTTTCAATATCTGCCAATCAACCTGACACATCACATTAATAAAAGAAAGAACAAGAACCACAAGTTCCTCTCAATAGATGCAGAGAAAGCATTTAACAAAGAAACAGCATCTTTTCTTCATAAAAACTCTTAAAGAAGTGGAGGTATAAGGATTATACCTGAAAATCATAAAAGTCATATATGGGAAATGAACTGCTAATATTATCCTCAATGGTGAAAAATTGAGAGCTTTCCTCCTAAGGTCAGGAACATGACAGGGATGTTCCCTCTCACTACTACTATTCAGCAGAGTATTGGAAGTCCTACCCTCAGCAATCAGACAGCACAAAGGAATAAACTGCATCCAAATTAGCAAGGAGGAAGTTAAACTTTCACTCTTTGCTGATGACATGATACTCTATATGGAAAACACAAAAGATTTCACCAAAAACTGCTAGAACTGATCCATGAATTCAGCAGAGTCACAGGATATAAAATCAATGCACAGAAATTAGTTGCATTTCTTTTTTTTCTCCATAATATTTTATTGTCAAATTGTTTTCCATACAACACCCAGTGCTCTTCCCCTTAAGTGCCCTCCACCATCACCACCACCTCTTTCCCCCCTCCCCCTTCCCCCTCAACCCTCAGTTCATTCTCAGCATTCAATAGTCTCTCAAGTTTTGCATCCCTCTCTCTCCCCAACTCTCTCTCCCTCCTCCGTTCCCCATGGTTCTCCATTAGGTCTCTCTTGTTTTCCTGCTAGACATGCATTTCTCAAGAAAGAGAAAGAGAAATCAAGGAACAAATTCCATATTCAATTGCAGAAAAATGATAAAATACCTAGAAATAAACCTAACCAAATAGGTGAAAAATCTATACACTGAAAACTATAGCAAGCTTATGAAAGAAATAGAAGAAGATACACCAAAAAATGGAAAATTATTCCATGCTCCTGGATTGGAAGAACAAATGTTGTTAAAATGTTGATACTATCCAGGGAAATCTTCATATTCAGCACAATCCCTATCAAAATAACACCAGCATTCTTCACAGTTCTAGAACAAACAATTCTAAAATTTGTATGCAACAGGATATATTTTAAATCTATATTTGATTGTACTAGTTTTTACCTCAACTAATGGCATCATAAGTAATAATAACAAATAATAAACATCAAATCCTTTATTCCTCAAACTTGTTTTATGTCTCTTTGCTCAGTTATTCTTCTACTAAATTCTCAGTTTAAATTGTTCAACTATGTAAAAAATGAAAAGAAAAAAGAAAGAAAGGAAGGAAGGAAAGAAGAAAGAAAGAAAATTTGCAGATTTTATGTAGCCATTCAATTTACAGATTAAGTTGTTGGAAATTTGTCATAATAAGCTTCTTTATCAAAGAAAATATTATATTGTCATATTTATGTAGATTTTGTTTTAATGTATCTATTAATATATTTATATATTTCTTCATAAAATAAATATATTATAATACTTGCTACAATCCCAAAATGAACATTTTAGCTACTATATTAACTAATCATATTTACTATCGGATAGGAATGTCTTTGAATTCTGTAATTTTAACTCTTTGAATTTATAATCTTTCTCATAATTTATTATCAGATTATCTGAATTTCATAGACACTTTTGTCATGTTGCTTCTAATTATGTTAAATCCAAAGTACTTTTCTTGTCTTATTTCCAAATTCCTATCTCCAGTACAATGTTGAAGAATGGAGGTGATAGCAGACATTTTTTTGCTTCTTTCTAATAATTCTAATATTTTTTCCAAAGTTTTCCATTTAAGTATATTTTCTATTGAGTTTCAATAGCTACTCTTCATGAGGTTACCTAATAAAGTTCCTATCTATTTCTATTTTTTGGAGTTTCTTTTAATTGCAAATAAGAATTGAACTTGGTTAACTAATTTTCTTCATCTATCATGACGCATTTATTTTTTCCCTTTAATACGTTAACATGATGGATTTTTTTTATTGTTGGGATAAGTCCTATGTGGTTCTAATACATGATAAGAAATTTTATTCACAGAATATATCCATTTTTTTAAACTAATAATCTATAACTTTGTATGATTAACGTCTCTTGTTTTGGTATCCTTAGTAAAAAGATTATGCTATCCTTGTAGAATACCTATTTTCAAACAATATATTCAAATTTGATATATTTGTAAACAATTGTTATATATGTATGTATATAATGTGTATATAATTGTGATGTGTATCTGCACACATGCATACATGATATACTTTGTTTACTTTGTTTTTGTTTTTAGTTGTTGAGTATGTACATCATTTCTTTTATGTCATATTTTCCCTCTCAGTGCCCTTTTTTCTTATTTATATTCATTAGTAGTTCATACTGTGAAGATTTATGTATGATAACTTAGCCTGCTTATGTTTAAAAATTATTTTCTTTAAGTCATTTTTTTAAAAGGTAGTGTAGCCAACTAGAATTTTAGGTTGACAGATACATAACTTAGCACTTGAGGACATTTTTCTGTTCATCAGAAGTTAAATTTCATTGTCGGCACAGCCATCGTCCTGATAGATTTTATATCTTCTCTTTATTCTTTATGTTATATATTTCACTATTATGAGTCTAGATGTGCATGTGTTTTCTTTATCCTGATAGATATTTGGTAGACTTTCAATTTCAAATTTCTGATTTTCTCTTCTAGAAAATCTTCTTCATGCAATGTTTTCCTACTTTTACTCCCCTTCTATTTCTCTGAATTCCTATTTGACAAATGATAGGTGTTTTGATCTATCTGTTCTTCATATCTCTAAACCCTTCTCTAATATTTCCCATTTAGTTTTATCCTCTGTGTTAGGTTCTGTATGATTTCCTCAGTAAATTTGTAAATTCAGTAAATGTTCTGTGAACTTGTCCATTCTGAAATCAGTACTATCTACTGATAATTATTTTTAAATTTAAATGATAGTATATTTTACTATGAAGCACTATGCTTGGTTATTTAACAACCAATATCTAATGTCTATGGACCAACATCTATGTTACCAATATCTAAAGGCTATATTTATTTTTTGTTGAGTGTTATTTCTAAATTCAGTCACTTCAAAATTATTCTTAAATTTCTTTAAAAGTATTAGAATAAGTATAATACTTAAAAGTATGAAAAGCATTTTAACTTCTGTGTTGTTTTAATTTTGTTTAATGTTTTCAAGTTATAATTGACGATGTGAAGCTCTAGTTCTTGTTAATGTAGATATATTTGTTAGCATTGAATTTTTTCATATGTTTGTTCCTACGTTGATGTATAAGTTCATGTTTGACAAGAAATACATTTGTTTGTTTGATTTTTTTTCTCTCTGCATTTATTCCATATATTCTAAGAAACTTGTATTGCTTCCACTAGTGTATTCTGGTCAACATCATAGAAATACAAATTTTATATTGATTACTTGGATATGTGCCCCTTTGTTGAATAACTCATATGGCAATATTTACCCCATAGCAGGAAAAAAGTATGTTTCGGTCTCTGGTCCCTGGCTATATATATGTTACTCCTACCTCTCTATACCTAAGATTTGTCTTTAAGCCATTGATCCCAACAATGGTAAATAGTAGCTTTCTTTTTATAACCTTTCTGAAGCAGGGAATGCTATGCCAGTCCTTACAATGTAACAAGGAGTCTGTTCTAGCCCACAAACAAGAATGGAGTACTTGGAGGATGTTGAGTATCCTGCTAACACTGCTTCCATGGTTCTCACTCTTAGCTTAAAAATAAAAATTTGGGGCAATAGGGTGGCTCAGTTGGTTGGGCATCTGACTTTGACTCAGGTTATGATCTCACTGTCTGTGGGTTCAAGGGCCTGCATCAGATTCCGTGCTGATAGCTCAGAGCCTGGAGCCTGCTTCAGATTCTGTGTCTCCCTCTCTCACTGTCCCTCCCCTGCTCACACTCTGTCTCCCTCTTAAAAATAAATAAACATAAAAAATAATTTTTAAAAATCTTAAGAGGTTTTTAAAAAAACCTCAGTCTCCACACCCTCTCCTCTAACTTATTTAAATTAGTCTAGAGTGCAGAATTATCAACAGTATTTGAAAGTTAGTAGTATTTCTAATATGCAACTGGGATGGAAAATACTGGACAATTTGAGGCCTGGAGTACAACAATTCTTAACTTTAGCCCTACCTAATGCTTTCTTTTTTACTTTTTGTTTCCTGCTCCAGAGGTGTTTACAGTCATGAAGTCATGAACTGCCCAATAGATTATTGTTTATTTAGTGAAAACACAGCAGGTTTTCATTAAATATACGACTGTCAGGTACTTAAGAAAGCTGCCCTATTCTCACATTCCCTTCCAAAAATATTCCTAAGGTTCTCATTGAGGAGACACCATTTACTGGTTGACCAAAGGCAGAATTGAATAAGCTTTAAAATTAGAAAAAGAGAAAGATAGGCAAATAAGCAAACACAATAAAGTTGAATAAGTACTTAAACACTAGGAGCTGTAACAAGACAAATAGAAGCACTGTTTTAATCATGACTTAAGAAAAACTAGAGGTGGAGCATCTGGCTGGTTCAGTAGATGGAGTTTGTGACTCTCGATCTCAGGGTCATGCGTTTAAGCCCTATGTTGGGTGTAGAGCTTACTTTAAAAAAAAAGAATAAAAAAAAGAAACAAAGAAAAGAAAACCTGGATATGTTATTCAGGCATAAAATGAAGACAATTCTATCACATGCTATAACCTGGATAAATCTTAAGAATACTGTAAGAAATGAAGTAAGCCATCCATAGACGAATGAATACTGCATGATTCCACTCATATGAGATGTTATGTAGTGAACCTCATGGACGCAGAGAGTAGAATGACTGTGGAAATGGAGAGCTCCCATTCAGTGCCATAGAGTTCTAGTCATACAAGATGAAAAGGTTCTAGAGATCTGCTGTGCAACATCATGCTTGTAGTAAACAGTTACTACAATGTACACTTAAACATTGTGAAGATGGTATACCTCTGTCATGTGTTTTTTGTTAGGACGATGAAGACAAAGATGAAGAATCAGAAGAAAGGGATGAAGGGAAGCAGGAGGAAGAGAATGGGAGGGGGAGGAGATAGGAGAAGGAGAAGGAGAATAATAAGAAGATCAGGAGCAGAAGCCAGACAAGATCAGTATAAGGAAAAGAAGTATCATATTAAAATAATGGACTCTTGAGTGAACACTGGGGAAATACAAGTATTTTACTTCAATTTGTTGGTTGTTTAGAATGTAAGCATAGAGGAGAACAAGTGGGGTCCTTGACCATCAATCAAGGGTTCAGACTTTACTCACAATCACAAAGCAGTTAGAGGAGTTTAAGGAAAAGTCAATATAGCTTGTATTTTGATCACTGGCTTTCAACATGTTTTTTAGCAGTAGAGACAATTATTTCAAATTGTCAAATTATTTCAAATTATTTCAAATTTATTAAAGGCTATTTTGAGAGAGAAGAGTGAAAGAGAGCGAGACCAAGAGCGAGAGAGTGAGAGCAAGAGAGAGAGAGAGAGAGAGAGAGAGAGAGAGAGAGAGAGAGAGAGAAAAGAGAGGAGCAGGAGCAGAGAGAGGGAGAATCCCAAGCAGACCCCATACTGCTAGTGCAGAACCCCATGGGGGGCTTGAACTCATAAACTACAAGACCATGACCTGAGCTGAAATCAAGAGTCACTTAATCAACCAAGCCACCTGGGTGCCCCTCAAGTAAAATCTTATGTGAAATTACAATTATCTTATGTATAAAATAAGCCAAATCCAAGGTACTTCATTTTTTTTTCTTCCAATAATTTATTGTCAAGTTGTTTTCCATACAACACCCAGTGCTCTTCCCCATAAGTGCCCTCCACCATCACCACCACCTCCTTTCCCCCCTCCCCCTTCCCCTTCAACTCTCAGTTCATTTTCAGCATTCAATAGTCTCTCAAGTTTTGTATTCCTCTCTTTCCCCAACTCTCTCTCCCTCCTCCGTTCCCCCTGGTTCTCCATTAGGTCTCTCCTGTTTTCCTGCTAGACCTATGAGTGCAAACATATGGTTTCTGTCTTTCTCCGCCTGGCTTACTTCACTCAGCATGACACCCTCAAGGTCCATCCACATTCCTACAAATGGCCATATGTCATTCCCTCTCATTGCCATGTAGTACTCCATCGTGAATATATACCACATCTTCCTGATCCACTCATCAGGTGACGGACATTTAGGCTCCTTCCATGTTTTGGCTATTGTTGACATTGCTGCTATGAACATTGGGGTACATGTGCTCCTATGCATCAGCATTTCTGTCTCTCTTGGGTA
>NC_043703.1:137630731-137666896 GCF_006229205.1 Suricata suricatta | reverse complement strand
TACATTTGTGGGCCCAGTTCTGGGTTCTCTACTTTATTCCATTGGTCTATGTGTCTGTTTTTGTGCCAATACCATACTGTCTTGATGATGACAGCATTGTAGTAGAGGCCAAAGTCTGGAATTGTGATGCCTCCCGTTTTGGTTTTCTTCTTCAATATAACTTTGGCTAATCGGGGACTTTTGTGGTTCCATATGAATTTGAGGATAGTTTGTTCTAGTTTTGAGAAGAATATTGGTGCAATTTTGATGGGGATTGCATTGAATGTGTAGATTGCTTTGGGTAGTAATGACATTTTCACAATGTTTATTCTTCCGATCCATGAACAGGGAATATTTTTCCATTTCTTGGTGTCTTCTTTGATCTCTTTCATAAGTTTTCTATAGTTTTCATCATATAGGTCTTTTATATCCTTGGTTAAGTTTACTCCTAGGTATTTGATGGTTTTTTATGGAATCGTGAATGGGATCAGTTTCTTAATTTCTCTTTCGGCTGCTTCATTTTTGTTGTCCTTAATGAATACAGATGCAAAAATACTCAGCAAGATACTAGCAAATCGAATTCAACAGCATATAAAAAGAATTATCCATCACGATCAAGTGGGATTCATTCCTGGGTTACAGGGATGGTTCAATATCCGCAAATCCATCAATGTGATCCATCACATTAACAAAAGAAAGGATAAAAACCATATGATCCTGTTGATAGATGCAGAAAAAGCATTTGACAAAATACAGCACCCTTTCTTAATAAAAACCCTTGAGAAAGTCGGAATAGAAGGAACTTACCTAAACATTATAAGAGCAGTTTATGAAAAACCCACAGCTAATCTCATCCTCAATGGGGAAAAACTGAGAGCTTTCCCCCTGAGATCAGGAACACGACAGGGGTGCCCACTCTCACCACTGTTGTTTAACATAGTGCTGGAAGTCCTAGCATCAGCAATCAGACAACAAAAAGAAATAAAAGGCATCAGAATTGGCAAGGAAGAAGTCAAACTGTCACTTTTTGCAGATGACATGATACTCTACATGGAAAACCCAATCGATTCCACCAGAAGCCTTCTAGAACTCAGTAAAGTTGCAGGGTACAAAATCAATGTACAGAAATCAGTTGCATTCCTATACACCAAGGTACTTCATTTTTTAAGCTGGAAAGGACTGCCATTGATGCACCCAGGCCAGAGCATCCTCTGAGGTTACACCAAGGAAGTCCTGTGTTCAGATGGAGACAACTTGAGAACTTCTAATACAGAGAAATCTTGATGACTATGTATCCAGCTTATAAAGTGAATTTTAGGGGTAGCTGTACAGCTTAGTCGGTTGTGTCTGACTCTTGATTTCAGCTCAGGTCATGATCTCATGGTTTGTGAGGATCAAGCCCCATGTCAGGCTCACACTGACAGCATGGAGTCTGCTTGGCATTCTCTCCCTCTCTCTGCCTCTCCCCTTCTTCTGTTCACTCTCTCTCTCTCTCTCTCTCAAAATAAATAAACATTAAAAAACAAAGTAAATTTTATTTAATTATCTATAAATCTCCAGATTATAAGCCAACAGTATTTTATATATCTCTAGTGTCTTCTGATCCAAGGCTAGTGGTAGCTGATGCATGATAAAGCAGCTGCTGTAAAATATTTTCTAATATTTAACACAACACTAACCTTGCTAGTGATGAATTACATTATTTAAAATGTCATGTCTGACTTATGGAAATAGTTAGCCCCTCATCTATTTATAGATGTTTATATTTTTATAGATTGCTTATTACATTGTTTCAAAAATCTCTCATATTATTATCAAGTTATCATAATTCTTTCTAGACATTTATGTTTATGAATACTTTATCATTTTTATATATAATACACATAATATCCATGTAAGTGTGCATATATACCTATATATGCAAATATGATACATATTTTAAAAATCCATTATTTGTGAGTAGACATGACACTTAATTATAGGGACCACTTTTGAAATTAGTTGTACATTTGTTTTAAATGTATACAATGTTGAATCTCTTGATACTACAGGAAGCACTTAAGAGGATTGCATATAAAGCTCAAGAGAAATGGTCCTCCATATCCAAACAAGAGGGTAAACAGCATAAGCATACTTTTAGGGGAATACGTACATATGGGTTTTCTGGGATTTGACTTTGAAAAGCTCAGTTACCTTCCGAAAATTTGATTAATGGCACATAAATTTTAAATTGGTGACATTTATTAGAGCAAGTTTACAAAAGTGTTGTCTTTTGTAAGACTCAAGAAAATATCTTCTCTATAAGAGATTTCAAATCTTTGATTCTGGGTAATTGGAAAAATCACTACCTAAACTCATTGCCAAGGGATGTTATGAAAAATGTTACAGAGAGAGAGAAGAAGGAAGGGAGAGAGGGAGAGAATAGGATAAAAAGGAGGAGGAGGAGGAAAAGATTGGGAGGAAGAGGGAAGAAAAAGGAGAGAAAAAGGAGCAAAGCAGGAGGGAGAGAGAAAGGAAGAAAGGAAGGATTAAGTGTTTAGCATCTTAAGCCAATAAACATCAACAAAATTTCAGTGACATTGCCCACACTGTATCAGTCAGTTTTAATACATAAACTAAACATTTAAACTTAAAATTCTTGTATGAATTTCCCTAGAGAGACAAAATCCCAAGCGTAATCTATCCAAAATAAAAACAGAACTTTGTCATTCAATCAGCAAAGGCCCCAAAGGAAGTTTAAGTAAAGCAATAGATGAATGCAATCTCTTGGCTGAGAACATTTCTGATGGCACTAATCACTGTTTCACACACAGGCATGACGAGGTGGTAAAAGATTGGTGGAAAGGTTGCCAGGCTCCAAGATTGTGTCTACACAGGCCCCTGGAATCTGACATGGTTGAGTGGTTCGCTTCTTCCAATTTGCTACAGGCCATTTACATGACTGGATAGCAGTGGAGTCCCAGAATATATGTTCTGCCTTTAGCTTGCCCATAGGATCACATGAAACACAATGTGCTTGTTTCACTTCCCCCAAATTTACACTGTGATTTAGACTTTTTTGACCATGTAAATGCTCTACCTGGGAATCTTCTGCCATAACCATCTTCCTTGAGTTTATTTTGAAAGCAAACTCTCTAACAAGATACTGTGTTTGAATGTGTGCCAGAGTTATTAAACCATAAGGAATCAAGAGAAGGCAAATGAAGTTAACTAGCTCTTTACTCTACTGGCATTTATGTAGGTAAACAGATATGGCATGTTTGTATGCGTGCACGTTACTTGTGTATTAGTAGTTTTTTAGTTGTCTATAGGGGAAAAAGACTTATTAAAAATAAGACACAGTGTAAAGAGCCCCATAGGGGAGTCAAGAGACTTACTCTCTAGTTTTTATTCTTTTACTAATCAATTATGATTTATCTAATAGGATTTGAATAATAGAACTTGGACTTGACCCTAGATTTCTGATTAGAGGCTATAAAGTAGATTTATACTAACTGCTCAACAGTTCTGTAGCCCTGAAATAAGGGCTAAAAATCAAAGAATAAACTGTGTGAGCCTCTGGATTAGAAATAGTTTAGGTCTATACTATTTCTCAATATGTATGATTTCAGATAAATCATATAGCCCTGTTGTGTATATTTGTGAATCTATAAAATCTACAAAAAATACAAATACAATACAAAAAATACAAATATTTCAAAGAACCAATGTATATGGCTCATATAATTACGGCAATGGCTAGACATTGGAACACCAGTGTAAAAAAATACCCACAAGCATTTTGGCTATCATCTCCTCATGCGGAACAGGTTTTGGATAAAATTTTACAAGGTATCTTGCAAATTACACTGTAATACTACTGTGTAGAAAGCTGCATCCTCTTCTTAACCACAAAGTTGGCCTTGCTCTTTGGTGATGTGGGAGACTCATAAAATAGAGTTGGATCACAATACTCCCATTATTTCTCTTACAATGGACCAGGAGTTACCCTAAGAACTTTACTAACCTTTTTTTTTTTTTACCAACTTTTAGTTACATATACTATAATTTTATCCTCACAACAATCTATGAATAGTTACTATTATTATCATTCCCATTTAACAGAAGAGGAAATTCCAACAAAGAGAGAAATAACTTGCCCAAGGGCCCCCCAGCTAGCCAATAGTGGAGTACGAATTTAAATCTGGTAGTGTGACTCATAGTAATTAAGACCTGAACCCTTAGATTACATTTAATTCTACCTTGTGCATTATTTTTTTTTAACCTGTGTAATGTCTCCTGTTTATAGGCTGCCCACTCCTGATAAACACCTTGACTTACAAGTTCTCATACAGCTTACTTCAGCTGTCTACTTGATCGCTCTCCTCACTGCATTGTCCCTCCCACAATCAATTTCACACAAAGCAATGAAGTTGATCTTTTAACAATCAGGTTTCTTCTACTCCAAAACCTTTCAGAATTCCCTTCAATCTTTCAAATGATGTCTGAACTTTTTAATCTTGTGCTCAAAGCTTTCCCATACATACTCAACCTATATTTTTCCCTTCTGCAAATCAACCAAATTATAGTTCTGATATTGAAGTGCTTAGTAGTCCTTGGAACTTTCTTGATCTTTGGCACATTTTGTCTTTGAACATGCCATAAAAATATTCTTGTTTTTCAAAACATATTGCTGTGACTTGGACTTGATCTCTGATTCAGGATATAATTTAAATGTAATTTTAACCAGCAGATTTCCTTGATCCCCTCAGCCTCGAAGTTGTTTCCCCTTCTCAGAGGAAATTTTGGCACAAAGCTCAGCTTTTATAGTGTGCTTATAATAAAGCCATGGTAGGTTTATATGTGCATGCATGTGTGTGTACGTGTGTGTGTTCCAATGAGTCATTTCCCTGATTTTAAGATTTATAACCTGCATGTTCTTGCACCACCATTGATGCATACCAATATACTTGGATCCACTAATTATTAATAAGTGTGTATTTAATGAGTGAATTAATGAGTGGATTATCAACTGTGCTGGCACTGATGGTTTTCTGCCAAAATAATGCAATTATCTTTTCATTTTAGTGAGCTCATAGGATCTATTAGTGCATTTTAGAAGTGTTACAAAAGTAAAAGGAAGTAAAGAGTCCTTGAAAACTAAAGTGACATTTATCATTGGTGGTCACTGCAGAAGCCACACATCTACAGAGACATATCCTTATCTCACTTCTACCAAAACATTTTTGATATATTAACAGACTTTAATAAAGACAGTAGCCATCAATTAAGCAATCAGTTCTAACACTGCAAACGAATATGCCAAGCATAATCCATAAAGTCATTGATCTTTACGTGAAACCAGTCACTTGACAAACACTTGTTCAAGAGACTGAACTTCAGAATCCCGTGTCCTCTAAGAAAGTCAAGACCTGAGAAAAATTAAGGATCTAGTAATTACTTTAGAAATGTCTTCTATTTTACAGCATCTGTCATGAAGTATGTGTAAATGTATTTATGTTTGTATACACGTCTTTGTAATCAAAAGTTTTTTACAAATAGTAAAAAGTAAACAAACACACACTGTATTGCATTCAGACGGGATGAGAACACCTGAGAAATACAATGTGAAACTCAAGTGGCAGCCCCTCGTCAGCACCTGACTCCTTTGTGGTTTTGTTCTGAACCTTTTGTGACAGACACTTTGTCTAAGGATGACAGCATTTCATCACTTTCATGAGATTAAAGCTCCCTTTCAAATATTGGTTCCAACACTGTTCAAATATGTCAGCAGAGCAAAACATTCAATAAAAATCCCCGAGGGTGAGATGCCAATTAGGCTTAAGACACCAAGATTTGCCCAGCGACAGTAGGGAGGACAGGGGCTGTTCAAATGGTGCCAATTCCCAAGCACTCACTGATTCTCTATCCTACCAATATTTGGGTATTTTACAATTTCCGTTTCTTCGGGGTGGGTGCAGTCGAGGGGTTCAATGAGGATGCAGACTCAGACAGACTCCTAGTACTCAGACAACTTATAACACTGTTTTCATGGAATAATGTGTTAAAATCACAATCAGGCTTAGAAAGTCTGTTTCTCCTTATTTTACTGGGATGTTAAATTGAAGTATTCAGAACTGAAACTGTCCATTAGCTCTATTTGAGAAACAGAGGGGGAATTTCAGCTTCTAATCACAGCTCAACAAAGTTAATATACACTCTTATATATTAATATATGTATATACTCACATATATATACACTCATATATATACATATATATACTCATGTATATTTGTGTGTGTATGTAAATATATATATACATATATATATATGGATATCTCCACAAATACTAAAATTCCTTTAATCTTTTATGTCCTTTCATTTCAAAATGTTATCTGGGGGAAGTAATTAAGCAATCATTATCTTTTGGCAAATTAAGTGGTGATCGTAGCTATTATCTGTTAGTGATGTTTGATCTAGTTTAATAGATGAGGCAGCAGTGATGTAGGAGAGCTAGGAGGGGATGGAAACACTGGCAGGTCAGTTCTCATGGGGAAGAAAGAGGAAAATCTCTAGCACAGCCCACTGAACACCCGGGAGTGTCTCCACGCACTTTTGAGGAGAGCTGGGGTATACAAAGAGAAATAAATGGGGTGTGAAAGAACAGTATCATCTGTTTCCCAAATTGAAAGCAATTGATTCACACACAGATACATACACATGTGTCTTATAAGAACAAAGGAAGGTAGCATTGAATAATTCTCCATGTTCAGTCTGATACTGTGCGTTGAGACTTTAGATATGTTATCTAATCTAATATGCAAACACAGTGAGACATAAGTACTACCATCCCCATTTAACTGATACTTTGGAACATAAAAAAAATTCCCAAATTCATGTCATTTCTCAACTGTGAGACAGTGCACTAGAATTCTAAATGAAAAACATAATCCTTTATCTCTCTCTTAAACACACACGCACATGCACACACACACACACACACACACACACACTCATACATAACTTATACGGTGGGACAAATATTAGTTGACAGAATCAGAATGTAGCTAATCCATGTCAGATTGATACCTTGTGGTTTATGATTTAAACTGGAGTTTAACCAACATTAATTAAATACATATTCATATGTTAAATTCCAGCATGCTTCAGAAGTATTAGAAGAGGAAAGTTTTGTTAGTAACAGACCATTAGCAAGGGACAAAAGGGTATTAACTGTCAGGTGCTTGCTCAAAAGGCCTCAAGTGTGTAATACCACTAACGAAATACATGGTAATCTTGGTTGCATTAAGAGCAATACAACATCTGAAGCAAAAGAATCGTAAACGTGATCTACAATTAATAAATCAATCTTAACATAGTTTATTCTACAATGTTCTATTTGACATGTTTGTGAGCAGCTATAGGAAGCTGGGGCACACTCTAAGGAGAGCAATAGACTATTAAGTGGACTGAAAACTCCAGAAGGAGAAGCAGCTAAGGAAAATAAGAATGTTAGGCCTAGAAGAAGACTAGGGGTAATATGATCATTTTTTATGTGAAGGATTGCCATAAAGATAATTATTCAGGGAATTTTTTTGTCCATTATAAAAAAAAAGAAAAATCCTCATTTCAAAATAATATAGGTTAAAAACTGCAGGATAAAGACATATAAAACAAGTAACATGTATATGACCATCTTTATGATTTGGGGGGAAATAATTTCTTAAATCACATACATTATAAAGAATGCACTGCACATAAGAATAGATTTGACCACATAAAATTAAAATTAATTAGTACTAAAATTTCTATAGTCAAATTCCAAACAAGTGACAGATGGCAAGATGTTATTTATACTGCTTCTCTGAGAAAGGGTAAATACCCAAATGCACACAGTATTTCCTTGAATCAATAAGGAAATATCATAGAGCTCAATATGAGCAATGCATGTAAAGCAGCATTTCACCTAGGAAGAAAGTCACTTGGAAAAGAAACACATAAAAACATGCTAACTTTACTATTAATCAGGCAAACAACAGGGAAATATTTTTCTACATCCATACTATTGAAAAACTGACAAATTGCCAGTTATTGGTGACCATGTGAGATAACAGAAACTCTGAAACACTGCTGGTGGAGAAATAATTTACTACAAACATTTTATAGGAATATAAAATATAGGAAAATTTCACAATTTCCAATAAAACTGAGAGGCCAGCAATTTTATGTCTGGAAGACTTGAACACTGATGTTCATAACACCATTGTTAGTTTGAAACTTAATGGAAACCACTTAAATTTGCATTGATTGTGAAATGGATAGAGAAAACAGTCTACAATCACTTAGTAAAATACCACAGAAGAGTCGAAACAGACTAAAACAGTATGTGTTGATGTTGATAAATAGCAAAACAAGAACCCACCACAGTAGCAAAATTATCTTCTCATGTGAATTAAAAAAAAACATTAAAAACAAAGTACAACAGGGGCGCCTGGGTGGCTCAGTTGGTTAAGCCTCTGACTTCAGCTCAGGTCATGATCTCCTGATCTCATGGTTCATGAGTTCGAGCCTGGGTGCTGACACCTGGGAGCCTGGAGCCTGCTTTGGATTGTCTCTCACTCTCTCTGCCCCTCGCTCACTCATACTCTGTCTCTCTCACTCTCAAAATGAATAAATATTATTTAAAAAGCAACAAACTAAAACTATATTCTATGGATTAATGTAAATGTGTTGTTATATAAACATGGACAAAAATAATACACATCACACTTATGGTCATCTCTTCCCCTGAGAAAGAAGTAAAGGTAATAGGTTGGGGAGGATTATAAAGAAAATGTTCACCTTTTCTATTGTCTCTTTTATGTTAAAATTAATTTGAAACAAATATAATAATTTGTTATTGTAAGTTAATGCTGTGTGATGAATATAAGGATGTTTGCCATATTATGTTATTGACTCCTAGGTTATTTATTTGTGCTCTATAATCAAAAATTTAAAAAATATATATACATATATACATGTATATGGTTTTGAAGTGATTTGTCTGATCTTGAAGAAATTATGACAGTTAATAGCTTTCAGGCAAAATTTCTCAAATATTAAAAGCACAGTCAAAAGAGGTCATGAGCCCTTACTGATTTTCAAGGCAAGTTAGAATCAGAACTTTTTACAAACTTACCAGCATTGGATGACAGGTTAGATTAAACAAATTTTGAGCCTCCTACTAACTCTAAGAATATATAATCAAAATGTATACTGGATTTAAAAATATCATTTAATTAACTAGTTACTGCTTACTTGTATTATTCAGCATTGATTAATTTAAATAACATTTAACCTCAAATTTATATGTATTTTTTAAATGACTGTTAAGTTTGTGTCCCAATATAATGGACACGTGAGATTTGAAATTTCAAACAACTACAAACTACCTTGGCCTTTTTCATTTTCAGCTGCCCCATCACTTGGATTTCAGCTTCATCCACTGCCTCTGAATTTATGGGTCTCAGGGAGGTAGCTGCATTGTGGCAGAATTGAGAATTTTACATTTCAACATTTAAATATGGGCAAGCAATCAGACTCAGGATTACTTGTCTGTCACTCTTCACTGATTTTATTTGCCTTTTCCTACTCTGAGCCCTTTCAATTCCCCCCTGAACATCTTCGGGAAATATTACTGTGGCATTCCGTCAACCAGGAGAGCTTAAATAACAAAGAGTTGGCTAGTTTTATTCGTAGAGATGAAAAGCAGGGAGCCGCATCAGTGATCATCATGTGAACAGTCTAGCCAGAGTGAGGCACTACCCTGGGCTCATTTCGCAGATGGCCCAGGGAGAGCTGTGAGATTTTTTAGGTCCAGTGGTTGAAAGAGAATGTCAGTTCATTTGCTGGGTAAAATGTAACAAAAGGGAAAAAAGGCCAATTGAGGTGTTCTTTAAAATCTTTGAGTGTCTTTCACCATTTTAATCCCAAACACTCCCTGTGCAGGCTTTGTCTATCTCTGTCTATGTGGGCAGAGGTGAATAAAGCACAAATGAGAGGATATTCTGGTGTTCAAGCCCTTGGGCAAGGGAAGCAGAGCACAGGGTCAGATCCCTAAGGCTGCATCAGCTCTTGGCCAGATGAAAGCTTAGAGGAGGTGGGATGGAGGGAGGGGAATGCCACTTTTCTGTCTAGGGGCCACTGACCCATGTCTGTGGAAAGACTTATGTAGTGTATTTAACCTCCTCAGTGAGCAGGCAGGACATGTGCTACCAGCTCTATGGTTTACATGATGTAAAAACAGTTCATAGATGAAGTCAGTGAGCAACATCCTAGAATCAATGAAATGAGTAATCTAATTTTTTAAGTTTTTGTTTCTGTTTTTTTTTTTTTTTTTTTTTGAGAGGGGAGAGGGGCAGAGCAAAAGGCAGATAGAGAGAATCCCAGGAAGTCTCTCCACTAAGCCTGACATGGAGCTTGTTTTTATGAACTTAAGATCATGACCTGAGCCAAAATCAAGAATGAGACGCTTAACCAACTGAGCCACTCATGCACCCCAGAAATAATATTAGGTCGGAAAACAAAGCACTCAAAGTACTGGATGTATTTTTTTCTATTATCCTATATCCTTGCATTGGTCACCAAGTATTAGATTGAGTTTTTATGCAGAAACGTGGAAACTGCATTATATTTCTGTTTTACTATAAGAAGTCTTTCTAGAGTTCTTGAAAATAGGACAGTGTCTATGATTCTTTATTGTCACTTCTCCAATATTCTAGATGTATTCATGAATGTAGGTGCTATTAATATCATTTTACATAGGAAAGACCTGAGATAGTCATGGAAGAAATGCTATTTCTATTGCTATAAGCCAAATATTTGTGTCCCCGCCTAAAAGCATATGTTGGAGTCCTAATTCCCAACGTGATAGTATTTGAAGGACTTCACGAAGTCCTTAAATCATGAGAATGGAGCCCTCAGGAATGAGCTTAGTATCTTATAAAAGAGGCTCCACAAAAGTCCCTAGCCCCTTCTCCCATGTGAGAACACAGAGAGGAAACCATCTGCAAACCAGGAAAGGCTTCTCACCAGGAACCTAATCAAGCAACACCTTGATCTTGGACTTCCCAGTCTTCAGAACTGTGAGACATAAATGTCTGTTTAAATCATCCAGTTGACGGCATTTTCTCATATCAGCCTTAAGAAACCCAAGGTCAACAAAGTATTTGGTAATGAAGACTTATCTAGAATCCAGGCTCAAGTCTAATACTTTTCTGTTGTTGTTATAGTGAGTTGTTATTACTAATTTAAACATTAAGCATTTGTTACCTGTCAGAAATAATTACAAGGAATAGATAGCTAATATAAATATCTTCATTGACTATGCGTAGAGGGAAAGGGGAGTTATATGAAAATCTGAAGAGTGGGGGCTCCGCATAACTCACTCAAATTATTTTTGAAGAATGCATAAGCTAAACAAATCATATATGTGAGCGCACACACACTCACACACACCCCACTATCTTAGTGCACTCTTCCTTTTGCTTTGCCCATAGGCTTCAAAATAATAAAAGTATTTTTAAGAAAAAAATAAATTAAATGTTTTTAGAAAAGACTCAAATCCCTTTTTGAGAAGAAATTGTACCTACTTAAAAAACAATCTAGTTTTAACATTTTAAGAAAATGTTTTTGATACCTTTTGCCTTTCTTCCTTTTACTTCCACCTTTAAAACACAGACAAGGATTGACATGTAACTACATTGAGATACAAATATGAACACACACACACACACACACAGAAAGTACATGTATATATGATATGTATATGTGTATATATGTGCCATATATACATGGTATTTCTTATATAGTAAGCTGAGTAATATATGATTATTGTTATAAATTTTATTTTTCTTGATATATTGTTGGCAATTCTATTGCATTCTGTGATGACTAAAAATAAACACTACCATTAACAACAACAAAAATATATCGTGGACTTGTTACACCCTTCACAATTTTTGTTGAAAACAGTTGAAGTCTTTACATGTTACAGTAACTTAAGCTTTTTAAACTGAATGCACATTTTTTATTTAACAAATGTTTATTATGCATCTCTGGTGGGCAAGAGGGACAACAGGGAACAAGAAACAGAATGTGGGCAAATTGGGGAGAAGGTGAGTGTATTTAGAAATACCAGCCTCAGGGTTCCTAAATATATAGTGACCTTATTTTCCAAATTAGAACATGTTTGGGAGTAAAAGGGTGCACTTGATAAGTATTCTGGGACTATAGTGTGACCTAAAAAGTATTGTTCATGTCACCTAAATAGGCCATTAGCTCTGCCTTGAAAAGGTGACACTTTTCCATTTGAATCTAGGAGCTAGCAATGTGGGAATAATCCTTTCAGCCTTACTGTTAGAATCATAGGTCAAGTGAAGTCATGTGGCAGAAATGAGAGTATTGAAAGCCACCTATATTTTAATTGTAATAATTTCATTCATTTTCGTAGACTAAAGTATAGATATGCCTGATTATTTTAGACTATCTGAAAATTGGGTGAATCCAACCTGAAGCATACAAAGATTTTTTTCCACTCTATTCTCTTAAGTACCTTAAATTCCTTATTATTCCCTTTATCAAGTATCCATTGTCATTTCTGACAACCTACAAAACATTCTACATTGGTCCTCCTCAGTGGCTGTTACATTCATTGTTAACCCCAAATCATTTCTATCTCCATGTCATACAATTTTTGATTCAGTGAAGGAAAAATTTCTTCCTTTTTTGAGAATGTGAGCTACTATGTTTTCTAGATGTCTTATTATACTGTTTATGGCCAAGTTTCATTTGCCACCTGAAGACAGCCTACCAACCCAAGGCAAGGTCAAAAATTCTCTAACTCTCTATGTCCAACCTATATACAGTTTCATGAAAATACATACTAAATACCATTTTTATTATCATAATGAAACTGACAGTTACAGATCATGAATGAAAGTTAGATAATGCCTCTTGCATAGTACTTCACATTTTGAATAGCATAGTTCACAGAGGGACCAAAAAATTCTATTATTACCTTTCATAATCCATACTGTACATTTTGGGAATTACTGAGAGAAAATATATTATTCATTTTCACTAATAAATTTGATTTAAGGATTCATTTTATATTTATTTTCCTGAGCCACAATGCCATGTTTAGTGTTTGTATTCACTATAGCCCAAAAGTTTGCTCTCACAGTTTTGTTCCTTTTGTTTTATTTTTTAAATATTTATTTATTTGTCTTCAAGAAAAAGCATAAGCAGGAGAGGGGCAGGGAGAGAGAAGGAGAGACAGAAACCAAGGCAGGCTCCAGGCTCTTAGCCATTAGCACAGAGATGACTCAGGACTTGAACTCATGAACTGTGAGATCATGACCCTAGCTGGAGACAGGTGCCTAACTGATTGAGCCACCTGGGTGCCCCAGTTTTGCCCTTTTTATAAAGGCATAATTTCAAGTAATCTAAGCGCACTTTTAGAAAGGGACTTCATTAGTCTGATACTCTGCTTAACATACATCTGGCTTATGGCTTTGCCACTTTGTCTATATGGGAAAAAAAAAACAAGTTGAAGACAAGAATTTTCATTTTACTTTCTTTTTCATTTTTTTCCCAACAGAAAGTCATCTATGTTTTTTTTTCCTGATTAACACATTTCTTCATCAACTATAATTGCAAATCATTAAATTAGATTGCCTCTTTTTCATCTTTTGCTGGCTTCAGTACGCTTAGGAAGGGGAATATTATAAACTTTCAGATTTGAAATATATATGCCATTCTTAGCACTGAGGGAAATAGGTTTAATAAAATGACTTTTCATCCTAATGCACCTTAGCATTGCACAATTAGGATAATTTAAAAACTTTAGACTTGCATATAAATGGAAAATGTTTTCATTAAGGAAGAAAAACTAAATATCATATTAAAGCAGATGGTATTTTCAGATGCAGCTTTCCTAAGTCTCTACAGAGAGTTTAGATTTAGAGAGGGCCTCAGGCAAAAAGGCTGCAAAGCAAACAGTATCACTTGAAAGGCCAATTTATATTATAATACAAAGTTTATAGAGATAGATTTCAGAAGTAGGGGGTAGAATCATCATGAATATATGGTATCATTTGAAAACTAATGCACATTATGACCATCTTGGTCTAAATCTAAAAACGAGGGATAACTGGACAGTATTAAGAATCTTGCACTCACAATGGATTCCATTTCTGTCTTGATTTATTGTGGTAAGGAATTGGCAATAGGCTGCTGAATAGAAAAAATGTATCCTCTGTTATCATTTATTTATGTTCTGTATTTATAGTATTTTCCCCTGATAGAACTAACATCCAAGCATTTAGTATAAAAGAGATAAAACATCTGGAAATATTAACTAAAATTTCTCATTTCTTTTGATGTTCTGTTCTCATAGGGAACCAGTATAAGAGACACATCTATAAATTCTTACTGGCTCAACAGAAAGCCACACTGGGACTAGAGTAATATGGCTTGTATGAAAGGTAATCATATCATTGTATTTGTTATAGTTATATTTGTGTATGCATGTCATCACACGGCCACCATGAAATTTTCCCCACCAGACTACTTGTACGTAAGTTCTATTTGTGACATCTTTGGCATCTAGGATCACCGCCTTCTAGGGTTTCCAATTATATGTGTATGTAACTCAAACAAGAACATGCTTCACCTCCCACCCTTACTGCCTCCAGTCTGGCCACAAAAGTCCTTTTCCAGTGTATCTAACAAAGAACATTGTCTCACAACTACTATTGAGTCATTATCTACTGTCTGCTCTTTCCCACTGGTCACAATTCAGCTCTGGGATGCTTTTTACTTCGATGCATAGCATTTACAGAAACAACAAGGCATCAGTCTCTGCATTGGTTCCTCATCCCTACATACCAGTATCAAGACTCAAGAGTCAGTTAAGGGACTCCGTGCAGTATGGACAAACTACGGAACTGCATGATTCACAGGACAGTCTCCACAGACTAGATAAAAACATACAGATACAAATCGAGCGCCTGCAGGGAATCTCCACATGCACGTTTCAGGACAGATTCAGTGCCCTCAGCTCTTCCACTCTTAGTAGAGTGGTTCCTTCTAAGTTCTGTCAAACAAATATCACCATCTTTTAGAAAATCTCACCCCTGGGGCACCTGGATGGTTCAGTTGGTTGAGCATGTGACTCTTGGTTTTGGCTTGGGTCATGATCTGACCGTCTGCGAGATTGAGTTCCACCTCAGGCTCTGTGCTGACAGAGCCTGCTGCTTGGGATTCTCTGTCTCCCTCTGTCTCTCTCCCTGCCCCCTTCGCCCTGCTCTCTCTCTCTCCTCTAGTCTCAAAAATAAATATGTAAATATTTAAAAATATTTTCATAAAAAAAAGAAAATTTCACCTCCCACCTTCAGTGCTGGTCATGCAAGTAAATGATCCATCCATTTCCTTCAATTAATGAGACTTGAGATGCAAAGATCTTGAGCAGTATATTTTGCAAACCTAAATTGTTCAGTTTATTTTTTGTATTTCTTTTAATGTTTATTTATTTCTGAGAGACAGACAGAGCATGAGTGCAGAGGGGCAGAGACAGAGAGGGAGACACAGAAAAAGAAACAGACTCCAGGTTCTGAGCTATCAGCACAGAGCCTGACCTGGGGTTCCAAGTCTGGAACGGTGAAATAATGACCTAAGCTGAAATCAGACACTCAACCAACTAAGCCACCCAGGCACCCCTAAATTGTTCACTTTAGATTATCATCTGAGGAAGTAGAAAGAACCTTTCAACATAGGCCTGGGTACTCTTGGCATTTCCTCACTGTGAGGAGGATTGCACATTCCTGATCAGCCAAATAAGATCCTAACCATTATTTCAAACAAGACACATACACATACACACATTTCAAAGACTGACCACATTATTGCTCAGAGACAGTAGATAGAGTAGATAGGGGAAAATGATTTCATAAATATAGTATTCTCTGCTTAGTATACTACATACAATGGAAATATGACTTCAAATAGCTATAACCAAAATACTTGTTCCTCTTTGCTCTAGTCACAAGACCAATGCTGGCAACAAATCTGTTCATGTTTTACTTTGTAAAGACCTGGTAGGACATTTGAAATTGATATTTTCCTAACACCTAAAGCTCGATTTCAATGTTAGGGTAGGTTTACTCCAAGTTAAATTTTGTAATAATGAAGGTAAATGAGCATTTATTAACCTCCTATAAAAAGAATCCTCTAGATTTTAGTCAAGTATGAAATTTTGTTTTCAATCCCATGCAATGCCTTATTTCCTCAACAAGATAAACTTGGATAGGGTTAAGACTTTTCTTATCCATATTTGTATCTCTGGTGCTTATTACACAGTTGCCATTTAGTAAATGTTTGTATGAATAATGATCATAAACACACACATATGCCTAAACACATACACACACACACACACACACACAAACACACACACACACACACACCTATTGGTAACACAGGACAGAATGACAGTGGAGGGTATACTGCAAACTATGCCCTTTCTACTCAGTGAAATAATTCCTACTCTCCCTCTTCATCCAGTCATTTCATGTCAGACAGAAGCTGAGTACAACTGTTAGCAGTCTAGTGGAGAATCATTCAGGTAAAGAAACGCTTATATGATAAGGAGAAAAGATTTACCATAACACTAGATATCAGACCCCGGGATGGGAGGGAATTTCCATGCAGAGAATTTTGGTGACAAAACTTTGCTGCTGCTCTTTCAACCTCCAAAACATTCTATCGGGGCTTTTAAGAATTATCTGTTACCTGTTTGGAGTTCTCTATGGGGTTGATAGAATGCAATAGGTAGGGAGATGTTTATTGAACTTTCACTATTAGGGTCTTTAATAAGAACTCAAGGTTCATCTGAAAATCCAGTAATTTTATTTTCTAGGTTCCTGCACAAGGCATTCAATTATCCAATGCCCCTCCCCCCACATGTCATTCCATTTCCTCAGAAATTCTTCCCTATTCAGTGACCTCATTTTAGTGATATGTATTTTTCTTTTTGTGTTACATGGTTAGCTTTACAGCTCATTAACCTATTTGAAATCTCCCATCAATGACCCTTAAATGAAACTATGCTTTCATGTACTTTAAGTCTCCAGCTAACACATGTTATTTGCATTCTTGCAAATTAAATATCTCTTTCTTTACATTTGATGCCCTCAGCATTCTTTAAAAAAACAAATCAAGACTCTGAATGTCACTAGTTGCTTTTTCTGGGGTAGCTTTTCATTGGTTGTCGTATGGTTACACATATTCGACACATTACAAATTAAAATACAATAAAATCTAACACTAAAATATAATAAACGATCAGAAAATGCTTCTGTAGCACAGACTGGTTGAGACAGTGGTTCCACCTTATTGGTAACTAGGTTAATAGGATTTAAACGTTTGTAGTAACAGAGGTGGCCATAGGACCCTTGAGTATCATTACTCAGAAGCTGTCATTCCATATGAAGGTTGTGGTAACATCTCAGAATACTTATGATTAATAAATTAAATTTTCTAGACACTTTTTCTTGATGAAGAAATTATAGTGGGCTTCAGTATTATTATATCACTTGTTCTAACAGATTATCTAATGCAGAGAACAGCAGACCTGCACTGATATCTAAGACAGAGTTCAGTTCTACCAGGTAAATCTGGCCTTGCACAGCTTCTGCATGGCTTTGGTTAGCTAATAGGTGGACTAAAAATGTAACATGCTAGTCTCTGTGGGAAAGAAACAGCACACCTAAATAAATTGTTCAGAATGCTATGTCTAAAACATGCCACACTTTGTGAAATGCACAAAGCTGAATGAGATACAATCCCTGTCCCCACAAGCTTCTTAGGCTATCCGGAGAAAGGCAGATGTAAGTAACTGTGTTAGATGGAAAGAACTGTGGGCTATAATAAAGGAGTAGCAGAATAATGCAGAGTAGATTTAATCCAAGAAGTGGCATTTGACTGGAACCATTAACTAACTATCTAGAAAGATGAAAACAGATGGCCATTTTGAAGATCAAAGGAAAATCCTTTATGACTTCTTAAGATGTATATATAAAATGAAAGCTAGAAATTGGCTAGAGAGTCGAGAACTTTGAAGGCCAGTCCAAATAGTTAGATTGTATATTCTATACGCAATAAGTAGACATTAAAAAACTTACGAAAGGGAGTGGTGGTACCTACCTTGTATTTTAGGACCACAAAGATGGTTTGTGAGTAATTAATTGCAGAGATCATTCATTGCAATAGAGCAGAATTGAGATGATTAGGGCTATTGGCAGCTTTGGTAAGTATAAAGGAGATGAGAAAGATAAACAGAACAGAGTAGGATGTAGTAAGTTACTGAATGTGAAAAAAGACCAGAAAAAGAAGTATCAAAAGCAATTCCTAAAGTACAGCATAGGTATCTAGTAAGCCAATAGTCAGACTGGGAACCGAGATGAAGATCAGTTTTGGAGACAAAATGATTGGATTCCAACTGGGGACTGTTGATATTAGGGAATCTCAAATTAGACTTGAAACAAAATGTAGAGGGGTGCCCAGGTGGATTAGTCAGTTAAGTGTCTGAATTCAGCTCCGACTTCAGCTCAGGTCGTGATCTTATGGTTCTTCTGCCCCCCACCCCCACTCCACTGGGTTCTGTGCTGACAGCTCAGAGCCTGGAGCCAGCTTTGGATTCTATGTCTCCCTCTCACTCTGCCCCTCTCCCATTGTTCTCTCTCTCTCTCTCTCTCTCAAAAATAAATAAACATTAAAAAAAATGTAGATCTGATGATCACATAAGTGGGGGAGGGTTGAGATGGACAGGTAGAAACTACTTGTAATGGAGATTGTCTTGAAAACAAGTGATCTTGAACACAGAATGTGTAAATGATCTTTATTTTAGAGATTAATGAATATGGTGAAACAAAAATGAAATGTAGAAAAAAAATGCACAAAGATGTATAATCTTTTTAATTCAAGGAATGCGATGAAATCACTCTCTGTTTCTTTCATTTAATTCCTATTATTTCACTTTTTATGTAGTAGGTGTTTTTCTAGACTCTGGGTATCTAGTAATAATAGGACACATAAAAAATTACCAAAACCCCTACCCTAATGGATGGAGATTACATCCTCCCTTAATGAAGCACAGAGGAAAAGTTGACACTTATAACCCTATAATGAAAGAAAAGATAGAAAGAAACTAGTAATTCACTTACTTATTCTACCTCTTAGAGAAATGTAATATCTTTCCTTCTTTTTCATCACTGCATCTACTTGTCAGGTAGTACTATCTACAGTTCCAATCTCTAATAACATCCTAGAAAGGTTTGCACATAAAGTACATAGACTTCAATTGCAGAGAGTGTTTGGTAACACTCCTTAGTAGATCTCAAATTATGACAAACGAAAAGGGAAGACCACAGTTGTAGTAAAGCCAGATCTCCTTAGAGATTTCCAAGTTTCTCCTTTAGTCAAAGAAAAAATAACGAAAAAAAAATGAAATAAAAATCCTCAAAACCAAAAGAACCCAAAAGTATTCTTTTTCCTTAGAGTCATTTTCTGCAACTGATAAACTACATTTTAGCAAACATGAAAGCATAAGACAGACAGTTTAGACATAACTGTTTATTTTTAAGCTGTTAGTATAATGTAATGAAAATATTTAAAATATTTAATATATGGTTTACATCCAATAACTAGAGAACACATTCTACTATATTAAAAAATAACACGAATCATGGAAGCGCCAAATATGCTTTTATTGTCAATTTGGTTAGAAGGAATTTCCTTGTAGAAATCATGCTTTGCATAATCAAGAAATCACACAGTGCTGCTCTAACTGCTCTGTAGGAATATTATGAGAAAAGAACCGTTGAGGATTATTTAGATATTTTGCTTGTGCTTTGGCTGCTGCCTGGGTGTGGTTCTCTAAAAGAGGGATTAGAATGAGAATGAAAAAGACAAAAAAGATTAAGGTAATTTAATGCTTGATGGAAGACTGATGGATATTTGAAAATCTCATTTATGGCTTAGTTCAACCTGGATGTAAATAATTCATTGGGTGGAAAGAGTTAAGCAATCTATTGAAAATACTTAGTTGTTAACCAGCAACTATCTGGTATCTTTGATACAAGTCATTTCATTCTTCCACCGAACATTTATTGAGGGCTTGGTAGGTTTCTGGTAGATACTGAGGATCATATGTTAATGAGACGTGCATGTGAATTCAAGGATAGTGAATGTAAAACAAGAGACCAGCAAGCCAACAACCACAAACCGCGGGGAGAAGCGGAGTCACCGAAAGCCTCATAATCAAGGGGGCAGGAGTCAAAAAAAAAAAGTATGAAGGGATGTTCCCAGGGACCATTATTGTAACTCTATGGAATATTAGCTAAATGATCTAAGTTCCATTCCAGCTCTCAGAATCTAGGATGTCTAAGATAATTGCAATCTTTTCACATTATATTGTTTAAAACAAAACCAAACCTTAAATCAGATGAACAAAGCAGACAAATTATTGCTTTCTTTGCAATCTTAGACCATTAATACTCTTCATAAGTAACTAAATAATTCATTTTTTAGCATGAGAACTATTTAGGAGGAAGTTTCAGAAATCTGCATGTGGTATATGCTGGCAGAAAGAGATAACACATTAATAGGAGACACAATAAAATCAAAAGGTTTATTATGACAGTGGCAAGACCCATTCTAGTTCCTGAGTTTTATATTGTTATCTGGTTAGGAAATATTTTATTTATTTATCTTTTCCAGTTGCTATATGGTTTTCTTAAAGGATACATTTTTTTCTCTTTAAAACATACTTTGAAAAGAATTAAAGACAAATAACTATTCTGAAATATAATATTCTAAAAAAGATAAAGTTCATTATTTTCACCCCATCGGCAAACACAACATGACTGGGCAAAAGAACAAGATTCAGTTCACCTCTGCCTCAACTCATCCTAGCTTTGAAGCATCCACAACAGTCTGGTCCCTGTGGGATAGTGAAAGAGGCCGATAGAATTCATGTCACTTCCTTAAACAGCAGATAATCACTTGAGAGAAGCAGACAAGTGCTGAGGCTCCTGAAATGTGGAACAATATGTGATATAAGAGATGAACATGGATAAAGGAAGAGAGTGTGGCCATGTTTCATGATGATTTGTTGTTGAACAGGGCATTGGGGTCAGTTTTTAAGAGGTGAGTAGGATGTTGTCAGAGATAAGGGTAAGAGAGGACTGGAAAGAGCTGAAGCAAAAATGAACGAACAGACAAACAAACAAACAAACCAGAGAATGCGCCATGGACTATTACCTATAGATGGATCATGGAGTTTTTATTTTATTTTATTTTATTTTATTATTTTTAAGTGTTTATTTATTTATTATGAGACAGAGAGATAGAACAAAGCAGGGGAGGGGCAGAGAGAGGGAGAAGGAGAATTCCAAGAAGACTCCACACTGTCAGTGCAGAGTCCGATTTGGGGCTATTTCTCATGAACCCTGATTATGACCTGAGCCAAAACCAAGAGTCAGATGCTCAACCAATTGAGCCACCTAGGCACCCCATTGAATTTAAAAACATTTTTAATGTTTATTTAAAAATTTTTTTGCTTATTTATTTTTGAGACAGAAAGAAACAGAGAGAGAGAGAGAGAGAGAGAGAGAGAGAGAGAGAGAGGAGAACACAAGAGCAGGGAAGGGACAGAGAGACAGAGACACACAGAATTCAAAGCTGGCTCCAGGCTCCAAGCTGTCAGCACAGAGCCTGCACAGAGCCCTACGTGGGACCCGAACTCACAAACTGCGAGATCATGGTCTGAGCTGAAGTTGGACACTTAACCAACTAAGCCTCCCAGACACCCCATCCCATTAAGTAATTATTTTAGAATGAATAATAAAAGGTGGGGCTGTAATCTGAGGTAAGTCTAGAAAGTTAGGTTAGTAGAGAAAAGCTTATTGAAAATGCAGATTCTGGTGCCCCCTTCACTACTAACTGAGGAAGATTAAACAGGTTAGCACTGATGATATCTATGTTCCCTTCCAGTTTCCTGAGTGCTCTCATGTATAGTGATTATACACATCTCACTTTTTCCCATTGCCTTGTTTCTTTGATACAAGGATTATTACAAAGAATTACAGGAGAATTAGAAACTATGGAACTACTATATTCACAACACCATAGTCATCTTGGGTCCCTGAAATTTAGAGACTCAGATATGTCAGAATTTAAAAGATGGAAGGACTAGTTTCCTACTGTTCCTCAGGGTGTATTAATAACTCTAATGACCAAGTTTTCTTTAAACCTTTTCAAAATAGAGCTTATTTTCTTTTTGTTATATTTTCTATGTGGGCCTCATTTCAATGTTTCCTGATTTTGCTTTTTAGTATCCAATATAGTACACCAGTATTGAGAGATATTACATCACATCACCTCTGGGTAGCTGATCTTTTTTTTATTAACAACTAATCCATGATTGCTTCTGGCTCTAGATGCAATCTATTGTGGCAAGGGCAGAAGAATACAGAAAACTGTGAGAGAAAACTATACAGAAATATATTCTTGTCGCTGGTTTCCTCAGAAAGAGGTGGTATGCATATCTGGGACCTAGAATTAAAAAAAAAAATTGCCCTCCATGACACACAATTAAATATAAACTTTCCTGGATTAAAGGTCATTTAATTAGCATCTGTCACAAAAACAAGTGGGCTGAGGTTGCAATGTTGATACTGTACAATTAGAATAAAACTCACCTCTGACTTTCTTCTGCCTCATTGTTTATGAAAAGAAAAAAAAGAACTCTGATGGCTCTAAATATGTCAAAAGACAGCAAAAAAAATCTGTCTACTATGTGATTTGATGGTGATGTCAAAACATGCCTAGGAAAAAACTATCTAATTTCATTACAAGAGCTAAATTGGTTTGATCAGGAGGCACCATTCCTCCCAAAGACACACACACACACACACACACACACACACACACACACACACACACACCATCCACCCACATCCCACCCACACAAACATAATTAGCACTGATTTAAACTTAGAACATAATTTACTAATGACTAGTACTGAAAATTCTAGGAAAGTCTATACATGCAATATAGACATTGATCTGCTTAAAAAATAGTGACAGTATTAAGATTCCATTTTATTTAACCATTTAACCAATTTATTTCATTGATTTCATTGAGTCTTAAAATCATCAAAATGTTGCTTCCATTTGCTTACGCTTCCTGTAGTTTATTTTTAATTTAGAGGAACACATCAAAAAGATATGGAAAAAGGACAATTCAACAAAATGACACACATGGAGCCACTCTTTGCAAAATTACAGGTGGTTTTGGGAGGAGACCTTATTAGATGAGATACCTGACTTTGGATTTCTAGTGATTTGTAACTTGTTGGATATATATTTTCACATTTTATAATCCCTGCCCCTCAACAATGTACTGCTCATTAATTAATAAATATAGATGAAGACTGAAGTCAAGATCTAGATAAATGAACTGTGGGAAATAAGACAGATTATCATTTTATAAGACTATATTAAAGCTTTCTTATGCCAAAAAGAAAAAGTACAATGCACAACAAGTCAAGAATATCATAATCTCCATGGTGTGTAATGACCTTGGTAAGTAGAAAATGTAAATTTTGTCTAAAGAAGTATATTTTTCTATGCTGTTTTTCTGTAGGGGAGTGTTCCCACCAACTACAGTAGTCTACAGTAATCAGTGATGTGTGCAGATAATTTTAGTGACACATAATTACCTCCTAATTTCTATAACATCTAAATTAGTGCGTACTGCAATTAATCATAACCTGTGGCCATATAGTTATAAAATACATCATTTGATTGTCTGTGAAATGAAAACTGTTGACATAAGCTTTCATGCAGAAACTGGCAACCTCAATGGGAGTCTGGTGAAGAGAACAGTGGAGAGAGTGCCCGAGCCCTTACCTGCAACATGACTTTGGGCAAACCACTTCTGATGTCTAATCTTCAGTTTTGTTAGCTGCCATGTGTGAACAACAGTGCCTGTCTCTTCCAGTCAGACTCAGCAAAATCTCACCTGATTCTTAAAGAGGTTCAGAACAGTTGACATCTTTGGGGATTAACCCCATATGAAGACAGCAGTGTGTAGTTATCTGATCAGGAACTGGGCAAAGTTGTCTCATCCTCATCTGCCCACTGGCTATTTGAATTTAGACAAATCACTTTATTTTTCTCTTTGCTCTTTTATCAAATGAGTACATTTGACCAGATGTTCCTTAAAAGCTTGTTTGTCTCTAAAATTATGGGTGAAACATAAATTGGGAGTCTGATTTTTAAAAAGACTTGAACATAGAATTATCTCTTTGGTTCTGAAATACTTTGGGTATCAGAAATATAGCTATCCTCCACAGCATTTGTAAGAAAGCTAGCATGCGGATATACTGCAATAATTTGAAAATAGACTGGCTTTAATTTTACAGATTGGAGGATCTGGATGTGAATCAAAATGTAATGATCCTGCACTCTGTCTGTATGATCCACAAAGCTTACTATTAATCTTAAAATGTTCCAAAATATGCAGGTTTTACTTTACTCTCTTAACAGAAAATATTTGCATTTAAAAATCATTCACTTATAACTGATAAAAAGGACCTGAGTAGCCATAGAATTTTCAGTGTCCCCCAAGGTGCTTTTTATGATAAGGCTGAATTGGAATGCATTTGAGGAGACTACCCTTATATTAGGCCTTATGGGTGAGTGCACTGTGTCACTATGATTTATAGTAACTCAACTCTGCCTGCGGAGAACGCAAGTCTTTTGAGGAGCTGCAGTCTTATTTTGGAGAACCAGTTCGGGGTTGCTAATTGGAAATTGTCAAAATGGGCTGCTTCCTTCCCATGAGAACTTAGCAGGCTTACTTTACCATTCCAGTGGTAAATAGGAGAACACCACTGATTCACGCATAACTGCTCATAATATCCCAACTGAGTTTTAACTTCACTGAAGATAGTTTGAATATGAGTGACGGTCTGGTAAAAGTATCCATAAGGGTAATTCTAGATGGTTGAATAAATTCACTATAAAAAATAACAAATGGTATTAAGCCTGAGACAACTCATTCAAATTTGAAAAAAGGTTACTAAATCTCTTGCCTTGAACTTCTTACACCCTAGTAGAAGGGTCTGCCCATAAAGGGCCAGAATGAAAGAAATATATTTGGTTTTCTCAGATATGTAATTCATGTTAGAATTGTTAAAATCTGCTATGTTGACTTGAAACAGGCATAGACAAGACATAAATACTTGAGTGTGCTTTTGTTTTTTGTAACTGCAGTTTGCCTTAAATAAATAGTAAGAGTCACATGTAACAAGACTATAAGTCAAATAAGGAAGAACAACTCAGCCAAGCATATAAAAATAAGAAAACAATTGATATATACAAGAAATGATATAGGAGCTCAGAAGAGCAAGATTTCCCTGGGTGGAAGAGATTCCTGAGATGATATAATTTTCAATATTTTTATAACTTCTCTTTATCTGATTTCATGATGAGTAGATTCACCATGATCCTGTTAGTTTCTTTTATTATTCTTTATTTTTTTGCTAAATTATATGAGAGTAGTTTATGATTATTATATGTGATCTGGAATGGAAGCATTTAATGACTATGTTAGACAGTTCTCCATATTAGGATCAATCATGAAATCATAAAAAAAAAGACTATCTTACATAAAACTCTTTTCATGGGCTCCATCATAAACTTGATTGAAAAGCTTATTATATTAAAAAACTGGGTAGTTAAAATGGTTCACTTGGGAGGTAGGGTTGAATAGATTCTTAATCCATTTATTTATTGCTTTCAACTCTAGAAAAGAACTCATCACATTTCTGTCTCAACATGTAGGTGTGATTCACAGATGATTGAAAACAACTATCATGTTCCAGAAAAGAATACCCTTCTCAGCAATGGAGTCAGCTGCACCAAGATTTTTCTGCCTTTTAAGCCCAGATGCTTTATCTACCACATTGAAATTGTATTTTAGACTCAAAATAATAGGTTAAAACTCTCTAAGAAATCAATTATATTACTGAAATACTCCATCTGAGCATTGTATTAAAATTATATGGTCTTTACTAGCACTATCAGTGTCATTAAGACACTTTTATCCTATTCATTATTTACAGTGCTTATTTGAATTCTTTGTCCACTTGCTGGCTTCTTTAAGAATGGAAAAGGCAGGGGCGCCTGGGTGGCTCAGTCAGTTAAGCATCCGGCTTCGGCTCAGGCCATGATCTCACGGTTCGTGAGTTCGAGCCCCGCGTCAGACTCTGTGCTGACAGCTAGCTCAGAGCCTGGAGCCTGCTTCAGATTCTGTGACTCCCTCTCGCTCTGACCCTCCCTGCTCATGCTGTCTCTCTCTGTCTCTCAAAAAAAAAAAAAGTAAAATAAAATAAAATAGACTATTAAAAAAAGAATGGGAAAGGCAAATCATGAGAGATTTTGAGTGATGAGAACAAGCTGAGGGCTGAAGAGGTAGGGGAGAAGTGGGAGGGGGTGATGGTCATTTGAGAGGGGCATTTGTGGGCAAGAGCACTGGGTGTTGTATAGAATCCAACTTGATAATAAACTATTTTTAAAAAGCCAAAGCTCTTAAAGAAAAAAAAAAGAATGGAAAAGGGAAGTCTTTTGTTTGGTTCCAATTTCTTCAAAGAGTACACTGAAAACAACAATTCCATGGCTATGATTTGACGATATTTACAATTTGTACTATTTTCCTTAATATGGAACCAAGATGAGAGAGCATTTTGTTATCTTCCAACTGGTTCCTGTGAGAAAAGCAGTGGGTACACAGGTGCTCAGGTGCAAACCTTTATTCATGTCACAGCATCCTTTCTTACATCACTGCTCCATCAGCCTTGACTGTAATAAAACTGTGTACAGCCACATAAAGGCTTATAAATAATAAATATGTATTCACTGTATATGTGCCAAACAGTGTATGCAGTTTTAGCAAAATGTAAATTTAAATGATCTCCAAGTCTGAACAGAAGATAGTGCTTGTGTTTCCTATTATAAACACGTAATATTTGATGGCCAAATGCAACGTGATTTAGGATTTTTATAATAGTTCTTTTGTTTCTCTGCAAGGATACTAACTTTGTTGGGTTTTCATAATCTAGTATGTAAGGCAATTGACTGGTTTTTGTCATAAGGAAAACAACTTCAGATGATGCCTCTATAGATTTGTTATCTTCTCTACCATTAGTGACTGTATCCATCAAAATCATGCCAGACAACATTACTCTATACTTGTACAGAAACATCTATTGACACACAGAGAGGCTACTATTCTTTATTTGAAAACGTCAGGAAAGTAATCTATGGCTTCAACACACTATGGTGAAATATTTAACAGATGAGACAGTGGGGACCAAGGGAACAATAATTGTCTTTGCCAAGAAAAAAATCTAATTTTCAAATGTCTATACTATACTTAATCATATTTTGGTTTTGATATCTGTAAAATGTCACCCCATTTGCACACAAACTTTTTTGAGAACACGGATTCATGGCCTCTTTTTGGATCAATAGGATTTTTGAGCTTTCATTATACTTATTACTACTTTTGTGCCTTAATGTTTCATTTTTGAGCTACTGGACTTCTTCTTACAATTTGGGATATAAAGTAACAAAAATAACGAAAGTGTCAATTTAGCAAATGAAACTAGCACTCGGAAGATAATACTTCTCTTTATGGCAGAATTATATTAATTGTATAAATATACTACATCTTCTTTATTCACTCATAAGTGAATGGACACTTGTGTTGCTTCCTTAACTTTGCTATTATAAATAATGCCACAATAAACGTAGGGGAGCATATATCATTTTAAATTAGTGTTTTCATTTTCTTTGGGTAAATACCCAGTGGTGGAATAGTAGATCATATGGTGATTCTATTTTTAATTTTATGAGGAAACTCTTTACTGTTTTTCAGAGTGGCTGTACCAATTTTCTACCAATAGTACATGAGGGTGCCTTTTTTTCCACACCCTTGCCAACACTTGTTATTTCTTTTGTTTTTTATTTTAGCCATTCTGACAGGTGATGTCTCATTGTAGTTTGGATCTATATTTCCCTAATGCTCAGCCATAAAAAAGAATAATATCTTGACATTTGCAACAACATGGATGGACCTGGAAGGTATAATGCTAAGTGAAATAAGTCAGTGAGAGAAAGACAAATACCATGTGATTTCCCTCATATGTGGAATTTAAGAAACAGAAAAAAATGCACAGAGGGAAAAAAAGCACAAACAAAAACTACACAAGACTTTGTTTTTTTAATGTTTATTTTTGAGAGAGAGGGAGAGAGGGAGAGGGAGAGAGAGAGAAAGCACAAGCAGGTGAGGGGCAGAAAGAGAGGGAGACACGGAATCTGAAGCAAGCTCCAGGCTCTGACAGCTGTCAGCACAGAGCCGAATGTGGGGTATGAACTTACGAACTCCAAGATCATGGACACTTAACCAACTGAGCAACCCAGGCACCCCAAGACTCTTAAATACAGAGAATTGGTAGTTACTAGAGGGGGAGTGGGTGGAGATGGGTGAAATAGGTGAAGAGGATTACAGTGTCATTGGTATGAGCACTGTGTGATGTACAGAATTGTTGAATCACTATATTGTACACCTGAAACTAATATAACACTGTCTATTAATTATACTTCAATTAAAAAAAATGGGAAAATACTTAGGTTGAGACAAAAAGCAACTTGTAAACTGAAAGATGTATGAAGGAAACTGCTCCAAATAGTCCTTGATAAAAAGAGGTGCCATTTTTAAGCTTATGATGGTATTTTGGTGAATACTTGGATATAACACATAACATCTGTGAAATAATTGTGGATTACTTTATTTTTTCTTCCAAAATGACCAAATTGTTTAGAGATCACTTAATAAAAATATATACTTACTATAAAATTGCTTATTTTTGTATATTGGAAATCCACCAGTAGCTCACAGAACACACAAGCACGCTGTGGAAATCCTTCCTTTATGGTCTTTGTCAAACCCCCAAACCTCAAAGATTTTAGCCACTCAAACTACTCATCTATCTCTTTCTTATAGCAAAAATTCTACTCTCTTGAGTAACCAGGTGGAAAGCAGATGGAAGTCCTTCATATTCCCTCTCACAGGCCCCCGAAGGAGGAAAAAAAAGTAGAAAAAGAAGAAGAAAACCAGAATATTGATTAGAAGAATAACCAGAGCCAGATGGAAATGCACAAGCCCTTGGGCACAGGATTATCTGGTTAAAAGACCCTAAATCCTATTTCCTATACCTGTGGCCAATCTCTTTGCACTTTCCTATTGTCTTCTGAGGACATTTTGATTTTCACCAGGCAGGGCTTTCAAAAAACAAGGAAGGATTGGAACCATATATAATTACTCAAATGTCTCCCTAGGTAGCACTGTCATTGTTTTCTCTTATAATTTGGACAATTCTAACAATGAGCATTGACCCTGGCACAGTTAACTGAAAAGTTAGTAAAGTTATAATTAAATAATTGAGTAGCTCGGATTAGTCATTGTCTCATCAAGTGCAGACACTTTCCCTTTTTTGGGCCATGGTTGCAAGAGAGCTGGCAGTACCTGTCAACGGAAACTGAGAAGACAGGTTTATATTGTCCATGCTGGCTTTCATACTCAAGGTGAGTTTGATGACATGATTTTACTCAGTTGCAATTTCTTCACTCAAACAATGCATATTATACAGAAGTCTCTCTTTTACCAAGAGAAATCTTTAAATTGACAAATTGCAGCAAATTCGAAGATGCATGATTTGTATTTGTCCATTTACTGTTAATACCCATCATTGACTTTCATGATTTTTATAAAGCCTCACTCTGTTTCCAAGAGTAAAAAGGCAAAGCCATTTAATTTTAGTTTTAATCAAAATGAAGAAACTATAAGGGGCAGTTTATTTTGAAGAGGACTTTGTTTTAAAGATATTCTGAAACAATGAAATTAGAAATGCATTTGAACAACTTATCTAATTTATGCTGTTATTAAATTTGCAGATAGACAATTGGTCTAAATTGCATGATGGATGTTCTAGCACACAAGGTCCTTGAATCTCAAGTAGTATCTACATGTACTGTAGCATCCTATAGTTGAAAATTATGGCTAGAGGATTGAATATCTCCTTCCTTGTGCATGCTCAACATCGTATGTTAAAACTGTATGTATCAGAAACTGAAAAAATGTCACTTTACCAAGAAAATTTACCTACAATGGCATATCTGCTTGCAAACAGGTTTTAAATATCTAGAACCATCATCCCCATTTTATCAGTACTTATTCTGCTCCAGGTACTGTGCTAAACATTCATATGGGACTCCTAATTCTTTTTTTTTAAATGTTTACTTGTTTTTGAGACACAGAGACAGAGCATTAGTGGGGGAGGGGCAGAGGGAGAGGGAGACACAGAATCTGAAGCAGGTTCCAGGTTCTGAGCTGTCAGCACAGAGCCAGATGCGGGGCTCGAACTCATGGACCATGAGATCATGACCTGAGCCGAAGTCAGATGCTTAACTGACTGAGCCACCCAGAAGCCCTGGGACATTCCTAATTCTTAAACAGCCTAGTAAAGTAGTCATCATCAATACCCCACAGGTAAAGATATTAAGTCAGAGAAAGGAAAAATAATTTGCCCAAGTGCACACAGAAAATGAACAATTATTTTTTTTTAATTAGCATTGACTTCAAAGTCTATGCCAGGCTGTGTCACACATATTGGCATGTGCCATTGAGTACTAGTATGACAATATAACTATTTGTTTATATGTTTATATCCCTTGTTGGACTGGAAGGTCCTAGAAAGCTTGAAGCAAGTTTTCCCTCAGCTATATTCATAGGAACTATCTGGAAGTCTTGTTAAAATGCAGATTCTGGTTCAGTATGTCTGAGGCTGGCAGTGATAATCTGCATTTCTCACAAGCTCCTAGGTGATGCAGACACTTCTTGTTCCTGGGAAACATGTTGAACTGCAAACCCTTACAGTCGTAGGAATATAGGTTTTCACATAAATATTCACTCAATAAAGGTGTGTGAATGCAAGAATGTATGACTTCATAAATCAACAAACAGCTTTCTCAAAGCTAAGTAGGCAAATTCCTAACATTTGAATAGCTAGTCAAGTTTCTATGGGCAACTGACTACAAATACTTCTCATCTTGGTAAAGATAAAAAGTCATCAGAATACTTGCTCTGCATATTTGCAAAATGCCTAGGCATCCTCTGACAGACTTCCGTGCCAAATGTAAATACAATTCTACAATGTGTCCTGACTCTTTCACAAAGTCCTCTGCCTATAATGTCTCTCTCCTCTATGTTCACTATGATCAAATCCCATCATTTTTTTCTATACCAACTACTTCTAGTTAACCCTTCCAGCACCTTCCCCTGATCGCGTAGTGATCAGTCGATTTGCCATACACACACATCAATTCTGTTTGTTTTTAAGTAAACACTCATTAAATAGCTATCATGTGACAAACTTTATAACAGGTATTTGCCTCCATATCTGCTAGAACATTTCATTGCACTTTGTGATCATTATTCTTGTCTCCATGTTAATCCTATTGAAGACAAAGAATATAATCTTATAATCTTTGTAATCCTTGTACTATTAGAGTGCCTTGGGTACAAAAATTCATACTTGGTAAATAAAGCATGTGTTAACTTTTTGAAATTTGTTTATCTGAACCCTGATCTAATTATAATATAAAAACTAGTATCTTTGATGTCTATGCAAGTCTTGATTAGAATCTTAACCTATAAGTGAGACCATTGGGTACACATTTTACAACACCACTCATTTAGCCTCCTTCAAAAAAGATGTTCTTCCAATTACTCTCCCCATTCTGCCAGTCTGTTCTCCACTCCATCTGCAATCGATTTTTAAAGTTATATTATGGCGGGGTTTTTTTGGTTTTTCCTTTGATAGAGTTATTATGTATTTCTCACTATGTATTTAAAAGATACACATTTCTAAATTAGGCAAATGTTCCTCAGTTTATTGCAAAGACAGTATTATTCAGTGAGAAAATGCTGATCTACCCCTTCAGATTAAACAACATTCGTTCTTTCCATTAGCTTGTGCCAATCATGGTGATTGCTTAAGATGAGCCAGATATTCAAATGATAGGGTTTGATTATTTGAGGGCTCAAAGAATATGTGAAATTTTTGAGGGAATCAGCAAGATAAAAAGGAAAGAGTTCCATCAAGAAATTGTAATATGAATTCCAGCAAGCACAGCTTTTCTTTTCTTCTTTGGTTTAAGGCAAGACTAGAGTTGGCTTAATGAACCCTTGGTCTCTTTACTCCATCTATACACAGTAAACTTAGACTTAATTTGTTTTCTACTCTAATCACAAGAAGAACTGTGGGAAAAATAACTTACTGAAGCAAGTCCACTAACGAGAATTTTCCTAGGCCACCTTGCCCTTGTCTGGGTGGATGCCGTCATCTCAGATGAGAGACGATGCCGTCATCTCAGATGAGAGACAATGCCAGACTCCCCAGGCTTCACCAGTGACAGGAAGGAGGAAACCAAAAGAGTATGAAGATTTTGTGATTTCAAAAAATAGGAATCAAACAGCATTCCACGTGGCAGTATCTATTTGTAACTTCTATCAAGTACAATAAAAGCAACAGTTCCTATTATTGAAACTTATCAGAGCTCCTATTGCTTAGGAATCCTGCATGTTTGTGTGTTGGAGGGGGGTAAGGTTGTGGTTAATTTCTCACAGAGTTTACAGCATTCCCATAAAATGTGTCATTTTTCAGTTGAGGAGAGTGGCATAGAGTGTTTAATAAGTCACTCTAACCAATGGAGTAAATTACTGGCAAAGTCAGAAGCTGGATTGAGATTTTAGGACTAACTCCAAGTATAGCCGGTTTTGCACCATATCATCCAACTTTATTCATAAGCATCATCAGAAATGTGAAATTCCACATGGGCAAAGCAGCACAATTTCCTGATAAAAGAAGTCAGAATGCATGGACATTATTATTTTTATTCCATGGCCTTTTGAAAGGCCCTGAATAGGTGTCTTAATCTCTTAAGCAATCAGTTTCTCCAGAAAGACACGAAGATACTCCAATTAAATTATGTTGTCTTAGTTACACATTTATAGAGGAGATATGTCTACTAGAAGGCCTTTGACTATAAATAACAGAATACCCAACCCAAAGTGGCTTAGAAAATAAGGTAATTTATTATTTTAAATAATACAGTAAAATTGTAATTTTTCTAAAAGCAAATGGCAGGCCCAGAGTTGGTATGAGCAACTCAGAAATGTAATCAATGACACGTGTGTCTGATGTTAAGTCAGCAACTCTAAACATGGTCATGATTCTGCTCTTGATGTCGCAGGCTGGTTGCCACAGAGACACATGAAACATGGCCACGTCCAGGCGAGATGAATACAGGCATTATTCCCCACATGTCTTTTCATAGAAAACGGTTTCCAAAAAATGACAAGTGAAATTTCCCTCTGATCTATTATCCAGAATTGGATCATTATAAAAGAGGTTATAAAAGTAACAATCTGGCATTTTTGTTTCTATGAAGTTTAATAGATTCTAGCCAAAAATAAGGTAGTGGGGTAGTTGGGCCACAGAAAGTCCCTGACATAATGGAAGACCAAATGTTTCAAAGCACATACCATTATTCACCTTGAGGGCTACAGAACCCAAATCTTGTCATTGCTAATGGTGCTTAGAAGATGTGTTATACTTTTCCCAACTCAACTTTTATTTATTATGTTTTCTTTTTAAAAATTTTTTATCATACTTTATTGTCAAACCATATAACACCCAATGCTTCTCCCTACAAGTGCCCCCCACCATGGCCATCACCCCTTTCTCTCCTCCCCCTCCCCCTTCAGTCCACGGTTTGTTTTCAGTATTCAATAATCTCTCATGAGTTGTGTCCCTCTCTCTCCCCAACTCTCTTTCCCCCTTTTCCTCTCTATGATCCTCTGTTAGGTTTCTCCTGTTAGACCTATGAGTGCAAACATATGGCATCTGTTCTTCTCTGCCTGACTTACTTTGCTTAGCATGTGGCTAAAATGAACAAATCAACTTTTAAATTTCAGGAATTAAATTTATATTTACTGTGGTATTTATATCTTTATATATGAACCCAACAGTGTATGGAAAATAAGTAAATTTAAAATAAAAGCAAGCAATTGGTAGGGGGTCTAATATATATCTATGTTATAAAAATATGTATATCTTAATCTTAAACTTTTATAGCTAATGTTCTGTAAACTGGTTTCTGTGGATATCAAATCTAAAATATTTGAAAAATAAAGCAAAAATTATTCTTTCTTTTCAAATAAATCAAAACTGTGATTTCACCCCTATACTGGTTAAGATTACAGACATGTTATTATTTCCTTAAAATGGCTGGTCTTAGCTGATTCTAAAATTTATATGCAAGAACAGAGGAACTGAAATAGCTATAAAGACTTGAACAGAAAGAACAAGGTTGAAAGAATCAAACATGGGGAGGGGAAGGGGAAAGCGAGTTGGGGAGAGAGCAGGACACAAAACCTGAGAGACTACTGAATACTGAAAACAAACAGAGGATTGAAGGGGAAGTGGGGGGGGGAGGGAGGTGGTGGTGATGGAGGAGGGCACTTGTGGGGAAGAGTACTGGGTGTTATATGGAAACCAATCTGACAATAAACTATTTTTTAAAAAAAATACTATTTGATTTTAAGACTCACTATAAAGCTACAGTAATCACACAATCATAGGAAAAGAAGAGGTAAGGCAGAAATAGGCTCCAACAGATATAGCCTTTTTATACTTAACAAACATTTAAATGGACAGAAGATAGTCTTTACAACAAATGGCCTTAGAATAATTGGTCATTAACAGGCAAAACAATCTTTGACTTAAATATCACACCTCACACAAAGATCAACTGAAAATAGAACATAAATCTAAATGTGAAACTAAAAATTTTTAAACTTTCAGGAGAAAATTATCATGAGTTACGTTTAGAACAAACGTTCTTAGAAATGGCACCAAAAACATTTTGATGGGGGTGCCTGGGTGGCTCAGTTGGTTAAGTGACTGACTTTGGCTCAGGTCATGATCTCATGGTTTGTGAGTTCAAGCCCTGCATTGGACTCTGCGCTGACAGCTCAGAGCTTGCTTCAGATTCTGTGTCTCCCTCTCTTTCTACCCCTCCCCTGCTCCTGCCCTGTCTCTCTCTCTCAAAAGTAAATAAACATTTAAAAAATTAAAAAAAATTTGGATAGCCACCCAATGCCTAAGTATTTATCCTTGAGAAATGAAAATTTACATTAACAAACAAGCAAAAACAAAAACAAAATAACCCTGCACATGCATATGTATAGCAGCTGTATTAATAATTTCAAAAAAAAAATAGAAACAATCCAAATATCCCTCAGTGGGTATGTGGATGAGCAAACTATGGTCCAACCATAGGATAGAATCCCATTCATTAATAAAAAAGAACAAATCATCAATATATGCAACAATGTGCATGAAACTCACAGGCATTATATTGAGTGAAAGGAGCCAGTTTCATTTCAAAATGTTACCATCTCAAAAAAAAAAGGTTACCATCTCAAAGGTTACATGTTGGATGGCTCTATGTATATATCCCAAAATATAACTTTAGTGATAGAAAATGGATATATTCTCAGGTTTCAGGGTGGAGTGAACATGTGACTGTATATGAGACAGAGCCTGGTAGAACCCATTTGGGTGAAGGAATTGTCCCAATGAGAGTGATGATTTAATGGATCTGTGCATACGTGACAAATCAGATAAATTAAAAATAAAGCACAAAACTGTGCACAAAAAGTAAAAAGTAAATTGAGTTGTATGATAATATAATACACATATTATTTACAGGGCATTTATAGAAATAGATTTTTTTTTCTAAAGAAGTATATTTCTTAGAGTGCCTGGTTGTTCAGTGATCTGATTCCTGATTTCCACTGAGGTCATGATCTCATGGTTCATGAGTTACAGTAGCCCCACATTGAGTTAGGTGCTATCAGTGTGGAGCCTATCTGAGACTCTCTCTCTCTCTCTCTCTCTCTCTCTCTCTCT
>NC_043703.1:137571655-137630631 GCF_006229205.1 Suricata suricatta | reverse complement strand
GAAGCAATAGCCTCTTTGTAAAGTGACATTAGCATATAACATTTTATATCTTTTGGACAAAACTAGAGACAGGTCCTCTGCATTTCTTTCCTCGTTTACAGAACTAATAAGGGCAAAGATTGAGAGTAAAGTGCCAAGCCTTGTGCCCTGGCTATCAGACCAAGGTGAGGTTTTGTCATTACAGAGCTGTTGAAACCTGACATTGACTAGCCTGCCTTTTATCTCACCTTCTGCTTTACATTTTCGTTGTGATTCTTTCTGCTCATCTCAATTCAACTCCTCATGAGATATTTAAACTGGCATCATCTGATATATTGTTTCTCTATATGCAGATGATTTATTACAGGTGTTTGCACACTCAGAAATTTCTTCTGATCATTTTTCAAATCACAAAAAGCTATTTTTAAATCAGGATTTATCTGTCAGTTGGAATAAAACTGAACTCCCATTGCAAACCATGTCTCTTTAATGACTGAAACTTGTCAGCAACTATTACACATTTCACTGAATTCTTTACTGCTATCAGTTTCTTACCAGTTTGGATTTCTTTGCTTCTTTTCTCTCTCAAAATAAAATAAAGATTTGAAAGCCTATTTCATTCTTACCTCTACCTGGGAATATTAACGTACACATGAATGATGTCTTGGGTTGTGGGATTTCTATTAATTAGTTTTAAGATAACTTCATTTAATAACTTGGAAATGTTGTTTAGGGTACTTTCTTTCCTGTGACTACATTTTAAAAGATTGTCTTGTGCATGTCATCCACCACTAGAATGCTTACTTGTCTATTGCAACTTTAATATTATCATATCAAACTTTCCCTACCTACTTTTATGTCTATGTAGGTTTGCTTGCTTTGAATTCTAACAACAAATTCCAGAATTTTTAACCACATGTTTGTATGTTATGCATGTTACTTTTGTTGCAGTGTATAAGAGTCATTGGGTTAAATGCTTGTATCATCTCTAAGATGTGTAGAAAAATTCCTTGTAGGCAAAGCCCAAGCCTTTCGACTTTTATATGCCTTGCACTTTATACGGTACTGGTTTATAATTTATATTTAGTAACTATGGCTTTTCTATAAATAGGTATTCAGGTACATTTTCCTTTCTATTTAGTACTTACTCTATTTATTATTACCATCACAAAGATTTCTGTGTATTTGCATGTTTAGGCAGTATTTCTACTGTTTTCTTCTCATTGCCACATATCAGAAGATTATTTATGAAAGTACATATTTCTAAAGTCCAGAAGTACAAGAAAGAACTATATGAAATGACCAAATTAATCAGATTTTTAACAAAGGTACATCCTCAATGGTAGGACCAATTAATATGGAATGATTATATTTATATCTAGAAACTTCTTAGCACTCTGACCAGTTGTGGCCACTAAGATTCTCCAACCTATGGACATGAGTGATATTCCATGTCCATTCTGTGGATGGTACTTCTGGACACATTCCTGTACGTTTTCCTCTGAATCCCTAAGTAATAAAGAAGATTCTCCATTTTGGGCCCTAAGAAATACTTTCTAGAATTCAGCCCACCATATTTTTACTAAGGTATTGCTTCTGATGCTCTTGGAGATTCCAATGGCTCCCGGGTTGTGGCAGACCACAGAGGGCCCTCTCTGCTCATTGAGAGGCAGGGTTAATGCCCAACCCTGAAGTCTGGGCAGGCTCTATAACTTCTTTGAACAATATGGTAAAAGTGACTCTCTGCCAGGTTTTTGCCTAATGATTTAAGGTCATTGATCCCCAACTTCTTGTATTTTTAACACTCACTCTTAGAACCCTGCTGCCATGCTTTAAGGAGGCCAGAGCAGTCTAACTGAGAAATCCATATGGAATGGAACTGATGTCCCTGCTTTTTTTCCTTGTGGAGCTCCTAGTCAACTCTAGCACGTCATCCAGGTGAGAGAAGCCAGCCCCAGTGAATTATCCACTCCCATTTAAATTTCCCAGCTAAGCACTATATGGAACATACGGTATATGGTATAAGCCATTCCTGCCATATGTTACCTGACAGGGCAAATTCAGGGGCAAAATAAATCATTATTGCCGGTATAAGCCACTCAATTTTTGGCTGGCTTGTACTCAGTGACAGACAAATGAAGCATGGGCCCTAGAAATCTCTGTTCTCTTTGGTTTGTCTGGAGTATTGGTATCAGCTCATTTATTAAGATTAATTTTACCTTGTGAGGACTTGGAACTTTTCCACCCAGATTTGAGGACCTGTATTTGGGCGTATGTCATGGCCGCCCCATCACCCCACAGGCACATGAGGACACTTTCTTCGCTACTGCTACACTGTTGAATATCAATTCCTCTGAAGCTGATACCTGAATCCTAATCTGCCTTATACACTTAAATATCTTCCTCCAGTGGTCTCTCCTAAGGATTTTTCCAGCTTTTAGCTCACTTAAAGCAAAGGAGACTGAGTCAGGTATATGTTAATGTATTTCTTGGATCTGGGTAATTAGCTCTACTCTATTCCTAAGGCTCTCTCTGTTTGTATGAGTAATTTTGTTTTTTGTTAAAAGTGCATGGAAAAATGACAGACAAGGGATATCGCAGGTTACCACATAAGTAAGTAGCCTCTTTAAAAGTTTGGTAATCCTGACCCCAACTTACACATTAATTTATTTCTAGTTATGTATTGAAATCCGTTGAAAGAGCATCTTCTTTGACTCCCCTTTTCCATGAGTTCTAATCTTTATAAAAACTCACCCATCATTTAATGTTATCAAACTGTTTTTCTTTCAGTGTCAGTTTAAAAATTCCATTTTTCTAATAAGCCTACCCAACCATCTCTTTTCTTGTACAATAAATGAAAAATGGACACAAAGCCGCTTTCAATACTTTCACTACAAAAAACTTCATTTTTACCCCTTAAATATTACCAGGTTATCAGTGTAGGATTTTAGGTCCTTGTGTTGTGTTTTGGGTTGATTTTGGTTTTCAAAGTTTATTAAAAAATCAAAGCATGGAAAAACTTTATGGGCAGCCTTGGCTGGGTCAGTTGGAAGAGTTTGTGACTCTTGATCTCAAGGCCAAGAGTTCCAGCCTCATGTGGGATGTTAGAGATTACTGAAATAAATCTTTTAAGAAGTATAAAAAAAACTTTATATAAGGGGTGCCTGGGTGGCTCAGTCGGTTAAGCATCTGGCTTCGGATAAGGTCATGATCTCGTGGTTTGTGGATTCGAGCGTTGCATCAGGCTCTGTGCTGACAGCTCAGAGCCTGGAGCCTGTTTCAGATTCTATGTCTCCCTCTCTCTTTGACCCTCTCCTGCTCGCACTGTCTCTCTCTGTCTCTCAAAAATAAATAAAAAAACATTAAAAATATTTTTAAAAAAAAGAAAAATTTTAGTAAAATTACGTCAATTTCAGTTTCCAAACTGTAGTTCAGTTTAGGTTTTTTAATCCATATACTCAAAGAATGTATACTAAGCAGAACACTCTAAAGGTGAAAACTAATGTCTTTAAGTGGTTGTATTTTATATAGTTTAATCCCTTTAACTACCTGAGACATAATGTACCTCAGGTACATGTTAAAGTTCAGCATGAGCTAAATACCAGAAAGCAATGCATAAATTAGAATGAGGCTTAGGAAAAGAGGTATATATCAAAATATATAGCTGAGTGGAGCTGCCTTTCTTGGTTGGAACTGGCCTTTCTTTTATTATATTCTTGTTCTTTCAGATAATTTCTATAGAAATCAAAGTTATAATTATGTTCTCACAAAAAATGAAATGCATTACACTCAGTTAATTTCCTAGGCAGCATCTGATATATGTCTTTGAGACCCCTTTATACATATGTCATATTTCCTGCCCATAAATGGAAAATTTCTGGCTCTGATTCACCTCTTTTCTCATGGGCACAATTATTTCTCACACCCATGTTCAAACCTCAGTTAGCCTATGTCTCTTAATGGGATTTCTAGTGTATCATTTTAAACAGGAGTCTTTGGGGGCCAGGACCTGGAGGTTAAATACCCTGGGTGAATGGAATTAAGTATCATTCCTTCTGCCACACAGAAATTTACTGTTTGCCTTGATAGTCAGGTACTGCTAGTTGAAGCTTGATTTTACCTCTTCCCACACAGACCTATTTCCTTCTCTCTAATTATATAGGAGAGACACAGAGCTGGACATTGGCATGCAGTACCATGGATGGGCTATTTATTTGAAGTCCCTTCAAAGATATATTTCATAAATATTCAACATTAAAAATAGACTGGGTATTATATGAATGAGAAGTAACTGTATTCAAGTTTGTGACCTTTGTATCAAGTAATTCAGCTTTGGGTCCACATCAAACACAGAAAAAAAACAAACCAAACAAAACCAAACCAACAATAAAAGCCCCCTGCAGTTAATTAGATCCACCTTCAGAGAAAATAGAAACTTAACTATACATCTATCAAAAGCCTGCACTCAGTTCCCTCAGGTGTGATTGTCCTGTTTCTGGTTTTCTTTCTCTTACTCAGCACAATACTCTGCAAGGTTTGTGATCACTCTTCTTCTGGTAGTCTTTCCCATCCCTTCCCTACGGTCTTTGCCCCTGACTATGACCATGTTGACTCTTCTGCAACAAGCATGGCCTCCTCACAGAGGGAAGGGCATGGGAGTCCATAAAGCAAATAAGGCAAGTAAAATCCTATTTTATAGACAAATCACTTGTAGCCCAGAAATATTCACTGATTTTTCTAAACCAATAAAATGACTTCTTAATAATAAACTAATTTCTAGTACTGTAGGCCCTTGAAATACTCTCTCTACAAAATAGTCACTTAGCCGTATGATAAAATAATAAACAAATAAACAGACAGAAGATGCTGATACACACACACACACACACACACACACACACACACATGAGGATAGGTACAAGACCACTGGACAACCACACTATGACATGTGTGTGTTAATACAAAACTGTTGTAAACTTGACACTGAATACAAGTTTACAAGAGCAAAGTGAGTTAAATCCTCATCCCTACCCTTAGTGCAGGGCTCATATATTTTCCACAGAAGGGTGAAGAGTGTGTCTGGAGGAGGGATAGCAGATAGAAATCTGTAAAAGAATGACAGAATGAAACATGTCTCCTGAAAATAATATAGAACAGAGACAAAGGCCAGCATTCCCTTGTCAGTTTCTGTGGCATAGAAAAACTGAGCTCATTTATTCATAGACAAAATTATCAATTACATATTGATCACCTTACAATGATTTCCCTAATGGTTCCCACCTAAACCTTCCAAGGTGCCTTGTAAATACAGTATGGTAAATCATATTGAATAATAGCTGAGGGTGTGTGTAGGAGGAAAGGGAGTTAGATAAACCAGTGGCCTGTCTTAGTCTTCAGCACTGGTTACAGACTATTCATCTTATGGGTGGGTTTCTTGGAATGAAATCTGGAAAAGGAGAGAGTGAACAAGACTCCTGATTCTACCTGCATCCATCTACTCACCATCCTACAAACACAGATTATACGTTTCCATCCTACCCTCATCCCTTTCTTACTACAACAAACTCCCCGCTGCCTTTTATTTTACATCCTTGGTGAGTATTTCAGGGACTTGCTTAAGCCTCACCTCCTCCAGCAAGCCTTTCCTGACCACCGTTTTCATAAGACTCTCTATATCCCCTGAGCTTTTTAAACTCTTGGTAGTTGGGTCCCTTCTGGTTTCACTCAACTACTGTGAGCAGTCAGATTGAGGGTACATACCTCTGATACATGAGTTTCCCTCAGTGCTAACATGCTTTTCTGAGGCTTCTCTCTCTCTTTTCTTTAAGGGTATCTTCTCTTTGTTCCTTCACTACCCAACTTCTTGGAAAAATAAATGTCTATATTTACCACCATCAGTTCCCACCACCTACTTCTGAATTCTTGGAAGTCAGTTTCTTTACCTCCCACTACACCAAAGCTTTTTTTGTAAGATCAGGAATGCATGGTCAAATGCAAAGGTGGGATAATATCTCATACTTATATACAAGAGATCAAGGTTTGCTATCAAGTCTTCTTATATTAAATATACAATTTTTAAAAGGAGGCTCCACACCCAATGTGGGGCTTAAACTCACAACCCTGACATAAGGGTCACATGCACTACCAACTGAGCCAACCAGGAATCCCTAAATATACAATTTTGAGTCAGTTATTAATTCTAGGTGGGCTTCAGGTCTTTTATTTATAAAAATGCATATGGTATTAACTCCTTGCTGCGATGACTCTGGAATAACATATCTAGGCTTCTGGTCATTATAGAGTAACAGGATTGGATATACTCTCTTGCCTTAAACAACTAAAACACTTGGACTAAATCTATATGACACAACAATCTTGGCATAAGACAGTCATCCCTGAGATGGGGAAACAAACCATATTATGCAGTGATGGCCTCAGTATAACACCCAAAAACAGCCATGAAACAGCAAGAGGGAACCCAAACAGAGCCTAGCAGACACCTTCAGCTGAAGTATACTGTCAATAATTCAGAAGTCAAGTTGATGAGACCTTGAAGAATATAGTACAAAGTGGAGACTGCTGGATGGAGAGGAGAGAGCCACATGAATGAGGAAAGTACTGCAAGGAGACTGGGCTACATGGAGATGGAGCTCTGGAGATTTCCAGAGCATTTCCTTTGAGTCTTTGGCAGAGTACTACTAATGAATGACTGTTAAAAAAACCAAAACAATCTGAGTCTGGGAAAGAACTGCCAGAAAGGACAAGGTGACACAGTCGTCAGAGCTCACAAATGGCTGAGAATAGTTAGGGTTCCTATGAGATAGAGTGGAAAGCCTCATCATGCATAGGTCATTGGGGAAACTATTCAGTCTGCCTATAATTTTGCTACACATAGCAAAATCAGTGTAAATTATTATGGTCCCACATAACAAAGTTTAAAAGCAGACCTGAAATGGATTAAACTCCTCCCAACTAAATTAATTGCATCACAATTCAAAGCTCACAATTAAAACAATACAATATAATCTATCATTCAAAAAGATAAAATCCTAATGTCTGGCATCCAATGAAAAATGACCAAACACTGGGGCACCTGGGTTGCTCAGTTGGTGAAGCATCTGACTCTTGATTTCAGCTCAGGTCATGATCTCACAGTTGTGAGATCAACTCCTACGTTGGGCTCTGCACTGAGCATGGAACCTCCTTGGGATTCTCTCTTTCTCTCTGCACCCTAAAATGTGCTCTTATTTCTCTCTCTCGAGAGAGGCCAAGCAAGCAAGCATTTGAAGAACCAGGAAAATACAACCCATAATGAAGAGAAAAATCAACCAAGAGAAACAAATGGAGATATTATACTGTTGATAGAATTATAGACATACATAAACCAGCTTTTATACATATATATTCTATATTTATGAAGGTATCATGAAGCATGAGAATATTAAAGAATGTACAGTGTGTTAGAATTCCCCAGTTGACCTTCTACTGATGAAATAGCATATATGAAATCTTCTAGGTTAGTTGCCTGTAGTTCTCATTCACCTCAGCTTCTCAGTAGCTTAGAACATATTAGCCTTCCTATAAAATTGCTTTCCCCTTCAACTTCTACAATGCCTCTCAAGTTCCTTGGGCAGGAAGTGGTATCAAGTTTAATTGGTCCCTCACTGGAAATGCAAATCAGGTCAACATCGAAGTTATCTAATATCTTAATTCTAGTATTTAGCATAGTGTGTGGCACACTATAAGCATAAAGTAAAAGAAGGGAAGGGATAAAAAGCTATAGGTGGAGAGAGGTAGGAAGGGGTAAGAAAAAGAGGAAAAAGGAAAGGGAGGTAGAAGAAAGGAGAAAAGAGGGGAAGAGAGATTGCTAACTTAGCCAGAGAACTGACAATCTCTTCCAATGGCTTAAAAAGCTCCAGAGAATTAGCTCATCTCATAGACACCTAATGTAAATGTATAGGTTCATTTGCAAGACTGGATTAAACAAACACGTTTAATTATATCATCTTCCTTAAGTGAAGACAAATTGAAAGTAATCATTATGCAGTAATTTAAATTCATTGATTTAAATACCAAAGTGATATATAATTTAAGTGTAGAGCACTCTGCAATCCCACAAAGCATATTCTGAAGAAGCAGTAAATAACTTGTAAAGAAAAGTAAAATCTTCAGTGATAGATGGGGTGCTTCAATCAACTGAATCATTCTGACGCTAGGACTTAGCACACAAGAGAAGCGCACCTTATTAAGCTATGTATAAACACCATGACTCATGGAGCTGGACCATCTAGGGACTGCAGAGGCTCTAAGGATATGAGCAGCTATCCATATATTTGGAATAACTGAGAAGAAATCATGCCAGAAAACAGAAGCAAGGACGTGAAGTGATCTCTTTAGGCTTGAAAAATCTTCTGGCCAGTGTCAAAATAGCATTGGGTCCAATTCTCCCTTCTGTGGAGAAGAAGCAAATGATTGTAAATCTGATGGAGTGTGTTTGCTCTGTAAAGACAGGAGGCACCTGGAGCTCAGAAAGGGCAACTGTACCTCCTCGGAGGGGCATCACTGACAACTAGCCAGGGAACAAAGCACACAACACAACTCTTCAAGCTTCTGTGGGTTCTGCTCTGACTCCCAGAACCTTACATAATGCCTTCTCTGAACTGCCCCCACGGTTACCAATTCACAGTTAAATCTCCAACGACTGGCTGACTTTGATGTCAATATGAATAAATCTAGGTTTGCACACGACCTTCACCTTAATATTTCTATCAGTTTGACAGATTATTGTGAACAATAAGTCAAACTTTTCTTTAACTTGTAGAATAGAGGGGTTTATAAAATTTGTACAGATCCTGGAAATTTAACAATCACAAATTATCCTTTAAAAATAATCTATTCTATCACAGATCATTCAAAGGCAGAACTCTGTCTTTGAAATCTACACCACTTTCCTTACAGTTAATGGATCCTAAAATGTTTTCACTTCTTGCAAAATGATTCTGGTGCATTTTTCTTTCCTGATTTAATCTCCCTGTGTTGTGTTGTTTTGTTAAATCTCTGTAAATCTAATCTGTTTTCCACTTCTGTGTCTCTCAGATTTGTTGTTAGCAGTTTGATGGCTGGAAAAACTGTAAACCACTTAACGTTGGGGTGGTATAGCTTACACTATAATTTTTTAGCTTTATTTCTTAAGACTGTGACACTCTATCCAAACCCCTCCAGTGACTCTATGCGATTTCAGGGCAAATTATCATAGGTTAATTCATATGTCAGAAATATTTGATAGCTTTTATGAAAATGTTTTCAATGTAAATTTTCAAACACAAACATAATTAGGGGAAACAGTATACTAAACATACCTGTGCACATCATGTAATTGCCAATATTTTGCTAATATTGTTCCATGTATTTTTCTTGCATGTATCTATCATCCAGTTCTTCCACTCCCTCCTTCTTTCCCTCCCTCCATTTCTTCCTTCCTCCCTTTCTTCCTGTCTTTCTTTGATGAAATATTTTAACATAAATTCAGTAACTTTATTATCCATAAATTACTAAGGACCTTAAAAATCATGGCCACTATCAACATAAATCATAATTTCTTAGTATCTAATATCCAGATTTGATCAAATGTCAATATTTGTCTCTAAAAGTCTTCTTTTTCAGTTAGCTCAAAAAAGAAAATCATGACATTCTGTTACAAATATATATTACATTTGGTTATTCTAACTCATAAATTTTATTTTATTTTATTCTAAATGTTTATTTATTTATCTTGAGAGAGAGAGCATGAGCAGGGAAGGGGTAGAGAGAGATGGGGAGAGAGAGTCCTAAGCTGGCTCAATGCAGAACCCTACACAGGGCTCAATCTCAAAAACCTGAGATCAAGACCTGAGCTTGAATTTTCAAGAGTTGATGCTTAACCAGCTAAGATGCCCAGGTGCTCCTATCTCCTAGATTATAAAAGAAACACAAAAGCAAAAACAAAAACAAAACAAAAAACTTCCTACCATAAACTTTTTATTTTATTTTATTTTATTGAGAGAAAGAGAAAGAGTGGATGCACACATGCAAGCAGGGGGAGGGGCAGAGGGAAGAGGGAAGAAGGAGAGAAAGAATCTCAAGCAGGTTCTGCACCCAGTCCAACATGGGGCCTGATCTCACAACCAGGAGATCCTGACCTGTGTGGAAATCAAGAGTTGCCTGCTTAACCAATGGGCCACCCAGGAGGCCCTACCACAAAGGTTTTTTTAAATACCACCTATACATGAATGAAAGTGAGACATTTGGTCCATAGACTTTTCTACTTTCTGATGATAGTATCATCATATTGTTTTTAAACATGTACACTTGATTCTCCCTATTTCCTCCTACAAGGTGGTTAAACCAGGAGGCTTGCTAACATTCAGGTTAAATTATTTTTGGAACAATTCAATCTAAGTGTTGCTTTGTACATCCTATTGCATCATGCCAGGAGCTACCTGATATCTAGTTATTTCAGCTTTAGTGATTTCGACTTTGGTCAGGGAACTGAGCTGTTGTCAGTCTAATCCATTCCTTATAAGATCCCCATTAACCATTGCCTTAATGGTGTTAATAGCCACCAATAATCACTGCCTAAATATATTATGTTATCAGATGTTAAAAAATGGTGGGGCACCTGTGTAGCTTAGTTGGTTAAGCATCCAACTTCAGCTCAGATCATGACCTCACGGTTCATGAGTTCAAACCCTCTGTCAGGATCTCTGCTAACAGCTTGGAGCCCGAATCCTGATTCAGCTTCTGTGTCTCCCGCTCTCTCTGCCCCTCCCCTTGCTTGCCCTCTCTCTCTCTTTCAAAAATAAATAGACATTTAAAAATTTTTAAAGAAATTATTAAATCATGATTTCCTAGTTTCATATTCTTCCTGCACTGATTATTGGGAGACAATCCTCCACGGATATCTCATTCCATCTTGAGAGCAGTGGCACTGATGGCATTTACTCCAGGATAGCTCTTAACTTTTTTAATGTTTACTTATTTTTGAGAGACAGAGAGAGACAGAACACAAGTAGACAGAGGGAGACAGACACAGAATCCAATGCAGGCTCCAGGCTCTGAGCTCCCAGCTGTCAGCACAGAGTCCAATGCAGGGCTTGAACTCATAAACCACGACGAGATCATAACCTGAGCCAAAGTCAGACACTTAACTGATTGAGCCACCAAGCCGCCCCACCCTAGAATATGTCTTGAAGGATACATGTGTAAAGAACAGGTTCAGAAGATAGAAATGGTAACTCCCTATGGAATACAGGGCAGGTTTACTTGCTGTCCAATCTAATACGGTCATTGAGTTCCTCTGGAATTATTGAAGTCCATTGTAAAAGATCACTGAGTAAAAACCCCAAAGCTGAGGGTTCCTCTCCTTTACACTAGCTGCTATGTGTGCCGATATCGCCTGATCCTCATCAAACAACTTGCGAATTTGAGTTAGAACCAGTGCAACTAAATGGCTACTGCTGTTGTCTTCAGTAGTAAAGAGTAGTAAACAAACTTTCCGTTTGCTCTTGTCCGGGACTTTCATGTCTTCTGCTACCATCCACAAAATGATGGGAGGTTAACTTCGGAGCATGCAAGTAGGGTAAAATCTCAGACCCTTTTGTTCTTGACATTTATTAGCTGAAGCCCTTCTAAAAGAAAAACGTCATCACACTTTATCACACATGTGTTTGCTCCGAGAGGAAGTTCATACAGAATAAAAGGAGGATTAATGTTTATCTTTCCATATATGTGCTAGTTCTCAGAATGAGCTGTTCCATAACAACCAAAAACTACAAATGAGGTTTATTTTGTATCTTAATTTTAATTTTTGAGTATTATTGTGAACTCAGAAGATTTTATGTATCTGGGTTGCAATCATTGAGTACCATGCTTTTGATGTTCAAATTATCCCATTTTTGGCAAGTGAGGTCATCGCAGTTGGCTCTGTTAGCAATTTAATGTAATCCCATCAGTTTTGATATATTCCTTGCTTTCTGGTTCAAATTTGATGGACTGCTTTTACCTCTTTTTTTCATAGACTGTGATAGCTATTTCTCCAAGGAGCCCAGTTTTGTAGGAAATTCTATACCAGGAACTTTAATATAATATCTCATTTAATGTTCATAATTAGCTTTTGAACTTAGCAATATTACCACTTTTTTTTTAGAGAGAGAGAAGAGGGAGAGAGAGCGCAAGTGTGAGAGAAGGGCAGAGACAAAGAATATCTTAAGCAGATCCCATGCCTACGTAGTGCTGGATCTCATGACCACGAGCTCAAGACCTGCGCTGAAATCAAGAGTCAGATGCTCAGCAGACAGGGCCACCCATGTGCCCCAATATTATCACAGTCATTATTGCTAGCAAACACAGTCTTGAAAAGGTTAAATAATTAACTCAGTCACATAGCTATGGAATGTACCAGCCACAGTAATAGTGATCAATTAGTATCTCTCTCATACTCTTCTTAGAGCACTTCCCATGAGGTCTAGTTAAAATTTAAACTATATTTCTGGTTGGAGAATAGAAATCATTGACTTCAATTTAAAAGAGAAAAAGTCAGTAAGCAGTTTGTAAGATGTATTTGAGATGATTATTTGCATATTAAACCTTTGATTCATTGGATGGTGACCTAGATTTAAAATGCCACCTATATAGGAAAATTTCACTAGAAACGTAACCAAAAAAACCCCAGATAAAGATGGTTAGTCCTGATAACTCTTAATCATTATTAGTGGAAATTACATCATTGTTGGGGATGAGAGTTGGCTGAGAACTGACTATAAAGCCCACCAGGGAACTTTCCGGGGGAGATGAAGATATTCCAGAATTTGCTGATGATGGTAATCTCAGGATTGTAACAGAATGTATACGTTTGTCCAAAATCATTGAACCATTCACTTAATATCTGAATTTTATTAAATGTAAATTATACTAAAGTATTTGTGATCCTCTACCTAAAGACAGGATATGGCTAGAATTTCTACCAACGTACAGACCAATGGAACTACACAAAAAATAAACCCTGAGCCTATTGGAAAATACAGAGTATACTGTTCCCTTGAAATGATTTGAATTACCATAAATCCTCAACCATTTTTGGAACTCTTCTAATTAAGAGAAAAATAAGAGATGAAATTCATAAAAATGAATGGATTTTGGAATAAAATAAAAGTAATGAAAATAGATTTTTTTTTGCAAAATTGCCTTAAAGTGATATAGAACACAAAATTTTAATCAAGTCTGTAAGTAAACCTCATAAATTAAACATTTGTTATGATAATATGAGTACTAAAATAAATATACAGTTAATTTTTAAATGGCAAAAATGAAGATTTAATGGAATGTTTAATTCACTCTTAAAAGAAATAGATAACCTGATATATAAAACTAAAAAAAAATAATCAAGAACTAGAAATACTATTCTGAATCATACAATTTTACTGGAAATTTTATTTCAAATGTTTAAGGAATAATTACTTTTTTGTATTACTGAATACAGAAAATACAGAAAAATTACAAATTCACAGTATGATGACAAAATAAGCATTCCTCATTTCAATATAAAATATAACAATGAATAGTATGAAGATAAAAATATAAGCAGACATATAGGTTTTCTGATAGAAATACAATTTGGTAATGTTAGAAAATTTATCAATATAAAATAGCCCGTCAATATATTTAAGTTTTGCAGTAGGCATCCAAAGCCTATAATTCTAAGCATTTATATTAAGGACAAGAAATAGAGAGCCTGGCTAATATTTGATAACAATTATTTTCATTCATTTTATTTCAAAAGAGAACTTTCAGTTCTCTTATAATTGTAGGGCAGCTTACATAAGGCTGATCCTACCATGAAAATCATTACACTCTAGACAAAATATACAAAGGAACACACACACACACACACACACACACACACACACACACATTTGAAGGTATTGGAGAATGAAAAAAAGGAAGTATGACCTGGAGGGATTTTGTCCTTCGAAAAAATAAACTTTAATGGGCGAAGTATTTACTTGCATAGCTTTTCCCCCAAGGAGATTCTGCTGTTCAAATGATACAGCATATCAAACATTTAAGCAGAAAACACCAGTCATACAGGCTTTGGACTTCAGAAGACAGAGTTCTAGGCTGCCCAAGAAGCTAGAAAATAAGGAGGGACATCTCAGCAAGGAGGACTCACAGTAGGGAACGTTCACAAAGCTACTTATAAACTCCCCTCCAAATTTTGGCAGTCCCATGTATGGGCATGAGAAGGGGAGATTCCAAGAAATATGATGTAATACACCAGGTGGAAGGCTAAAAAAGCAAAAGTTTTAACTGTCACCAATCTCAGAAAACATAGAAACAGCATTTTGAATGCTCCCAAGTTAGAGTGACTTGGTAAATATGATTGAACCATCAGATGGGCTATACTACAGGAGTAAAGACCAGCCCTAACACAGTATGAAACCAAGCCCCCCAGAGATCCAGGTGATAAGCCAGTATACTAATTGTTCAACAGAACAAAAAATCAACTGTTTAAAAAAAAGATAATAGATTAAAGGCTCTCTATAACATAACATCTATCACACCCAATATGAAGTAAAACTTAGAGGATGTACAAAACAGAAAATGTGACATGAACAAAAGCGTCTTCAAAAATAGACACTGAGATGACCCAGATTTTGAAATGAGCAGATAAAGAAGCTATTATAGATTTATTCAAAGACAAAAGAAAAATGATTGTAATGAGTTAATTGGTAAAGACTATCAGCAGAGAAATGGAAACTATAAAAAGAATCCTAATAGAAATCTAGTGTTAAATGTGTGATATAATATTTTCAAATTCCAAACATGAACATGATAAACAAGAGACTGGAGAGAGCAGAATTATTGCTTAGCAGAATTGTCAAAGGCTGAACAATAGACAATATATAATGCAAGAGACAAAGGTAAGTTTGCAATAAAAATTTCACTGCATTCTAACATACATGTGATTTGTGGTCCAGAGGAGAAAAGAAAATGGGACAGAAGAAATTATTAAGAAAACAATAGTTGAAACCTTCACAAATTTGGCTAAAAACAATATACAGATACAGAAAGCCGTGCAAACCCAACCAGGATACATACAATGAAAACCACAAAGAGGCATCTTATATTCAAACTGCTGAAAACAGAAGATGAGAGGAAAATTGTAAACACAGCTGGAAAAAAATTATACTTTATACAAAAGGCAAGAAAAGTGTGAATGAGGCCTGGCTTCTATAGACTCTTAAGCAATGGAATGACATACTGAAAATGAGTAAAAACAAAATACTCAATCCATAGTTCTATATTTAGCCAAAAAAGAAAATTAAAAATACAGACATGATCAGACAAATACAATCAAAGATATAAACAACAGATCAATTAAAAAATGTCATGAAGGAAGAATTTCAGAATGAAAGGAAATGGTAGTGGAGGAAACTCAGAAGAGAATTAGTAATTATAAATATGTGAATAAATATAAAAAATCATATTCTATTTTCTTACTTTCTTTAAAAATTAGATTTTTACTGCAAAGATTATACCATTGCATTGTAAGATTTGTATGACAACAATAGCAAAAGAATGTAGAAAAAATAAATGCATTATTGTAAGGTTCTTACTTTGTGTATGAAACAGCCAAATATTAATTCTAGGAAGACCATGAGAAGTTAATGAATTATATTGTCAACTTCCACGAACTATTATAGTAAAAAAATATATAGCTAAAAAGTCAGAGGGATTCAAAGTAATTTTTACAAAATTAATTAATACAAAAAAAAAGTTTATAGAAGAAGGAAGAAAGAAACAGCAAGAGAAAAAATCAGCACCAAAATGATCAACACAAAGGGAAAGAGGAGAGGCGCCTGCTATATGTTTTCTAGGCCTTTTAGAAAACAGGGAACTGGGGTGCTTGGGTGGCTCAGACTGTTAAGGGACCTGCTGCAGCTCAGGTCATGATCTCACGGTTCGTGGGTTTGAGCCCTGCTTCAGGCTCTGTGCTAACGCTAGCTCAGAGCCTGGAGCCTGCTTCAGATTCTGTATCTCCCTCTCTCTCTCTGACGCTCCCCTGCTCATACTGTCTCTCTCTGTCTCTCAAAAATAAATAAAAAAAAACATAAAGAAAAATTAAAAAGTAAAAGAAAATGAAAACAGGGAGCTGTTCTTTGGCAACATATGTGTGAATCTACAAGAAAGATGATATCCTAGACACCAAGGGAAGGGAAGGGGTGCTGTTCAAAATGCAGTGCCCCACACATGTTACCATGGCAAAACCGGAAGAATCTACAGTATTACCCAGCATGCTGTTGGCATTGTTGCAAGCCAGCAAGCTAAGGGCAAGATGCTTGTCAAGAGAAATAATATACATAGTGAACAGATGAAGCCCTTGAATAGCTGAGAGAGCTTCCTGAAGCACATGAAAGAAAGGATCAGAGAAAGAAAGAAGCTAAAGAGAAAGGTACTTGGGTTCAACTGAAACACCAGCCCGGTCCCCCAGAGAAGCACACTTTGTGAGAACCTATGGAAAACAGCCTGGGCTGCTTGAGCCCGTTCCCTACGAATTTATGGCATGATGTATGTAAAAAATAAAAGACCTCAAGACCGGTAAAATAGAGGAAGGAAAGAAGGAAGGAAGGAAGGAAGGAAGGAAGGAAGGAAGGAAGGAAGGAAGGAAGGAAGAGAGAAAGAAAATTACACAACAATTAAACCAAATCAAATTTTTTTGAAAAAGATTAATTTTTTTTGGAAATCAGTCCTATAAACACAACTTTAATAAAAAATAAAAGTGAGAGAGGATGATTTCAAGTTACTAATTTTAGAATCGAAAATGGATATCACGACAAATCCGTCTTAAAGCAAAGCAAAATAACGAATAGGAAATATCATGACCTTTATGCTGTAAGTTTTACTACTTAGACAATTGGTTCTAAAAGAGGGGAGATATTGACCTCCAGGGGACATTTGATAATGTCTGGAGACATATTTAGTTGTCACATGGAAAGGGACTAATGATATTAATGGCATCTAGTAGTTGAGTTCAGGGATGCCACTAAATGTCCTATATATACAGAACAGTCCCCCTTAACAAATAATTATCTAGGCCAAAATGGTGCTGAGGTTAAGAAACCCTGACATAAATGAAATAGATAAATCCCACAGAGAACACAGTTGATAAAACCTGTTTCAATAATAAATAGAAAAACCTGAATATTTGGAAGTCTAATATTGAATATAATGCATAATCAAAGCCCTTCTTACTCACAAAGGTACAGAACGGGGGAGGTTACTATTAATTTCTATAAAATATGTAAGGAGGAAATAATATCAATCTCATACTAAGTTTCTGAAAATTAGGGAAGGATAAAACACAGTCTAATTTAATGAAGCTAGTATAATGCTGATATTAAGCCTGATAAAGTCATTGGAAGAAAAAAAAAAAAGAAAAAACCGATAACCCTCATGAATGTAGAAGCAAACATCCCCAAATAAAAACCTAACAGTATACAAAAAATACAATGCATTTAGACTACATGAGTTTTTGCCAGTGGTGCAAAGTTGGTTTAACATTAGAAAATCAATTAATGAGGGCGCCTGGGTGGCTCAGTTGGTTAAGCGACTGTCTTTGGCTCAGGTCATGATTTCAAGGCTGGTGAGTTCAAGCCCTGCATCGGGCTCCATGCTGACAGCTCAGAACCTGGAGCATATTTCAGATTCTGTGTGTGTCCCTCTTTCTCTATCCCTCTCCCACTTGTGCTCTGTCTCTCAAAAATAATCTTTAATAAAGATTAAAAATAGTTTAAAAAAAGAAAATCAATCAGTGAAATATATCATATTAGCAGAATAAAGGTGGAAAATAGAGTATCAATATAAATACACACTGAGACAGAATTTGACAAAATCCAATACCTGTTTATGACAAAAGATGCCTAGTAAAAAACAAATGGACATTCACAAAAACCCTACAGATTACATTACACTTAATCATGGAAAATGTATGCTTTCTCCCCCAAATTTTAAGAGGACAAGGTTGTCTGCCCTCACTAATGTATTAAATATGGTATTGTAGGTCCTAAGCAATGCAACAAGTCAAGATAATGTCCTAAAAGTTACTACATTTGGAAAACAAACAGGGAAGCTTTTTTTCACAGATGATATAATTATGTACAATATTATGAAAAAAATATGAAAGTGAAGTCTGTCAAAACTAAAATGAATTTGGGGCACCTGGGGGGCTTAGTCAATTATCTGACTCTTGATTTGAGCTCAGGTAATCATTTCACAGTTCATGTTGAGCTCTGTGCTAGTAGTACAGAGGGATCCTCTCTCTTGCCCTCTGTGTCTGTCCCTCCCCGTCCCATGCTCGCTCTCTCTCACTCTCTCTCTCTCAAAATAAATTAATAAGCATTAAAAAACTAAAATGAATGCTACAAAGTCACCACATAGAAGGATGACATAAAAAAATGTGTTTTCACACTTACGAGGCAAACCATTGGAAAATGACATTTGAAAATGATTTCTTATATTATAGCATTAAAAGAAATGTGAAATACTTAGGCATGCACTTAACAAGAGACTTATAAGACCTCACAAAATTGAGCAACCTTACTGAGAGAAACTAATGTTAACCTAAACAGAGGAATACACGTCATGCTAATTATGTTATTAAGAAGTTATTTCTCTTCAAATTCATATTTAAAGGAAACTAATCACAGTCAAAGTCTCTGCAGAGTTTTTGGTAGAAATGGACAAGCTGCTTCTAGGAAATCTAGGATAACTGACATATCCATAAATATTAAAAAGAGATTTGAAGGCATTATCTTATTTAAAGACCTTTGATAGTCAACAATATTTATGAGATGTAGTGATAAATGCAGGCATGTATCAACGCAACAGAAATAGGAACCTGAAATAGAGTTATATTTATGTAATTATTAGATTTTTTTCTGAGGTGCCAAAGCAATCTGATGGGGAAAAGGAAGTTCTAAAGTAACGCTGAAATGAAAATTTTAACCCCCATCTCCGACATATCTAAGAAATAAGGTAATAGTTGTTTTCAATATTTTTCTCTAAGGGTCCCTGGGTGGTGCATTCAGTTAAGCATCCAAGTCTTAATTTCAGCTCAGGACTTGACCTTGCATTCGTGAGTCCAAGCCCTATATTGGACTCCGTGCTGACAGTGCAGACCCGCTTGGGATTCTATCTCTCCCTCTCTCTCTGCCCCTCCCATGTGTGTTCTCTCCTTCTCTCTCTTAAAATAAATAAATAAACGTAAAAAATATTATTCTTGGGGCACCTAGGTGGCTTAGTTGGTTAAGCATCTGACTTTTGATTTCAGCTCATTTCATGATCTCACAGTTCATGGGTTTGAGCTCTGTCAGTGCAGAGTCTGCTTGGGATTCCCTCTCTCCTCTCTCTCTGCCCCTCCCCTGCTCATGCTTGCTTTCTCTCAAAATAGATAAATATTTTTTAAATATTCTCTAAAAATATATGGATTTTAATATGTACACATATATTTATTTTACAAATCTATTAAACTTAACTGTTATTAGCAAAATATGGTTACATTCACAGGAGTAAAAGTCCTACTTCCATCTCAGGGAAGTATGTAACAGGCAATGGAAGAGCATTATTATTATTATTATTTGCAATAAGGAGAAATGCCCTAATAAGCAACAAAAACCATACAGTTTTGAAGACATCAGAGAGCCGTGGAGACAAAGAAGATTGGGTGATCTAAAATTTTGTGAGACAAAGAACTCTTCTTCATTGCTCTGAGATTGACCGAATTGTTTCTTCAGGATCTTTGCTTAGTCTGAGTGCTTATGGGCCCGTATCCATCACCTTGCTGTGACACAACTTTTCTGATGCTTGACTGTGGTGACGGATACAGTAACTGACACATTGTATAATAGGTTATACTGTTTGTCAATGTTTGGTCAATTTTTGGTTGGACTGTAGTTGCTCTGTTCAAACCACCACTGCCTTTCTCCAGTCTGTTTCCCTGTCTCCACCCCCCTGCCCACCACTAATCTGTCCTCCACATCTCTAATTTTGTCCTAATATTTTCCCTTTATAATTTTTATAATGCAACATTTGCCTTTTATACAACAAAGAAACAAAAAATTTAACAAAATACCATGTTACAAACTTTTGTGGGTTTTTTCTTGACCTGCATTGGCATTTTGGATTTCATAAATTACTGTACTTGATGAACTCCTCTTTTTCACCCTATGTACTATGAACATTGCCAGCCTTACCTATAGATCCAACTACCACCAGGTTCTAAAAATTTCCATAATTATACCTTTACCTGCACGTTTTAATCTGAGGTCTAGACTGTTTGCCATGTAACCGAATGGATTTCTTCACAGACGTTGTAAAGGCAACTTTCCAAAATTGAAAACATTATCTACCCTCTCTTCTTTGCTCTTCCCTTAAACACCCCCATTTTCAACAGACTTATAGACTCTAATGTCTTTATATCAAAGTACATGCCTCCAATTACAATTAGGGGTCCAGATTTCCTTCAATTTTAAATATGTCACCAACTAGAGAGTGGCTCTAGGTCTAATGTCTGTTTTCTCCCATTATCGTTAATCTTTCTCAACATACTGTAGAAAAAGCTCTAATTCTTCTGTGGCAAGTCCTTTATTTCGCTACTATTTTCTACACTTAGGTTTCTCACTTACGAAATATCTCTATTAAGAATTCTTACAAGATGGAAGCAAAATTCATGCATTCACTGAAATGGTATCTAGAAATGCATTGCCTTGCCCTGATATATATGGTTTGGGCTGGGATTACTATGTCTTCCATTTGCTTTAAGACATTAATCTCAAATGCACTGGACAATTTATTTTCATCAAGGGTCTCCAACCCTCCGATGACTTTACGTCACCTTTTCTACGTTTTACACAAGGAGGGATATGGGTGCCTAACAAAACTGCTTTGTTTTCAGCAATTTCAAGAGAATTCTAAATGACAAGGCACCTTGAAACCACCTGAGTACAGAGAAGGGGAGTTTGGGGAGGGAGGCTTTCCATTACTGCCCCTTGATATGAGCACTGATAAAATCAAGGACATTAAACATAAAATATGAAAAAGTAAATCATTTTAACAGGCTGAAATGTTTTGAGAAAGCTGAGAGATGGAAAATTGAGAATTCCTGTAGGGTAGCTATGCCTTGAGGAATACTGGTCTCCATAATTATTTTATTAAATATTCCTTTAAAGAAAAGTCAAACCCTATCTTTGTACAAACAAGAAGTCATGATAAGTAATGGAAGTAAGTGGTTTTATTAACTTATGCATATAATATTTAAAATCAATATAAAATTGTTATAGAGAAAAATTGAATTATTTTAAAAATTATCTAATAGAACTATATAGTAATCAGACGGCTGGGAACATTTTCTACAAATTCAGAAAAATATTAAATTCCATCCTTGTAGATGGAAGAGAAAATAAAGCTTATTCAGAATTTGAACAAACAGAAGAGAATAAAAAAACGTGTATTCGAAAAAAGAACTCAATAGAAATTAGCATGTCTGCCATACGGACATAATTAACACCAATTTTTGAAATAATTTACTTTGCTATCTTTAAAATTACTGTTATATCCATTAAATTCCTTTACACTTAAAACAATTAAGACAGCAAATATTGGCAGTGCCTTTCTTTGTCTAAAATAGTCAAATTGTTGCTAAATCTCTTATTATTTTTTTATGAGCTCTGTTAGGAAGGATGACCAAATTGTTGGACTGGTATGCCTGCTTTTTTGGAAAGAGGCAGGTTTGACTATATCCAAGTTCTGTCTTACTGCTAAAACTTACAATTGTTTTCATTTTAGATGTTTAAAATGTTTAAAAACATTTCTTATTCATATTACACTTATTTGTTAATCATCTTTATCTTAATTTAATATAAGTATGCTTTAATCTATATAGAACTAATCATGAAGCACAGAAAAATAACAAAAATAAATGTACTTCAGGATCAACTTTAGGTACATTCTGTGTTTACACTCAGAGTGTTTGCATGAAATAAGAAATGCCAAAGCGATTGAAAGCTCCTGTCAGAGAGACCAGGGTTTGAATCCTGCCTTTGGCACTTGAGAACTGTGCAGTCTTAATAAATTTAATTTATTGAGCAACTACTTCATTATTTGTAAAATGTGGATAATATTGATATTTAGCTTTGTTATTATCATGTGATTTCAATCTATCTTGACAAGTAATACCAAGATACACACACACACACACACACACACACATACGGATGCACACACACACTGAGAATATGATTTACTATGGTGAAAATGAAGTTGCTGAGAGGAAAAAAAATAAGAATATCTAATTTGTAATGATTGGTCAGGGAATTTTCTGTGAGGAAGTAGCATTTATATGTTTGTTATCCTATGATTGCTATTATTTCTTTAAAGGCTTATTTATTTATTTTGAGAGAGTGAGAGGGGGCACAGAGGGAGAGGAGCTGAGAGAGAGAGAGAGAGAGAGAGAGAGAGAGAGAGAGAGAGAGAGAGAATCCCAAGCAGACCCTGTGCTGTCAGCACAGAGACCAGCCGCAGGGCTCAGACCCACAAACCATTAGATCATCAGCTGAGCAGAAGTTGGATGCTTAACTGACTGAGCACCCAGGCACCCCAATCACCAAATCTTAATTATATCGATACAGTACTTAATGTTTTCCCTTTCTTTTGTGAAAGTATAATTATGAAAAAGTATTAAAAACATGACATACAAATGCAAACAAATATATGCCAAAGAGTTATTTAACTTATTAATGAGGAAATTGGCTGAATGGTAAAATTGGTTCAAAATAGAACTCAAAAAGACAGATTTTATATATACCATTAGAAAAGACACATGAAAACAAGTTTGCAAAGTTAGAGACAAAATGATTACCATCCTCCAGGACAATAAAATAACTTTGGGGTTATATTTTTATTGGACAGAGAAAATTTATACCTCAGGTGGACAAAATCTCATATGATCCCATAACTTGACAGAGTCTATATTCTAATTAATGGTAAATATCAGGTCAAACCAGTATACGTGACCCTAGATAATTAAACTGTTAGATGATGTTCCAGTATACTATTAAGAATGTATAATACCTCTTGTGCCATGATTTTAGGTTTTGGATGTTTTAATATTTTCAGTTCCAGATAAAACTTTTACTGTCTATACCATTTATCATGACAAATTTAATAGGAAATAGTCAACATTGAGTGTTCACACTGAGATCTGTCATGCTCAAGACTAATTTTCATTTCATCTTTCCTTGAATTTATTTTCCTCTGAACATCTAGAGTATATATTGTTGATGCTACATCAATCAGTTACATATTTGTCAAATACTCATTCAGAAGTTTTGTTTTCCTTTTTTAATGTAACATATAAACAAAATGAAAATAAAACCCTCACTTTTGCTTGATAATTTTGATGTACATGGGAAAACTGATAATGGAAATCTTTTTAATATTTATTTATTCTTTAGAGAGAGAGAGAGAATGACAGAGCATGAGCAGGGGAGGGGCAGAGAGAGAGGGAGGCACAGAATCAGAAGCAGGCTCCAGGCTCTGAACTGTCAGCACAGAGCCCCACACAGGGTTCAAACTCATGAACCGCAAGATCATGACCTGAACCTAGGTGCGCCGGCTTAACTGACTGAGCCACCCAGGCACCCCAGTAATTTCTTAGTGCAAAACTGAAACTAGAACATTTCATTTTTGCCGCTAATAATATTAATATAAAATACCAATGATTAACTTTTTTTCTGGAAGATAGAGTTCAGCAAAGCTGAAAATATCTATGTCAATATTATTTAAGATAAATCACCAAGTTTCAAACTCCACTGTTTAGAAGTCAGTTTTGATCTACACATTTCTGACATGTAGTTAGCCAATAATACCATGACTAATAATACCATGGGCCAGCTTTTCTCCCCACTTTCCCTACCACCTAGCCTTAGTAGATGTAATAATAGTGTAGCTAGAGATGAGAACGTAGAAGACAGAGCCACAGGACTAATTTTTCACTCTTATGAAAAAATACTGTTTGAAAAAACATGATTTGTTAGATAATAAGAAATAACACTATGTGGGTATTGGAAAGAATACACCCTTGGTGCAGACACTGAGAGACTGAAACTTGTGGGAAAATATCTGCTTGAAATGCATAAAACACTCTAAATTCAAGTTAAGGGAATAATAAAATTTACTTAAATATTATCAAACACAGGGAAATTAACAACAAATGGAAAAGAATGCTGATCTAATTGATCATAAGTTCCAATTTTACATGTTTTTATATACATATGTTTGCATGAACTAACTTGTAAATGCACTGTGTCTACTTTTTAAAACGTGATTAAAACATGTATTATCTTATTCATCAAAATCACCAGAGGAACTCAGATTCCACAAATGGTTATGCGGTAATCTAAGGTCCTCAAAGGAGGTAAAGGTTCTTTTGACGTCTCTGTTCTGGAGCTTCTCATATAAGATTCTTTCTCAGTCTGATCATCTCAGAGTCGTAAAATGGCTAAAGTTCCAGTCTTCAAATCCAGACTGAGGATGTCAATCAAAAGAGTAAAGGTGATATATTTTGCTATGTCAGTTTGTAACCTTATCCTTTGATTCTCAAATAGTTTCCCAACCATGTCTTATGGCACAGTTCTAGATCACATATATATGTATTTTATTAAAAACCTTTAATAGAAGTGTAAAATGAATAGCTTAGTGTTTGAATCTCACTAATATTTATTATACTGCTTTATGAGTTTACATATGTATATACCAAAATAATCAACATGCAAATAAAGACCAAGCAATATCAAGCAAATAAAATTTCCTTTCATTCATCTGAGCCAAAACCTTCCTGAGAAGCAACCAATATTCTGATTTTTAACACCTTTAGTTTTACCTGTATTTAACTTCTATGAAATCATAAGAATTATTCCTTTTTGTACTTCATTTCCTTTGCTCAACATCTTGTCAATAAGACTCACCCATGTTATTGTATCTAATAATAACCCATTCTTCATAATGCTGTGTGATACTGTATTTTGCAAATATACCCCAAAATATAAATTTTATTGCTATGAGACCATTTTTCCCTGTTTGGGCTATAATAATGAATAATACATTGTTATCATCTTTGCTTTAAAATTCCAATTACCTTTTATAGAATTATGTGAAATGAGGAGAAAGAAGTCTTGTATTTATCTATATCTTTGCCATTTGGGGTCCTCATTATTCTTTCGGCAGATTGAAGTTTGTATTGTCATTTCCCTTCAGTTTGAACAATTTCTTATATTACTTAGAGTATAGGTTTGCTGGTGACCCGTTCCTTTGACTTTGATTTGCCTGTAGAAAGCTCTGCTTCACCTTCATTTTGGAAGGATATTTTCACTGGACAGAGAATAATAGGTTGAAAGTGTTTTTGTTTTTTTCTGACATTTTTATTTGCCGTGCTTAGTTTCTGCAAAGATGTCAGAGGATATTTTTTTTCCTTATAGCTACTTTGTCTGTTCTGTCTGCATTTATGCTCTTCATGTTACTGCTGGTTTCCAGAAATGTGATCTTGAGGACCTTCTATATGGGTTTCTTTGGGTTTCCTGCTGGGGTGTAGTTGAGGTTCTCAATTCTATAGACTTATAATTTTCATTACTTTTGAAAAGTCTTTCTTGTTTCTCCAAATGCCACCTTTTTTGGACATGTGTATTTAGCACTTGATGCTAGCTGGTAGGTACCAAAGGCTTAGTTAATGATTTTTCAGACTTCTTTATTTCTATGCTTCAGTTTCAGTAATTTCTATTGCTGGTCTCAAAGTTCACTTTTGTAGTGTCTAAACTTCTGTAATATCTAAACTATTCAATGCATTTTTACTTTGGATATTGTATGTTTCAAAATAATTCCATTAGGTCTTCTAAATGGTCTATGAGTCCCTCATTATTTTCACATTGCCTCTTAAGTCTTTGAGGATATTTATTACAGTTGTTTCAAAAAAATTTCCCTTAAAAATTCTACCGTTACTGTTGTTTCTATCTGTACCTATTGATTACATTTTCTCATGATTTAGAACACATTTTGTTCTTTATCCTCTGTCTAGTGTTTTTTCCCCAGTAAATGCTGAACCTTAGGTATGCTATATTGTTGGGTGTCTATATTTTATTATTTTTCTTTAAAGAGTGTTGTTTTGGCAGATAATTGTATAACAGTTAGGTCAGCTTGGCACATGAAGGCATGGTTTTATACTTATTTAGATGCCTCTGTAGTAGCCATTACCCTGAGGATTATTTAATATTATTCTTAAAGTGCAAACCCAGGACTGTATGTCCTGGGTATTCAATAAAGTTTCTCAATTATAGCAGCTAAGAATATGAACATCTCTTTCAGGCTGTATACAGGTCCCTAGCAGTTGTCCTTTTTCTGGCTTTGTGTCACCCTGCTTGTGAGTAGCTTTGAATTCTGGGGAGTCTCCAGGGTCCCCCTACTGAAATTTGTGGAGCTCTTTGCTTAGCTTCCTCCTCTCCAGCGGCCAACCCCACCCCCAGTTTTATTTCTGTCTCCTCAGCCCATCAAGACTGTATTGCTCCACTGGCTCCTTTCTGTTACATCATTTAAAATGCCTCAAGTCAGAAAGTTAGGGAGATCATAGAGCTCCCTTTGTTTTTGTTGTGGTTGTCTCAGAAATAATTTTACCACCTGCTAGCTCTACCTGAAAAGAGTTATTTCATATACTTTGTCCAGTTTTCTGTTTCACTGAAAGCCACCCTCTTTAGCAGCTGTTTTCAAGTCCTTGTTTGCTGACTCTAAAATCTGGCTTAGCTGTAAGTCTGCTCTTATGACTTCTCCTGAATGCCACTCACATTTGTCTGCATCTTAGCATATCTCATAATTTTTTGGCTGTATGATGGCTCTTATGTACAAAGGAACCATGAAGACTGAAAATAATATTTCCTTCCAGGGATGGATACACCATTCTTTTTTCCCCCCTTTGGTAGATAGGGGAGAGTTGGAGCACCTCAATCCAAACACAGTAGACTGGCTTGAGAAAATATAGTTAGACTCTTGTCTACATATTTTCCAGTAATCTGGAGGACAAAATCTACCATGGGCTTGTTTACCCCCCCCTTTTACCCTAATTATCCCTTCCAAGAGCCATGACAGTAGGAGCAATCTCATGCCTTTAGGTCCTGCCTACCAGACTCCTATAATGGTCAAGCTTTCAGGAGAGTTTCCTTGGGGTAAAACAGCCATGTGCTACGGTATACTCTTGATCTCACCCAGCATAACAGCCTATTCAAAAATGTTCTCTTGTGCTAAAGATTTTCAGGGTATTGCCATTAAGGGAAACTGGGTAAAGGTAGCATGAAATCTCTCTGCTCTACTTGTTACAATGACATAGAAACTTACGATTATCACCTAATAAAAAGTTTAATTTTTAAAAAGTATGAATCATATATAAGATAAGGAATTTTTAAAGAGCTTGAAAATGTGTTTATATGTGATAAATATATATCACAAATAAATATACCACATATAAAAATATATTAAATATATGTCACAAATAAATGATTATATATGCATTCAAACAGATTTACCCTTAAAGTCTTTTCTATGATTGTCTGTCTTGATGAGCTAATGATTTAAATACTATACATTCCTTTTAGTTGGGCTACTGTCCCTGTTTATGATTCCTTGCACTGGAATATAACTTAATATTTTAAAAAATAAACACAAAGAATATTTAAATGAATATGGAGTTCATATATCAGTAAATATTATGTAAATATTCAATAAATCATCTACATTTTATTCATCTTTTTTGAATTTAACAAGTTTCTAAAATTATGACAATAATCAATTTTCATTGAGAAATTATAATAAAAATTCATGAGTTCACAGAACTGAGAGATTCAAAACTCAAATTACTAACATAAACATCATCTACGAGCTCGTTAGCAATATATTGCATGCAGTAGTAATAATGTGAATACAGACATCACAGAAATCTGGGCCAGAGTTTTTAAAAAATGCTACTAGTCCTAAGTAGGCCAGGCTCAGGTTTAATTCACATATTAACCATTTTTTCCTTCCATGGTCCTGTTATTTATTTTCCCTGTGTCTGTAAGCCCCCTAACTCCTTCCCAGTGAAATCTGACAGTGCCACCCCCTGACTATGAGAGTGCTCCAGGGTCTTCTGCCTTTGTCATCTCATTTTATTAACAGCTTGGATTCATTGGTATCTTAAATATCCTCTATTTAGCTCTAGCAATTGCTAAATGGGAAACTTTGTTTCATGACAAGTGTGTTGATTGATACTTACAGCTGGTGAGTGTGAAAGCATTTAAAGACCAGCCAGGCACAGGGACTTTCCAATATGGATATTGTGGATAATGTGAAAGACAGTACCCAAGAAACTGGTATCCCGGGGCTAGGAACCTGTGGTCTTGGTGGTGTATACCAGCTAATTACCAGCCCTGAAAATAATGATGATGCATATTATTTACTATATTCCAGTTTTCAGTAAATGTAAATTATTACTCTTCCTGAGAGTACTGACATTTCAACAGAGATTTTACAAGTACATAATATCTTTACCAAGGAGAGGTACTGCCTGATAGAAAGAACAATCCTTGGGCAAATATGCCTTTTAACACTTCTCAAATTGCTCTCTGTAAATGGCTCCTACTCTGTTAAGTTCAAAGTAATGGTCCTCAACTCCTTGGACTCATACCAGAATATTCCTCAGCTGTGACTAGGCTACAGATCTGACCAATTGTATCAGAACCCCTGGGGGTGTGATTAAGGCCTCAATATTTTTAAAGCTCCCCCAAGTAATTCAATGATACATTAGGAGTTGAAAAACACTGTTCTAAACTGTATCCTCAAGCTCATTTCTAGATATTTAGGATATGTTCTTAGAAACCTGTCATAAACTTATTTTTCAGATATCTTCCTTTCCTCTAGTTGATTCCTATTGCTAGAATTATTTACATACTAGTGTTTCGTCTATATTGATTTGCAAGTGTGTGTGTGTGTGTGTGTGTGTGTGTGTGTGAAGATTATTTGCAAGTGTGTGTGTTCTTAAGATGTAAAGATGATTATACTAGGTTTCCCACAGGTGATGTACTATCACTTACAAGAAAATTAAAAATCATCTTTGGTTGAACCACTTATTCATCTTTGGTTGAACCACTTATTCATATTCTTTATCTCCTGGTCCACCACATACAATGTGATTGCATATTTTAGAGGTTTAGTTGTTGCTATAAATGTTATAATCTCTTCTGCTTGTCTTTTAGTTACAGATCAGAGATTGGTTTTGTTAACATAGAAAATTCCAGGGCTTGGGGGAGAATCCTCCTCCATGCCAACATTTCCTACAATACATAAGAAAAGAATTAGAAAACCTGGCACAAGGTCATGAATGTGATTCAGAGGGAGTCATCCCCAAAATACAATCCTGGAAATGATGCCACTCTAGATCCATATATTATGGACCATGAGTCTCTAATTTCCTTGTATTTTTCCTCCCTACTTCCTTCTAAACTACAATCTTATTACTGTCAATACCATGGAATTTTCTCATTATACTGATTGGATTTCTTTTCCTCTTACTTCAGATATTCTCAGCCTTAGAATATCCTTAATTTATGATTACTTTTAATTTCCAAAACAGTGACTTCTCTTAAGTCTTATGGTGAGGAAAGTATGTTTTATGCAGTGATTCTTGATGTGTTTGAAAGATGACAGATTTCCTAAACATTCTGATTCAATGCCAAGGGATGTGAAAATCATGCTCAGAAAAAGACCATTTTTAGTGGGAAATATTGATTAGCAGTATCAAGACTGGGAACAGATACAGGTGAAAAGGAGCTAATGTCTGCCTTCTGTAAAGGACAGGCATTTAATTATCCTAAGTTACCAGTCATGTTTCTTTTAGTTTTTTTCTTCCATTGTCTGTCTGTAGTTCAAGTTCTCAGGTAAAGATTCCTCCACATCTGGAATTTTCTTGAGTGGTTAGGTAGACATTTTGTGCTTTCTCTCATATGTTTCAAAACATGAAAAAAATTGTAAAACTTTAACAAAATAATCCAATCAGTGCAAAAAGTACAATGTACTGTCTGATGATGGTTGTCTGAGAACTGGATGCCAGTCTTCTATCTGTGTTTTCAAAGCCCTGGGCTGGGATACACTGTACCATATCACATTTCTGTGTGACTTGCTAGCAAGGGAACTGACTGTCTTTTTTTTTTTTTTTGTCAAGACTATGTTTTCAAAGATGTTTGTATAGCAAATGGCCTTTGGAGATACTGTGTCTACTTCCATAGCCAGGGCAGGTTTGTTTACTGCTCAGTATAATGTCAGTGTAAAATTAATGTCTCCTCTGGGGCAAAGGGCAAGTTTGTTTACGGTCTACTATAAACTCAGGGTTTCTCTTTTATAATGCAACCCATTGCATGTGCATGTGTCACCTGGCCCTCTTTACCTCACCCTGTGGGAACTAGAGGTCAGGGAACATACAAATGATGATTTTTCTGGTCATTGCTATTAATGACCAACAAACTACCCTTTGTCTCTGACCCAGGAAGCACATTCATGTGGAAATCCCCAGGTCCTTGCTGAATTTTATATAAAGTTTATTTTAAAAATATTACTTTAAGGCTTTTAATGATTCTAATAGTCCTGGATAAACCACATTAGGTGAATTTAATAGAACAAGTGTTTGCTGAAAAATGCCATGTACTAAAAAGGCATTTAATTATTAAAGAAACATAGGTCTGGATCCAAAGTATACTTATTCAGAGAAAGTAAAACAGGTGCATGGGATAATTATAATATGAAGCTGCTTTAAGAAAACTTATAAAATACTTATACCTGAAATAAAATAGAAGTTCAAAGGGATTATTTCCTTTTTGAGGGAAATGAGCAAAAGGACACAGATGGTCTAAAATGGATAGGCATTGGTCAGGATGTTATAAATATTTGCAAGATAATTGGATATACCTGCCAAAGCCAAAACCAATTTCTTCTGCTTCTCTTTAACTTCTTACCCTCCTTGCCCTGTTCATCTTCAGATTCCAACATCCAATGTGTAATGGTAAGGGTGTAACATTTGTAATATCAAAGCAATGATTTTTCTGGACTCAAGAATGTTTGATGAAGCATCAGACTGACTTACTTCAACTCTAATAATCTTGATTGATTATCAGCATAAAAAAGTGCTTCCTTTGTTTAAAGTACATGTCATAGCCATTTAAAATCTACACTCTTGAATACTGAAAATGAGCCGAGCTGAGGGCTGAAGGGGGAAGGGGAGAGGGAGAGGGGGGGGTGGTCATGGAGGAGGGCACTTGTGGGGAAGAGCACTGGATGCTATATGGAAACCAACTTGACAATAAACTATAAAAAAACAAATAAAAATAAATAAAATCTATACTTTGGTAAAAGACTGCTTTTTCCACTGAGGTTGTTAATAAGCTAAAAACTAAAAAATTCTATGTTCAGAGAATTGCAAATTTTTTATTATATGGGTTTTATTTTATTATTTGGTATATAAGTATGTGACTATTAAAGTTAAAATCCATGTGAAATATACTTATTTTTAGTTGTATTATTTACACTGTGACTAAACCAGACAGATGCTTAAAAACATTTAGAGAAGGCAAGAAATACAATCATTAAAGCCATTGTTGGCACATATTTCAGTAAGAAGTTCATTTGCCGAAAAATTAAAAAAAGTTTAAAGAACAGTTTTGGTGAAAAATAAAGACACAAATCTGAAATTCTGATGGAGAACAGAAAGCCACAGGCCTTTCCAAGCCTCATTTAGCTCACCTACAGTAAGAACTTACTCACAGGGGTGCCTGGGTGCTTCAGTCACTTAAGCATCCCACTTTGCCTCAGGTCATGATCTCATGGTTCATGATTTGGAGCCCCACTCAGGCTCTCTGCTATCAGTATGGAGCCTGCTTCACATCCTCTGTCCCCTTCTCTCTTCCCCTCTTGAGTCCTCTCTCTCTCTCTCTCCAAAATAACTAAATATTTAAAAATATAATGAAATAAATAAACAAAAACGAACTTACTCATACTGCTATATTAAATAATATATGGAAACTTCTTTGCAGACTATCTAGGACATAGAAAACATTTAGTATATATTAGCTGCTATAGTTAGCCATTAATAAGATATTCTATGTATATGCTAAATACATAGCCTTTCCCTTCAAACATGCTTACTTCCAAAAGGATATATCCACTTGAAGAGAATAAAAGATATATGTACAATGCTAAAGATTGTCTCATAAATATTAAAGGACTGGTTAAAACAGTATATCCAGTTTCACTACTGCTATATGAGTTATAATTTCTGCATTTCCAATCTTTTATGCACATGAATGCATGTGATAATTCTTTTCTTGATATAAAGATATGCATTTAGTGTGCCTGCAAATACTTATCCTTCAGTGGTGTTCAATTTATGGAGAGCGCCATTCACAATTCCTTTTATACATCTGCTTCCATTCTTCAGGTGGTGGTCTTATGAATAATATATCATCCACAGTGCATCCCCATAATTGTTGGATGGCCTGGTTCACCAACAATTCAAATCAAGATAATGCAGTCTAAGAGCTAAGGGAATGAATTGATTTGACAGTGCTCTATTAAATCAATTTAGACTACCATAAAAGTAGCTGTAAAAGAAATGTCAGTACTTTATGGTTGCTAGAATTCTATGACCAGTATCTCTTGAGAAAACTGTAGCTTTCTCTAGATCAATATATAAATCTGAGTGGTAGTCCAAATTTTGTTTCTGCCATGTTCAACTTAGAGGCTATGGGCTTGCTTTCAGTGAAAATCCAATAGAATGTAAAACCTTCCCTTCCCTCTCCAGGATTCTCAAGGAATGCACCTTCTGGAGAACTGAGGCATTTGGTTCTAGTGTGTTTCATTGTAGCAGGTGTTCAATAATACTTTTCTGAATTATTGTTTACATTCCTATCCACAAATGACTGCACTGAACTATAGATATGATGAGTTGCAATACGGTAGACTGCAAATTCAAATGCCAACATGGTCCAGGACAGTAATGTCCATGATTATATCTTTCTTTCTTTTTTTCACTAGATGATTTAGAGATCATTTGAAGAAGAAGAGCTGCTCTAAAGAGTGTTCAAATGTTTCAAGTTCAACGGTTTCAAGCCATATAGGAATATGGATCCAGTCTTTTCAGATGCATAGTTACATGTCCAGATTTTTATGGAAACTATGTTAACTATCGTGTAAATGTAACAAGACAAAAAGATGAAGCTTGTTAGTTCTCTTTAGTACATTTTGCTGAAGCAAATCAGCCCTCAGTTGGACAAAATGGTGTTGATTAATAAGACGTTGTCTCCATGGATTGATGTTCTAGTGAGTTTCACACTTGGCATGGGCAGATACTGTTGTCTGGACAACTCATCCCCCCTCCTGGTTGATACCTTGAACAACACAACCATTAAAACACAACCTCAAGGGATGATTATGAAGTCAGTATTTACTGAAGACTCATTAATAAATCCATACAAATAGATGACTTAAGGCCAAAATGGAGGGAAAAAAGTTTATAAATAGATGGTTTTCAATGAGAACTTGAATTTCAAAATCTTACTGAGACACATATAGGCAGAAGGAATAAAGAAGAATGTCAGTGCAGGGGGAATGTTTTATTAAAAAAATAGAGAGAGAGATGCCTGAATGGCACAGTTGATTAAGGATCCAACTCTTGATTTTGGCTCAGGTCATGATCTCACGATTCATGAAACTGACTCCCTTATCTGGTTCTGTGCCAATATCATGGAGCCTGCTTGGGATTCCCTCTCTCCCTCTCTCTCAGCTTCTCCCCTGCTTGCACACTCTCTCCAAATAAATAAATTAAATTAAAAAATATATTTAAAAAAAGTAAAAGAAATCATTACAGGAATTAAAAATAAAAAACAAAAAAAGTGCTAGAGTTTGGACAAATGTCATAGCCCTCAAAAGTCAACCCTTCTCACACAAATTTGGAGGTTAATAAACAGTTAGAAATGATTATACAAAAGATGGCAAAAAAAAACAACAAGCAAATTTTCATCACTGCACAAAAGGGCTGGAAAATTCAGTTTATTGGTGACAACTAATTAGCAACCCAAACTGCCTCCTAGTTCATTATAATAAAATACTGCTCTTCTCTGAATGTATTAAGATGATAAACCATCAGAATAAAAGAGCATCTGGGGCTCATTCACTCATTTAATAAGAATATATTGATTTTTTTTTCTGGGCCAAACACTAGACTAGGTGCTGAAAATATATCAAGAAGCTCCTCCAAGAAAAGGTCTCTATTCTTGAAACAGTTATTTCTGACAAAAAGTATAAATTTTGGTGGTGTGAAGATTTGTCTTTATGTTTTCTTTCTAAGGACTCAGTTTTGGAAATAGTACTGATGTACTTTTTTAACCTCAAAATCATTTTACCTGACAGAGGCTCAACCCTATAGATACCTATCATCAAAGAAAACATTATTTGTCTTCTAAAGTCTATAAAGAATGTTGGTTAAAGGTAGAGATTCACTAGTGATTATTAGAAGACATTCTGTTTCTGACTAATATCCACAAAAAGTAAGTGAGTATAATGATTGAGAGGGGCTGCTTCCAGAATCATAGTTCTTCCAGAGGTCAGGAAGTTCAAAACATGCAAATGGAGGGGTGCCTGGGTTGCTCAGTTGGTTGAGCGGCTGACTTTGGTTTGGGTCATGATCTCATGGTTTGTGGGTTCAAGCTCTGCATCGGGCTCTGTACGGACAGCTAGCTCAGAGTCTGAAGCCAGTCTTCAGATTCTGTGTCTCCCTCTCTCTCTGACTCTCCCCTGTTCATGCTGTCTCTGTCCCTCTCTAAAATAAATAAAAATAGTAAAAAAAATGCAAATGGATAGATCTTTTTGTGCCTAATAAAATTATTAATTTAGATATACATAGGTAATAATATAAAAAGCAAATTAAAATGTAACAAATGAAACAATGCAAGACATGTCACAGTGTTTTTCCTTTTTTAAAATTTTATTTTTAATTTTATTTATTTTGAGAGAGACAGAGAGAAACAGAAAGGGTGAGCAGAGGCTGGGCAGAGAGAGAGGGAGAAAAAAATCATAAGCTGGTTTTCATGCTGTCAGCACAGAGGCTGACCCACGGCTTGAACTCAGTAACCAGGAGACCATAACCTGAGTTGAAACCGAGAGTCAGATACTTGACCCACTGAGCCACCCAGGAGCCCCTCACTGTGTTTTTCTAATATCGATCAAGATATAAATCTAAGTTCCATTCTTTAGAGACTGCTGGAAAGTGAGTATCAGTCACTACTGGAGCTTTTTTCATTACCACTCCTGGTCAAGCAAAGTTGTTGGGTTTTATTGTTATTGTTGTTTTGAGTCTCAGATAGAGAATGATGTTCTAAGTTTTCTTAAGCAACTGCACCATACCAGCCTCCAGGTGATATTTTCATTACCAAAGTATTTATAGTCCCTTTGAAGCAGGAGGCTGTGATAGTTCTGTATCAGGTATGAACAAGGAAATGTATACTGAAAAAAAAAACTTTTGAAAATATTTCTTTAGAACATTAGTGTATGGGAAGGGTGCCTAGGCGGCTCAGCCCATTAAGCATTAACTCTTGGATTCAGCTCAGATCATGAACTTGCAGGTTCTGCGTTTGAGCCCCATATCAGGCTCTTCACTGATGGTGCAGAGCCTGCTTGGGATTCTCTCTCTCTAGCTCATTTCTCAAACATAAATAAATAAATAAATAAATAAATAAATAAATAAATAAATAACAAAATCTAAAGGAAAGAACATCAGTGTGTTTTCCACTTGAGTTGGCAGATTTTTAGTAGGATATGAGGTCCTATGAGCATCTACTGATACTACAAATAAACTAGTACTTTACCTGGTTTATTCACTAACCAATAGTTAGTACATACCTGTTTTGTCATAGGTAAAACAAAAAATCCTTGCACGAGTGGATTTTTCTGTCTAGCCAGTAGAGGCTAACCAACGAACAGTTATATAAGAATATACAGTATATGAAAAAGGACCTAAGTTAGAAGGGAATATAAAGAAAAGTAAGGAGTATAAGACTGTTGGATTACATAACTCTACATAGGGTGAGAAAGGAATGTGTCACCAAAAAATAAAGATATTTGAGCAGATACTTGAAAATGGGAGAGGTGAGTCTGGCAGCCTTCAAGGAAAAGGGATTCTGGTCAGAAGGAAAGTAGAAACAAAAGGTCTTGAGGTAATTGTGTGTTTGATATGGCCCAAGAACATCAAGGAAACAAGTGTAGTTTCCAAGGAAACAAGGGGAGGGTTGTGAGAGATGAAGCTAGAAGTGGTATTGAGCCAGACCATGCAAGGTTTACAAGCCACTGAAAGCACAGTGACTTTTATGCCAGGGAGGATGGAGAGCTATCGGAGAGTTTTGACATCCCAAGTAACTTCACTGTACTTATTCAAAAATGATCACTCTGTGTTCTATAAGAAATTAAACTACAGGGACAAAGCATGAATAAGGAGTCCACTTAGGCTTTTGCATTAATCCAAGTGAGATATATTGGTAGCGTCTAAAAGTCTGGAAGCAGCAGGTTCATAAGTGAGGGTGGAGCTGAGAGAATTTGCCTATGTACCAAATGTGGAGTGTGATAATCATGGGAATGAAGGAGGATCCAAGCTTTCAGCCTGAGCAGTGCAAAGTTGTGGGAGGAGAACGAGTCAGTTCAGGGCTCACTGAAATACTTATCAGACTTTCACACTGAAGATATAATAGGTAGAAGTCATACAAGCCTGGCTTTGAGGGAAGTGGTCTGGACTAGGGATATAAATTTGGCACATAGCAGGGTTCACTTAAGTTTACTGAATCAGTGAGTGAATATCCATGTAGAGATATTAATTTTGTAGTGACTCACCCAATATTGGGAAGTAAATAATAACATATCTATATGTCAAGTTACTCTCCTGGGTTTTTTGTTGTTTTTTGTTTGTTTTGATTTTAGATGCAGGCCATGAGTTTAACAAAATATAATAAGGAATCCATCTGGACCATGAGCAGGAAGTGCATCTTTTATGTCTCTAATTCTAACCTTAGGACACATCCTGAGAGACAAGATTAACAAGTAAAAGTGTTTCAAAGCACACTGTTAACATAATTTTCGCAGTAGAAATACCAATTTACATTCTCACTAGGAGAATACTCAGGTTCTATCTCTACCATGGCCAGAACTCAGTTTCATTGTTCTTGGGTTTTCTTCCATTTGTCACTAAGTGGATGAGAAAGTTATTCATTAGGGCTACAGGTGATTAGGACACTTCCTTTATAAATACTCATTAAGTGTGGATAGTGTTTGGTTTAGTCATCGCGGGCTGCTGTAACAAAATACCAAGGTGCCAGATGATTTGGTTCCTGGCATCCAGACGGCTACCGTCTCATTACATCCTCACCATGGCCTTTTGTCATTGGGTCCATGTGGATAGAGTTCTCTGACTGCCTTGAGTAAGACCACTAATCTCATCAGCAGGGCCTACCTTCAGATTTAATTAACCTAATTACTTCATAGAAGCTCCCTATTTAAATACCATCACATTGAGTACTAGGACCTCAACATGTAGATTTGGGGAGGGACACAAATATCTAGTCCATAACAATACATAAAATGAAAAAAAATACAATGAAGAAGACATTCTTCAATATTAACAGGATAGAAATGCAAAGAGGAAAGATGACTAAAATAGATGTTACTGAGCTCCAGACCAAAACTAGGAAGAGGAGATGCAACCTAATCTCTAGAAGGGAGACTGAAGATTTGAAAAGCCTACAGACAGAAGACAATAGAGTTCTGGTCACTACTTGACTACTGACTTGAAGTCAGGAGTTTGTTTAGAATTTCTCGTCATGAAACTTCCTCCCATACATTTGTAGAAAGGTTGGGAATAGCCTGTGATTAATTACAGTCCAAGGCTATGGCTTGTCCAAACCTCCTCACCTGGGAAAGTAAGAAGAAGCAGTCTCAAAACAAGGACAGAAACCCAATATACTGCTGGTTCTCTCCCATTTTCCCCGTTTCCCATTTTTTGTTTACTTTTACTGTGAGCCACTCACTTCCCATAAAATTGTATTTAAGGAATATCTTTGAGGTATGACATAAAATTGATTTCCTTTAGAGCTTCCCATTATTGCTTCTAGAAGACAGAAAATACCAGTGCTGGTTCAATTAAACTAATTTCTCCTCTTGAGTGTTTTTAGACCACTGTGTGATATGTATTTGGCTTCACATGCTTCTCCAACTTCTCAGGGTCTTCCTCTTCCCCTTCTTCCAGTTCTTTCTAATCACTGGACTTGAACTTATAGATTGTTTCTGTGTTTCCATTTTATTTTTTTTTTCTTTCTAATTTTAATTTTGGAGACTTTGTAAGACTTTTTCAATATATCTGCCAATTGGGGTTTTCTATGTGCTTTTGGACTGATCAAGCCAAAACTCAAAGTCTTAATTTTTTGCAAAGGTTTTAGGGATACAAACTTGGCACAGAGCTCTGTTTGCCCACATTCACTTGGTCTTTGGATCTGAGAAATGTTTTTGTTTCCTGCTAGCTCATTAATATATTAAAAAGTTGTTTGTTTTTCTTTTTAAATTTTTTTGAAAGTATTTGTTATTTATTTTTGAAGAGAGAGAGAGCAAGAGAGCAAGTGAGCACAAATCGGGGAGGGACAGAGATAGGGAGAAACAGAATGAAGCAGGCTCCAGTCTCTGAGCTATCAGCACAGAGCCCAATGAGGGGCTTGAACCCACAAATGCTGAGATCATGACTTGACCCGAAGTCTAAGGCTTAACTGACTGAGTCACCCAGGCACCTCGAAAGGTTGTTTCTTTTTAATTTGTATCATGGATTTTAGGCAATGTCAGTGAAATAATCCAGATGTTTAGTCCATTGAACCTGAACCCTGAGTTGAGAAGGTAAAAATCACCATATTGGTTTCTGTTTGAACATTTTTTCTTAGAAAAGAATAATGACAACTCTCTTATTCTTTTTCTTATGATCTAGTAAGTTTGCCAAAACCACAAGAAGATTTACAAATATCAGAAAGAATAACCAAAAATTGGTGATGATGAGTTATAATGTGATGTTGATGAAAATTATAATGACCCTTTCTATTGTCATAACTCTCAGGAAAGATATAATAATATGGTTTGTAATCATCACAATAAGTGTCTGTGTATTGATGGAGTTTTAAGACAGTTGAAATATTTAGGCTGTCAGATATATTAGACTTGCAATTTCAGTTTGAGTTTTTAGGAAAAATTAAACAAAATTATAGATTTTATCAAGTATGTGGGAAAGCATGAACTTTTTATATTTAATTCTTGATCCATTGCATGTAAGAAAGCATTGCAACAGTTAGAAGAGAATCATTTGTTGTTTAAGGAAATCTGAATTTTTCAGTAGTTATATGAGATTAATACATTGAGCACTAAACAATGCACAAGTACTCATGAGTGTTTTCATGCTGGCATGAACATTTTGGATGTTAGAAAGGTTAAGAAGACTCAGGAAGGGGTGCCTGGCTGGCTCCGTCAGTTGAGCATCCAACTTCCCCTGAGGTCATGATCTCACAGTTCGTGGGTTTGAGCCCTGCATTGGGCTCTGTGCTGACAGCTCAGAGCCTGGAGCCTGCTTCCAATTCTGTGTGTCCCTCTCTCTCTGCCCCTTCCCTGCTCATGATCTGCTTCTCTCTGTCTCTCGAAAATAAATAAATGTTAAAAAAAAGTTTTTTTAAAAAATGAAGACAAAACCCTCTGAAATATCCTCAGAAAGCAATTGCTCATAAGGAAATTCATAAAATTCTTATAACAATAGTGTGTGTATATGAGTGTGTGTGTGTGTGTGTGTGTGTGTGTGTGTGTGTGTCTGAATTTGCCTAGTGTTGGCAGGGAATGAAGGTGAGTGAGTATTCTGGAGATATAAATTGATGAAGCCAGCCCTTGATAGTATTCAAAGGTTTAAAGTGGGGTAACTGAAAAAATTAATTTTTTGTAGAAAAGTAAATAGTTTTGCTTTAGAAATGTAAATAGTTTTGTTGTTTTTTATATGGCCATCCATGTATAGTATGGTTTCTGGGAAAGTTCTGTCAACTCTTATAGCTCTTTACTGCCAGTGGAGATAAGTAAAACATTACCCATCACTGTAAGGAGTTCCCAATAGGAGTTTAGAATCACTCATTTTTTACTGTTCTAACAGAAGTTACTATAATAAATATTAGGTAGTTAAACAATTTTTCATCATGTGGGCACATTCACAGTATTTCCTTGGATGTATCACTACTGAGGAATGCTTTGGTCTTAAATAACATATGAAAAATTAAGAAAAATGCTAACAGGCTCATTATGGGAGGGTAATTTGGCTAGGAACAACTTTAAAGCTTTAGTTGCCCTTCTTGTGATGCCCTGCTCACTTCCAGTTTCCTCCTTGTATATTAGGATTACCTGTGAGCATTTACATTGAATATATAATAAAATATTTGTGCCATTGCTTCCCCTTATAATGTTTTTATAAATATAAATTCAAGTTAGTTAACATACAGTACAGTATTAGTTTCAGGAGTAGAACCCAATAATTCATCAGTTACACATAACAACAGCCAGTGTTCATCCTAACAAGTGTCCTCCTTATTGCCTACCACCCATTTAGCCATCCCCTCACCATCCTCCCCTCCAGAAACCCTTGTTTGTTCTCTGTATTTAAGAGCCTTTTATGGATTGTCTCCTCTGTTTTTATCTTATTTTTCCTTCAATTCCCCTACATTCATCTGTTGTTTCTTAAATTCCATATATGAATGAAATCCAAAGCAGTCTACATATTCAATACAATTCCTATCAAAATAGCACCAGCATTCTTCACAGAGCAGAACAAATAATTCCAAAATTTGTCTGGAACCAGAAAAGACCCCAAAGAGCCAAAGTAATGTTGGAAAAAAAAAACCCAAAGGTGGAGGCATCACAGTTCTGGACTTCAAGTTATACTACAAAGCTGTAATCATCAAGACAGTATGGTACTAGCACAAAAGCATACACTTAGATCAGTGGAACAGAACAGAGAACCCAGAAATGAACCCACAAAAGTATGGTCAACTCATTTCAACAAATCAGGAAAGACTATCCAATGGAGAAAAGAAAGTCTCTTCAGCAAATGGTACTGGAAAAACAGTACAGCAACATGCAGAAGAATAAAATTGGATTACTTTTTTACATAATATACAAAAATAAGTTCAAAATGTGAGACAGGAAGCCATCAAAATTCTAGAGGATAAAGCAGACAGCAATCTCTTTGACCTCAGCCAGAGCAACCTCTTACCAGACAGGTCTCTGGAGGCAAGGGAAAACAAAAAAACGACCAACAGTTGGCTCTATTGCTATTTCACTGAAAATAATAAAAGATAATCAGACTGTCCTGTCAGTGTTTTGAACAGTAATAATTCTGAACATTTATTGACAACTGTATGTTACTGTATGTTAAGGCTTCTGCTCATTTAATATCCTATTCTGTCCTGCCAGGTAGACAATGAGATAAATGCTTCTCACTGTTTCACAAACTTAAGCTCAAAAGAAAGTAACTTGTCCAAGATTCTACAGTTACCCAGTAAGAAGAATACAAACTTTGATCTATATGGACCCGGTGCATTTTTTGTAACCACTGAACTATTGTGTTTTTCCAAAACAATGTTAACACAAAGACCTGAACTATCATGAGGGAGTTTGTGAAGCTGGTCTTCATTTTTGTCTCAGTCCTGGGGCAACTTTGAAGCTGTGTGTGTGTCACTTGCATATTCTCCTGATCTTACCTTCTTTTCTCATTAAGTTCCTTTTTCAGATAAATATATCTGTTGGTGGATTAATAGTAATTATCTGAAAGATTACCTTTGCAAATCTGTTATTACAATGTTAGTATATCGTCTACATTCTGTAAGTGTAATTTGTTAGAATTATTGTATTTTAAGGAAGAATATCAGTATTTTAATGGGAAACCATACTTCCTTAATAGTGGAAAGAGAATATTTTATACAGTATCTTGAGACAATATGATTTCTAAATATTTTCTTTTTAATTTATTAAGTTAAGAGTAAATAATTTTAGAAACTTTACAAGTGCTTTTCTTTAACATTTTGAAATTTTCAAGGACAGAATGTTCTGCCTTCCTATAAGAAATCTCTAGAAGAAGTTAATATTGAAAGATGAAGAACAAATCAGTGGAGAGAAAGGGAATATAATATGGAAAATGCAGTGCCCTTTTCATCTACTTGAGAAACCTTTTCATTATTAGGATTTAGATGACCTTGTGATGCCAAGAATGTGAATCTAAAGGTCAAAGTTGACTTTCATTGTGAGACATAGAAAATACTTTTTCTTGGAGAAAGTAGCATGCTTCATAAATATTTTCACCATAATGCCTAAAAGTTTAGAAGCAAGAGTATTTATCCCCAGCGGTCAAGGAATCTTGACCAAAGCTGTCACATATTAGCATAAAACATCTTTTGATTATCCTTATTTTAACTTTAAAATTAATATAAATTTTATGTTCTGCTCCATAATAAATAATCCTTGTCACTAACCTTGCTATATCATCTTCCCCCGATTGAACTCAAAATAGTATATTAGAATCCTATTCTTGGTTTTTATTTCTTCCTATATACTTTCTCAAAGCTTTCTAACTGAACCCATATATACTCTTCGTTTATCTGCAGATGATTTCCATAATAATATTTGTAGTTATAATCTTTGCCATAAGGCTTACAGTCATATATCCAATTTTCTTCTTAATAAACATATTAGATATCTAACAGGTATTTTGAATAAAATATTTCCAGGAAAGAACTCTTGAGTCCCTCTGTCTTTCATCATCATCCTGGCAGTCTTTCCTCATACCATAAATTATATGTACATTGAGTATTCATCCAATATTTAAGTGAAAGCTCTCTAATTTCTTCTCCTTTCCTCCAAATCTAATCAGCAATTCTATCAATTCTAAAATAGTGGCGTTAGCAACTTGTATATTGACTGATTGCTATGTTTCAGACTCTGTTCCAAGTTCCTGATGTGGACTCTTTTATTAATCTTCATCAAGAAGTCTAGGAGCTATTATCCTTCCTTTTGCAAAAATAAAAACAAAACAAAACAAAATACACAAAAATAAATAAGGTGATTTGCCTACTCACCTGAAATTTTGGTATGATTCAACGTCAAAATTTAAACCCAGCCAGTTTGATTTCCAGTTCCACGGTTTTAGCCCAGGCATGTTATCATCTCATGAGTATCTGTCGCTGAATCAAAGATATTCACTCTCATTTTCACCGCTGCCCTTGTCCACACCAGTTATCTGTCAACTAGATTGTTGTCGCTCACAACCAACTCTGTTCTCACTTTTTCTATCCACTATTTATTCCCCTACTGAGCAGGAATATTTGAAACAGAGGTTGTATAACTTCTCCCTTTTAAATGCTTTTGAAGACATCTAATTCTACTTGGAATAAAATCCAAGCTTCTTAGAAAGACCTACCTAAAATTTCACATGGTTTATTTTCTCACATGATTTATTTTCTACCTTACACTTCAGTACTATCTCATACTGCCACTTTGCCCCAACTTCACCTACCACCTTCTATCCTACTCTTCAAATGACCTAGCACCACAGTTTTCTACCTGCTTCTACTTGTTTTATCTTCCCACAAAACTCTATCTTGGCTGCTTTATGGTTCTTTACCATGTTTTACATTCCAGTTCAAACACTACTTCAGAAAAGTTTTCTTGCCCAGCTTACCTAAAGGAAATCTACCCAAAACAGCCACTACTGAACTATTATATGGGCTTTTGTTTGATTGTTTGTTTTTCTCCCTAACACTTATAACATTGGAAATGATTTTACTAATTTCATCATATATTCATTACGTGGCTCCTGAAACTAAAACTTAAGCTTCAAAGTGGCGTTTCTATTTTTTGGTCATGTCCCCATTACCTACAGTGTTATTCAATTGCTTTTCTTGTTAAGCTAGCATGAAGTATGAGTTTCAATGTTGAATGGTTAGTCAAATAAAAACATAAAACTGAAGACATGTTTTATTCCATCTGAGTTTATCCTAAATCTATAGATACATAGGAAAAGGAAGGAAAGGAGGGAAGATGGGAAGAAGCTAAGCAAAATCTTGGTTATAATGTATATTCTCTGATTTCTTGATTTCTCCAGCAGAGTATCAAGTATCTCTAAGAATAATCAATCCCTAATTTAGGAGATTTGACTAAGAAAGTAAAATGGAAAGATGGAAAAAGGAAAAATTCCTTTATTTTGTTAAGAATACACAAACACAGGAGCACCTAGGTGGCACAATCAGTTAAGCATCCAACTCTTGATATCTGCTCAGGTCATGATCTCAGGGTTCATGAGATTGAGCCTGGTGAGTCTGAGCCCCATGGTGGGATTGAGCCCTGTGTCTGGCTCTGCATTAATAGTGTGGAGCCTGCTTGGGATTTTCTCTCTCCTTTCTACTCCTCCCCTGCTGGTGAGCAGTGCTCCCTCTCTCTCTCTCTCTCTCTCAAAAATAAATAAATACACAAATTTAAATGAATATACAAAAATAAATAAATACACAAAAAACAAAATAATACACAAATACATAAACAAAGAGAATTGAACGGATTCTAAAAATACTTGAGACAGTTAAGTTTAAGCATAAGGTCCAACAAGTGATAAGGAGATTTTCGTCTTTTACTGATGACAAAGATTCTTAAATTATTCTTTGAGTTTTAAAGACCAATTAACTCTTATTTTGCTGTATTTCTTATGGACTTTATATGTAAGAATTAATCAAAACAATAGTTTAAATTCCAGTAATATGATTTTCACTAGTTAAACACATCATTGGGTAAGATTGTGCCATTAAACCACTTTTGCCACTACACAGTCTTAAAATACTCTTGCTTTAACTTTCTTTCTGTGCTCTTCCCCTCTTTCACTGGGCACCTGATGGCAGCCCCTTGGAATCCTGGCATATTGCTGGGCAGTCTTAATGTCCTTCCATTCTTCTTCCAAACTCTTTATGACACTTCAACACCTTTTCTGTATCTTTCATAATCACACTATGTAGGTACTCTTATTTCCTTCTCTTTTTACTCTGCAAACATCCATGAAAATAGAATCGGCTCTTTCACTTCCCTTTAGCCACAACCAGAGAACTGCTGCAAGTATTGCTTCAGCCAAGAAAAGGGATTGTTTACATGCAGAAAATGAGGGGAGAACTCAAGTGGGAGGAATGATTAGCAAATCTTTTTTCTGAATTCTGTTCTCAGTGTAAGCTATCAAATAAAAATACAAGTTCCCTCTCTCCACTCTCTTTGGAAAGTAGCACTATTAAGTTGTCACCCATTCTTCAGATTTTTATTTCCCATTGACAAGAAAACCTAAAAACACAGGAAGTCATTTCTAAAAGCATTCTTCCAACCTTGTGACCCCACCCACCCACCCCACCTATCACACATAATGTAATTCATGGAAAGAAACTAAATAGACTTGTGAGTTACACAGAGTTCTGTATTTAGCACACCCAAGCTGGCAAAGCTGATCCAGTCACTGCTAAACCTGCTGTCTATGAGGCATAATGATGAGGAAATGAATTATCACTCAGCAGGAATGATGAAGGTACTTGTGTCACAAAGGATAAGATTCATCTCTTTTATGAGTGCTCTAGAAGTTGTAAAGTTCTTATGTGCTAAGTCAAGTGTTAAAATCTATTTTTTCCAAATGACAACTTCACAATACGTATCATTTGGGTAGGGGAGAATGTATCAACCAGCCAAAAATAAAGTGATAACTTATTTTTCATTTTTTATTCTGATCCATCTATTTCTAAGACATCAAAATAATCATGCCACAATAAAATTTCATTTATCTCATTTTGCTTGTATTTAATTTGGCAACATTTCCAGTGGAAGAATTCTCAATCTCAAAGACAATAAATTAGGAATTGCTTTAAAAAAAAAAAGTCTCCCATAGAATGAATCAATTCTCTTTTTCAGTGAATAGCATTCTCCTTGCCAATAAGCCTGAAGTATTGCCAAAACAGACAAATCAAAGGGCTTTAACAACAGCTAATATTTCTAGAGGGAATTTTCCCTGAAAACTGCTTTTGTTTGCATCCTAACTAAATGAATAAAACCAACCACATACTTCTTTAAAAAAATAACTTTCAGAAGAAACAGTAAATAAAAGAAAAAGGTCAGTTATTTGAGGACAGCGACATTATTCTGAAATGATAACAGGCTGTAGAATTCAAACTTTCAATGTTTTACTTTTAAAAAATAGGTAATATTATTTTATAAAGCACAGCATCCTGGCTTCAATTCCTCATTTTAAAAGCTGAGCAGAATCACAAGGGAGTTTTAGGAACTATGTGTCACTTACTACTTTCTCAGCCCTTTCTTTGATGTAGAGTATAATCTTTGGCAAGGAAAAGGAAACAGAAAATGCTAAGATTCAAGTTCTAAGGAACATATGCAAAAGATTTCCTAATAGTTAATTTTTCTTTCCTTTATTGTTGTTGGTTTTTTTCCAAGGGCATAGCAAGATATTGTATTGTTCAGTTCAGCATAATGGCACCTGCTGACAACATTAAACCATTAAATCTTAGACTTTGAGTTTCTACAAATAATTATTACCAATATAAAGTTTTCTTTTCTTTCATGTTTAATCCAAGCATGTATGCAAGTGTGTGTGTGTGTGTGTGTGTGTGTGTGTGTGAGCATGTATATGTGTATGTGTGCAAGTATCATTTAGTGTAAGAACACTGAGTAGTCTCCTGTGCTTTTGTTATTACAGATTTAACAATAATTTACTAAGCATCTGAAGCCATAGGGATTTATGAACAGCTGTATTGTTTGATTTCACATCAACATACACTAATGAGTATTTATACCCTATCCTTAGATAGTTCATGATCAGCAGGCACAGATAGGCACCTTATGGAGGATGGCATCCTGTGAACTTTTGACTCTGTTCTTTCAACAGTTCCTTTTTCCAGGGAAAGCCTAGCATATGACAGTATCAGGCTGAGTCACAAAGCAGAGTACATGGTATAACAAAGATATAGATGCAGTATGAACATAGGATCCTAAAACTGGGTAGATATGAGACAGTTCCATGATTTGAGGAGAGAACTAATAGGATAATTCTTCATGGTATTTCTTCATGGATAACTTCTTCATGCTATTGGGATGCTAATTGTTTCTGGTAACTCTTCACAATCTAAAGAAAATGTATTTCAATAGAAAAAAAAGAGAGAGGAGGGAAGGGAAGAGAAGAAGGGAAGAAAGGGACTAAAGGAGGAACAGAGGAAGAGAAGAAAGAAGGTAGGAAGGGAGGGAGAAAGGGAGAAAAGGAGAAAGAGAAAGGGAGAGAAAGAGGGAAAGAGAGAAAGAGAGAAAGAGAGAAAGAAAGAAAGAAAGAAAGAAAGAAAGAAAGAAAGAAAGAAAGAAAGAAAGAAAGAGGAAGGGAGGAAGGAAGGAAGGAAGGAAGGAAGGAAGGAAGGAAGGAAGGAAGGAAGGAAGGGAGGGAGGGAGGGAGGAAGGAAGGAAGGAAGGAAGGAAGGAAGGAAAAAAGAAGAGGAGAGGGAGAGAGAAAGAAAGAAACAAGGAAAGAAAGAGCAAAAAAAGAAGGAAAAATCACTAGATAATCAGTGATTTTCAGAGGTCTCTGATCTCTGCTGGGTTATATGCCAATCTATGTATTAATGTTTTCATAAATCTGTTTCATTTTATTTATTGTTCATGAAACAAATAATTTTCAGTATTTGTTGAAGTCTAATTTTATGTCTTTCTGGAGTGTTTTAAAATTCCTCATGGAGACTTTACATATTTATTTTAAAATGTGTTTCTAATACCTCAATAAAACTATAAAAACAATACTCTATACTATCTTATGACCTTCAAAACCATTCTTATCTCTTTAATTGACTCTTACTATATAATTGAACTAACTAATGGTATTCATTAGGGCATCCTTGCATGTTTCTTAGTTCCATGGAAATGCCTCTCCTCTAAATAAGATACAGTCATTAGACTAAAGTAGACACTGAAGAAACTACCCTCCCAGAAGTCATGAATTCCTTTTCCTTCATCAAATTTGAGCAGTAAAAACAATGGACAGGGGAGAGCATTCAGAGGGTAGATGTAGTTCAAAGACCATAGGAAACGATGGGTGGGGAATTCTTCCCTGGGAAGATAATTGCATGAGGAGTAAAGAAGTCTTTGCAATGGCTTCCTAGAAAAATTTCAGACTTACTGCAGATGAATGACTGCTGTGTTTACCATTCTCTCCTGGTTTGTTGAGACCTATTATTATTTGTTTCACATGCATGCTTTACTACTGTGAGTTGGTTGTATGTTGCAGAGTCACTAAGCCACTAGAAGCCCCATCAAGATGTCTTGGGAAGAACTTGCTCCTCACCAGTAGATCCCGCACTGTGAGACAGGCATATGGACTTTGGGGGATACTCAGAGGGAGACCAGTATAGTGATAGTTGGCATTTTCAAGTCTTCCCTTCTAGTCACCACCACCCCAAAATACAACCATTTGTTTGATTTCAAGAAATAAGCAAATTTAGTTGCAAACATGATTTTCATTGAGAGCAAGACAAGAAGTCTGTGTTTCAGCAAATGAAGGCGAAGAGTGAGATTATATAGATTTTGTGGAATTGGAGGCAGAAAACTTTAGGTATATCTATGTGCCTTTGAAAGCAGTGTGGTAGGTATATTAACACTTCCACTTGCAATTTTTAAAATTATATGTCCATGTTTTACAGTTGTTCATTGTAATGCATTGGTTGGATAAGTGGGAGAGGGGTGATTATAGGAGAGGAGGAAAAATGGTACTCCATGCCTGGAGTTATAAGGGATGGGGAAAAATGGTGCCTGTATATAGTTAGAGTGGTTTTCATCTCTGTCCCTTTTACCTGTCTCTCAGATAAACAGAAGCAACTTAAATGATATCAGGTCATTTTGTAGAATGAATTTTATTGAATACTCTGAAAATCAGAGGGATGAATGACTTCTCTAAGGCCACTCAGCTGGTATGTCACAGAGTATAGGTTCAGGTTGGGTCTCTTGAGGCCAACACTCCTTCTCTTCCCACTACACTTTGCAAAATACCCTCAGAAGTTTATGTTCAGAGAGCTGACAGTTGGTCCTATCCTGATGAGTTTAAAACATGAAGAGAAACATTAGGTAAAGTGCTAGGATTTTTTTTTTCATTCTGAATCAATTTAGCTATGGGGTCTTAATCTATGTCTATATATGGCATCAAATTATCAATTTTCCAGTTGATGCTTTTCTTCCTGCCATCAACACTCTGCCAAGCAAACTTAGGAAACAGTATAGCTAAATTAGCTGTATGTGACCGTGTTTTAATTTTTTTTCATCTGTCTCACAGAGAAAAACAGACTAACTTTGTGACAACTCAATCTGATAATTTTGTGATGTTACATCTGTCCAAATGATACATATAAATAAATCAATGAAAGGAGGTTGGTCTTTGCTTTTAAAAAACAGTAGGACAGGTTTAAGTCAAGTCAGGCAGGTGTCTAGAATCAGAAAAACTGCTATAGAAGCAAGGAATGATGCAGCCATAAACCAGGATATGAGCATGGACAAGAGTCTGGAACCAGGAGCCTGGGAGTCCAGAGTAGCAGAAAGGGAACAGTGAGATCCAGAGATGAAAAGCAGTGAAGGAGGGAAGAATGAAAAGATGAGAATAGGGAGAGAGACTGTCGGATGCTGGTGGTTTAAAACTCTTGCAGTTGTTAGAATATTTTTATCCCCTAGACTACTGTTTTTCTCTAAGTGCTCAGAGACACAGACTCTAAGTGCTAAGAAACACAGACCAACATAAGCAGTTTTTAAAATAAAAAAGGAGAAACAATATCACACCAGTATCATTAATTTTTCATATTTACATTTTCAAAGATTTTTTTAGAAACCCACAGTTTCCATTTTATTAATAATCTTTGCGTTCAACTTTTTCTGAATTAACTATTTCAGCCCACCTTAAGTAAATGCACAAATAAACAAGTGCTTCTGAAAAACATCCTACAAGCATAAAATCACAATAGACATTATGAAGCCTGTAATAGGAGATTGAGGAAATTCCTGCCAGTAAAGGCCCACAGACTTTGGAAAATAAGAACTCAGCCATGCCATACTGATTAGACAATGCAGCAGGAAATAATGGAGAGGTTTGATGTGATTGGGTATAATAGTTTTCTTGCATGATTTGGAACTGGGATTCGGTAAAGATGAGGGAGGTGGGCAATAAAGTGAAGGCAAATTAAAGAAAACAATGAATGTATCAAAAGATAGCACACTAGTCATCCAGAACATGTAAACTTGACTGCCTCATTATACACTACAAATGGATCTTTCTGAGATTCTCTGATTGTTCCTAGATGTGACTGGGAATAAGGAAGGGTCTTCCTCCATCTGGAGGATTGTCTTCTTCAAAGGAGAGACATATAGGAGCAGCCACTCAAGCAGAATCTATTCTGTTACAAATCACACTAGGGAAGGTAACAGACATTGTCTTTACTTAAAGTAGAACATTTGAACAATTAATTTAACAGTGCTAAAAAACAGACCTCTTGAGAAAGAGATAGGAAATGTTTGAATAGAGTAATAAGAACGCTATAACATCAGACTTAGGAGTTGGGATTTGATGCAATTAGCCGTTCTTCCTCCACCCCAGAACAAACAAATGACCTCAGCCCCAAACCCAACCTTTTAAATAAGAAAGTCTGGGTAAAGGTCAAGGTTATGGCAGGGATAATGGTTGACGCCATCATAGCTCCCTTTATCTGAATGCATCTATTAATTTCTAAGAGTTCAGTAAGGAAGCATCTTAAGGCTCAATACAGAATATCCTCCATTTTCTATTTTAAGCTCTCTTTTTTAGAAGACACATTCACTGATGGCTTCTATTATCATGTCTATGAAGATTTACAAAAACCTCTCTCCTGGGTAGGAGCTCTCTATCTCTAGCTGTGGATGAACAATTCCATTTAAATAACTGGACATTTCCTTCAAACTACTAAATTCCAAACTAATAAATTCATGTGGTAGAATCCAAACATAGCATTTTTAATTGAACAAGAGAGTTCTATCAATATTCTTCATTTTTTTACTTATCATTTTTACCCTTAATCTCTAAATATGAAAAGTTTGAGGTCTTTTCTTAAATTTTTTGTTTATTTTTTGAGAGAGGCAAAGAAACTGAGAGAGCATGTGCACATGGTCTCATGCTTATGTGGGGAAGAGATGGAGGCAAAGGGATGGAGAGAAACCCAAGCAGGCTCCATGTCCAGCACAAATCCCAACACCAGGCTCAATTTCACCAATAGTGAGACCACGACTTGAGCGGAAATCAAGATTTGGACATTCAACCAGCTGAACCATTCAAGTCCCCCTTGAGGTCCTTTTTATAGTTTCCTTCTCTCTCATCAGATCTGGTATTTCTATTTTAGTGTCTATTATGTATACTTTTTTTAATTTCAACTCCTATTACCCAGTGTTTTAATTATTAAATAGTGCTGAGAATTATGTTATGGAATGGATAATTTTATGTAGTACAGATGGGTGTGAAAAATTATTAGGAAGACCCTTGACAATATGCACCCAGAACCTTAGACACATTGCTATTTTAAAAACATGCAATTCTTTTACCAAAATTATGTGCAATGAAAATAACTAGAGTTATAGTCAAATGTTTAAGCATAAGGATGATAGGCTAACATTATTTATATCAGTGACAAAATGATTTAAGTATCCAACAATAGAGAAATGGTAAATTATGGGTATCTAGTTAATAAAATATCATGACTATTAAATATTTACTAGGGAATTTTAATGACTTGGGAACAAACTTATAACAAAATGATAAGTGATAAAGCCAAATAATAAATATTTGGTCAGTATGTTCATGGCTATATGAAATGGATAGAATGAAAGTTGGAAGGTACTAAGTGAAAATATTAACTGTGATTGTTTCTAGGCAATAGTATCCTGTTTCTTTACATTCTCTATGCCTTAAATTTTTGTATAATTAGCATGAATTTATTTATATAGAAGTCTTCTAAATTAAATCAGTACCTATAAAATCAAAGCCTGAGGTAGATTTGAAATTCTCCTTCACACTTCCACCCCCAAATGATAAATTATGGACCAGCTACAGCTTGGCAATGATGTAAAAAAAAGACCTGAACTAGGCTGTACTTTGCCCCTTTCTCGGAAAAGGGCCTAATTCCAACCCAAAATTCTTGGCCAAGCTGGACCAGCTGCTGCATTAGGAAATATGGGGGCTTGTCAAACTGACAAAAGGATAAGTTTCCAGAAAGCTCCTTGACCCCTAAGAAGTACTATCTAAGCAAAAAACTGCTGAGAAACTAATAGCCAAATATGAAGTTGAAAAATGCTTATCTAAATTAGGAGTAATAAAATATAAATTTGTATTTGCCACCCTAAAGGAAAGACTGAATTTACTGTTTATTTTCTCTAGAGAAAAGTTTACAAACTCTCTGCCCTATGAGAAGATGATCATTAGAATGCACCCAAAACTACAAACGGAAACATAGAATTGTGCCAAGCAGTTTATTAATAATTTTGTTTTACTTTGTGATGCTTATGGTATTTGTCCGCTCTTCAGCATTTGTTACCTGTTCCGTTTCTTTTCTCATCCTAAATACATACTCATTTACATAAAAAATGTGGCAACAGCCATTTTAAATTATTTTTCTTCCAGAGGACCCTGTAAAAAGTATAAATATCGGCACTCATGAAATCCGAATTTATTCTGAGTACTGAAAGAGAAATTATGGGACTGAGGCCAGAGACTTTGGACTCACTTCTCTTTATACAAATATAGTCTACAAAGGAGTCAAGGTTGGGATGGATAAAAAGTTAGGCATTGGGCTGTGTCAAAAAATACCAAGACATGTGTGCTCTTTTCTAATTATGTATTATACCTAAAAGGTTCAAAGAAACCTAAAACGATTTCAAGGAAACTCTCAACAGCAGGATCTAAGTGGTACTTGAGGCAGGAACACAGAGGGTTTTTTTCAACTATGATATGATGTTTACGAATCCCTTTGTACATCCATGGAGGCTTGACATTTGTGGAATTATTTAATTCAATGTCTCTGAACTCTTTCAAACTGTGTTTTCTTATAGAGAATCCATCAGTGATGATATTGACATCCACAATAAATTGACATGGGAGTGTTTAGTGTTAGACCCAATTTTAAAGCAACACCTAAAATTCTGCCCATTTCTCTTTCACTCAAAAAAGAAAAATCACACTGAAGGATAATGATAAAATGTGAGCCTCTTGTTTGTTCTCCAGTGGTTATATGACCATAATCTTTTTATATTATGTTTTTTCTTATTGCACTGGCCAGTTTTGGAACAATGTTATATAATTATAGTGATTATAGGGAAATCTTTATCTTGCCCTGGTTTATATAGAGATAATTTTAAGAATGATGGATAATTTTGTTTCAGAGAAACACTTTTATTTATTGTTAGAAGTGTATATTTCTATTCTTAGATATTCAAGGACTTTGTTTTTATTTTTCTGAAACAAAGACTAAAACACGGTTAATGTCTTTGCAATGTATCTCTCGATCATAATTTGTCTACTGTCACATGCAATCATATAAATATGCCTCCTTATACATGCCATTTGCAACTATCACATATCCTCTATCAGGATATGTTCTATGCTACTTATGTTAGCCAAATTATGCCATTTAATTTACTGATATTTTGGATTAAATGGTGTTTATTCTTCTGTGATCATTTCAAATGAGCTTTAAATTTAGAAGTACATTATTTGTTTCCTTATAAAAATCTAAGCTTTGTTAGATAAAGCTCGAGTCTTTACATTCATCCAAACTCTCTCAAATCCTAACAAAGCTATGTAAGCTTAATATATTTTATTTCTATGTGCTTTCTATGTACTTACATATATAGTCATAAGAATATTTTTATCAATATGATTATTTACATCTTACACAAAGTATATCATATATGTTTTTCCTGAAAATTTATTTTTTTGAAAAAATGTTTTGAGAATATTTCCCTGATAGTACATGTAAATCTTTTTTATATTGCTGCCAAGCTGTCCATAATCACCCTAGGGTTTATTGAGCCAATCTCTTATTTAGCTCATTTTGAATGTTTTACTGTCAGATAATACTAAATATTAACTTCTCTGTTCATTCTTCTGGTGCATGGCATCTAGAATAGATATTAAGAAATAACTTTACTAGGACACAAGCTATATTAATTTCTAAGGTTATTAAAATCTTGCAAATTGCCTCCAAGTTTGCAACACCCCAGCTGTGAAAGAGACCACCACCAGGCTCTCGTATCCTTGCCAATACTGGCATTATGAGACTCTAAAACTTTTACTAGTCTGATGGGTTGAAAAATCTCTCACTGATATAATGATTAGCATGATTCTGATGCTACTAGGTTTCAATCATACTTTCATTGTCTGTTTGCATTTTCTTATTTGAATTGCTTATTCATACACATCTATTTTTAAATTAGATTATTTCCCTTCAGTAGAATTTTGAACACTAATAATTTGTCTGATATATGTTTTAGGTATTTTTTCTATTATGTCCTCTCTTACATATTATACAGATGCTTTAAACACTTAAATAGTTAAATTTATTTATTCCCTTTCTTCATATATTTTATTTTTTTTTCCTTTAGAAGTTTTTTTTTTCCCTTAGAAGTTTTTATTTTCCTTCTATAAGGGTCATGAGCATATTCTCTTATAAATTTATTTGTGGTTTTTTTTCCTAAATACATTTCATTTAGAGCTTCCATATTAACATTTGGTTTGTTATTATTTTATAAGTTGTTCTTATACCTTGAATTTATTTTTATGAAAGTATAAGGTAGGAGTAAGCTAATTTAACCTTTTCTATGAAGAGGCAATTTTTGCACCATAACTTATTGACTAATTCCTCTTTTCCATACTAACATTATGTGCAGTGTTTATATTAAATTCTCTTATATTTATGAATGTGTAAGCTCTATATTATGTATTTTGCATAGATATAGTTGTTTATCTATGAATATAAGTGCTAATAGTACTTTATGTATTATATATTTACAGTATATTCAGTACCTAGGTACAGTAAGTCTCTCCTTGCTCCCAATAAAGCCATGTGTCGCTCTCCACAGCATTTTCCCAAATGTTTTTTTGGCTATAATTACACGCCTATTTTCCCATACATTGTTTTCAAATTTGGCATGAGTTACATGAAAAATCTATCTGGAATTCTTACCAAATATAGCCCACAGTGAAAAAGTTGGGCAGGGAAAATGCAGAATGAGGGAGGAATATCTTGTCATGTCGGAAAGTAAGAAGGCCAAGGGTATGTCAGGGCCTCAGGACCAACCTGAAAGAGGTCCTAACAGGCAAAGCTGGTGAAATTAAGAGATAAAATAAATAGCATGGTGCTAGATTATATTCAATGTATAAAATAAACACATACGAGCTCGCTTAGATATAAACAGATAAAAATATAATTACAGTGGGGGTGGGGAGAGAGACAAATTTTCTTTGCAGAATAATCTCAAATGATATATGCAGGTACCTCTGCCTCCATGAGGTTAATTCTCTAATATGCTTGAGGAAAATGTAGACTTTACTTTTTTAGCAAGCAATTCAATTTGTTGGACTCCAATGTAAACTCCGTTTTTTGGGGTCAGTTGAAATCCCACTTCAGTCATTTTACCCTTAGCTGGAGTTGGCCCACATGTGTATTGTTCAGCGTCCATCTGGTAATTTGGAAAGAGTTTATATACCAAATTTTGGACTCTCTGTCTGGCTCTCATACTTTCAGAATCTTCTGTCTTCCTTTACATTCTGGAACTGTGGTCTCCTGAGCTCTGTCTTTTGTTTCTTTAAGACCAGAAAGAGAGGACTGAGGATTTTTCAGTGGAGTGTCAGCTACCCCGTGCTATGTCTGTGTCTGGTCCTCAGGATGAAAACTGTTAACCATGGGTGATGCTCAGAGTCACCCCCCTTTCCAAGTGTTAGCAGTCCTAAACTCTGCCTCTATTTGCTCACTTTCCAGTATCTTCGGATAGACTTTACTTCTTGGTAATTTGGTACGAGTTCACAGTTATTTAGGGAATGGCCAATCATACTGGCAACAGAGTCTATTAATGTATATTTCTAAGTAAACTTTTTTAAAATTTTGGAATAGTTTTCAATTTACAGAAAAGTTGCAAAGACACTGTAGAGCTATCATAACACCCCATCTTGGTTTCCCTTACTGTTAACTTATTTTTTAAATGATGGGTTGTCACAACTAAGAAATCAACCAGGTACAACTGTTAGCAAAACTCCAGGATGTATTCATATTTCACTTGATGTTTTAACACATTCTTTTTTATGTTCTCAGATTTAAGCCAGGACTTCACATCTAACTTGGTCATTATACTATAGTCTTCAGTTCCCTCCAATCTCTAATAGTTTTTCAACTTTTCTTGGTTTTTCATTCTCTTTGCAGTTTTGAGGGGTCTTGGTCAAGTATTTTTTAGAATTACCCTCATCTGGATTTGCGTGATGTTTTCCTCATGGTTATACTGGGGGTATAGGGGGAAGACTTCTAAATAAATGAAGCACCTTTTCATTGTATCATTTTAGGGCCATGTGTCGTTGATATGACTTATCATTGATGATGTTATCCTAGATTTTCTTCACGGTAGTTTTCTTTTTCCATATGCTAATCATTGAAAGTAAGGCACAAAATGCAGCACCTATTCATGGAGGGAAGGGAGAAAGGGAAATTTGGGATGGGGTTGGAATGAATATACATAAATATACATATTTGGAATAATTTAGTTATATAGACTCATGTATATTTATTTTATACTTTAGATTATATTCCAATATTATCTTGTTGTTCCAATTGTCCTATTTTCACAGGTTGATTCTTATATTCCTTTGACATGCTCATATCTTTTTCTCTCTTTTGAACCCTCCTTATTTTCTCATGTTACCTTAATTGTGAAATGAGCTAGAAAAGACAGTAAACCTATAGATTGATTATAGGAAGAAATAATACATGGGAAGTACAAAGAAGTGTCCTTGGTAAACTGTAGTCTTTTATTAAACTTTAGCTACCATTAACAACACATGACTACTTCATATATAAGATCTGTTAAATCAGTATTTTCTTTTCTTTTCTTTTCTTTCTTTCTTTCTTTCTTTCTTTCTTTCTTTCTTTCTTTCTTTCTTTCTTTCTTTCTTCTTTCTTTCTTTCGAAAGACAGGACATGAGTAGGGAAGGGGCAGAAGGAGAAGGAGACACAAAATCCTGAACTGACTCCAGGTTCTGAGCTGCCAGCACAGAGCCTGATGTGGGGCTTGAACCCACAAACCATGAGATACTGACCTGAGCCAAAGTGAGACCTTAACCAACTGAGCCATCCAGGTGCCCCTGAATCAGTATTTTCACCTTTGTATTTTTTAATCATTGGATAGTTTCTCCAGTGTGTTTATCAACCGCACAAGGAACAACGTATGTTCCACAAGGTTAATCCCACTCCTTTACCTCTCCAATGTGGATTATAAGTGTACTCCTTTATTTTGTATTTCATTGCAGTCTGTCATCTCCTCACCTAATATTCCTTTTTGTCTTTTTTGATGTTCTTCTCCTATTTCATATATATACTGCCTTCTGGAATTCTTTTGAGGATACCAAAATATTCCTATAATTTTTGTTACTCATACCTGACATAAATACTCTTCAGTTTCTGCTATTCTACCAAGCTGTCAGAAATGATGCTCTATTTCCTTACACTAAGTATTGGCTTTTCATAGATCCCACTTATGTCTATTGCTGCTAAATTATCCTGGACACATTATCAGCCAGGATGTACAGTTTTCACTTGGCTATATTTGCTGATGATTTGGATTTTCTTGTTTCTCTTACTAGATTAATACCTGTAATTACGGCTAGTAGTTGTATGTTGGTTGTAGCTTAATTTTTTTGTGCCTAGAATGCATTTGTCTCCTATGGCTACCCTAGGTTAAAGTGGGCTAAATTTCATTGGAAACATCAGAAGTATCAGAGCCTGAAGTCTGCTTCAGATTCTGTGTCTCCTTCTCTCTCTCTCTGCCCCTCCACTGCTGACACTTTGTCTTTCATAAAGAAAGAAAGAAGGAAACAAACAAACAAACAAACTGATTCAACAGATATTTGATATGAAATAGTCATATGTTGTTAATAATAGCTAAAGTTTTTTTTTATATGTGTAAAGGTAGCTTTTTATTTTTTTTCCATAATATTTTATTGTCAAATTGTTTTCCATACAACACCCAGTGCTCTTCCCCTCAAGTGCCCTCCACCATCACCACCACCTCTCTTCCCCCTCCCCCCTCCCCCCCAACCCTCAGTTCATTCTCAGCATTCAGTAGTCTCTTAAGTTCTGCATCCCTATCTCTCCCCAACTCTCTCTCCCTCCTCCGTTCCCCCTGGTTCTCCATTAGGTCTCTCTTGTTTCCTGCTAGACCTATGAGTGCAAACATATGGTTTCTGTCCTTCTCTGCCTGGCTTACTTCACTCAGCATGGCACCCTCAAGGTCCATCCATTTTCCTACGAAGGGCCATATGTCATTCCCTCTCATTGCCATGTAGTACTCCATCGTGAATATATACCACATCTTCTTGATCCATTCGTCAGGTGATGGACATTTAGGCTCCTTCCATGTTTTGGCTATTGTTGACATTGCTGATATGAACATTGGGGTACATGTGCTCCTATGCATCA